>NC_089581.1:58324131-58657974 GCF_019320115.1 Miscanthus floridulus | reverse complement strand
TACGCTCTCTCATACACGGTAGCTAGTCGATCTACAACGATACATTGTTAGTGTACCTGTAGAAAATTTCATTTCAGCCCAATACTTTCCCAAAAAGGCATGTAAACTAAATACTTTCATACATACATCCCCAGATGCATATACTCTAGTATCACAGCTACCTGTCAGAGATACCCACATTTAAGTACTCTCATAGATACATGATTGAACATGTAAGTATGCGAGCAGCCACAACTACTCTCCCCTAGACCGATGGTTGGACGATCATGCTCTCACAACTCCCACTTACCAGAGCGTAGAGGTATTTTGTTCCATACATTACCACCCAAGTGGATGGCATCCATACAATAGCACGCCGTATGGACGACAAAACAAAAACAAACAGGAACCCCAAAGTTAGTACTTTAATAAGCCACCTAAGAGTCCTTATTTGGGCATAAGGGATATGACCAGTGGCAATACTTAGTATTTAATTTAGGATTTTCACAAATACCTTTGTTTTAAATACACAAATGACATGTTTAGTGTCGAATCTTGCTCTGATGCCAGCTGTAACAGAACCGACCAAATCATAAGAACGTAAGTACAAAAACAATCACTGAAGCGATCAAATTCCTGTACTTAAGCTCCCATAATCCCGGTAGTCCAGAAATCATGAAGGATTTCAACCAACTCTCGACATGCAAACCAAGATTGTAGTGATTCAACACAACACATCATCCATTACAACATTTCATAATAAGCATTCGGATTACATCCATTAGAGTTTAAATAGAATATTACAAACCAAGTTTGAGTGTGCAGAAGCAACATAGTTTAGTATAAAACATCATAGTTTTCAATTACATTGCCAAGTCTAAGTCATGTCCCACAAAAGCATTATCAGGTATGAGAACTAGTAGAGACCACGCCCAATGGTCTAGTCTTCATCCCCAGCTGGGAGAAGGTAGTACTTGTAGCAACCAAAGTAGAACTGGTCATCTGCAACAGGTGGGAGATAAACCCTGAGTACGAGAAGGTACTCAGCTAGACTTACCCATCAAAACCAGAAATAAAGGACACCAAGGATCATGCAAGGCTTTTCAGGTGGGCTAGCTTGACACAGTTGCATAAAAGAGCTTATGATTATAGTAACCAATTTAAACTTAGCATCAAGCTTAACATCATTTACCTATCCACTAGATTAGCACCTGTACTAGAGCACTCACTTATTAGGAGCAAACAATATTAACCATAGCAGGTATAATAAGGCTGTCATCATCATATCATCATTTTCGAACCATTATGTTATTTAGTGTATCTACGTTGGAGATAAGCCCGTCAAGTTCTCACTAACCGGGAGAGATGGCGATTCGAATTGAATTACAACTCAGCTGAGGGGGTATTCCTAACTCTCACCCTGACATACTTAGCAAGGGTAGCCGTGGGTTACCTTTGGTACAACTCAGGAACCAAATTCGTGGGTTCAATCAGTGCCAGCGCTCTCAGGGATTACCCTTCTACCAGGACAATCAGGACTTTTAAATCACCTGCCCTTGGACTCACGCCTATGGCTCCCTTCCGAGGCATACTTTATACTTATCGACTCTCGGCCTAAGTTGAGCTACTCGGCTTCACGGTCGGTCTCCAGACCTGGCCAACTAAGAGAGAGGCATGCGTTCAACATGAACAGGAAAGGTTCCAAGATTCAGTCCTTAATCGACACAAACGGAGTCACTGCAAACTGGCAAGCCTCCGCCCGGTCTCCATTTCAAATTAAGACTGGTTCTTTTCCACGATAGCAAATATAGCCAACCATGCCATATGTATCTTTCTATATCTCGCAGGTGACAGAAAATCACCTGACTTCTACCGTGTTTAAGCAGGGCTAAGCACTACACGAGCCTGAGCTACATAGGATTCAGGGTAACAATATCTGGACAAGGATTGATTAACCAATGCAGCAAGTGTTTGCATCCAACACCTAAACTTAATGCAACAATATATGTATATATATATAACAATAATACTGTAACTGCATTTCAGAAATTAGGAGGCTTAATATGCTCCGGGGCTTGCCTTTCACAAAGTTGCAAGGACGGTGATCTGGACACTCAACGGCGACCTCGTCTGGCACTTCTCCTGAAGGTGGCACCTCCTGAACCTCTGGTGTCGACTGCTGCTGCTCACTCGGTTCCTCGAATTCCAGCAGTGTTACTCCCTCCGGTACACCTATTGCATGCCGATGCACGAGATAAATACCATGGATGCATAAGGAATGACATGATGCTCATGATGAATGAATCACAGTAAATGTTTAACGAAAACATCACTGGACACTCGTTTACCGAGTAAAATAGCTCTATTCAAATCACTTTAAGCATGTATCCAACTTAACTTAAAGAACAAGATCAACTTACCTAACTTGCATAACCTAAGATAAAGATGCTCATCTTCAGTTAAAGGCCTAACACCTAGGAACATTACCACAAACTTAGAAATAGTAAAGGTATACATAATTTAACATTTAAAGTTTCATATGCATACAAGTAGTCCCTTAATTCAATCACAACCAGAGTTCTACAATTCCAAATGACTTGTATGAGGATATTCTAGAAAGCTTATGAAATTTTCTACAAATCAATGGTAAACAGCAATGCATGATTCTTATGTTAACCAAATCAATTTCCAGTAAACCTAGAATCTATCTAGAAATGACAGGGTTACTAGCTTAATCATTTAATGATGATGCAAAAGCATAATTTGACCAAGCCAAGTTAACCAACTTGTTGCACATACCAGAGAAACACTAGAAAGTATAGTGCCAACTTCTAAATAAATTATTTAATTTCCTTTTCAAATTTATTTAGTTAATTAAGTGATTAAAGCAATATATAGCAAAACTATTCATAAAAATCTACAAAAATTACAGTAGCTATCTCATGCTTCACATAGACTACCATAAAAATTTCAAAGCCATTGAGCAAGCAGAACTTGCTGTATCCAAAATAACAAGTGGCATGTCCATTTTTAGCATAATTAGGAAACCCTAATGAAAAGTGTCAAGCAACAGATTTCTCATTTTTCCTAGCATCATTCTAGCATAATAACCTTACTCACCAAATTTTACCTATACTAGATCTATAGAAAATTTATGAAAATTCACACAAGATCCATCCATTGATAAAAAGAAATTCTATAACTCAAAAACTATACATGCACTAGCTTTGAAATTTTAACCAGAGCTTCTACTAAGCAATAATAGATTACCCACAAAATTTCATAATTTTTGGACCACAGAAACTCAAGATAAAATTCAAACAAGTTTGCATGCATCTAAAAACACATTTCAAAGTCCTATTTCATTCATCCAAAATTTCTAAAACATGTGCTCATATAATATTTTTATTAAATACTAGACATTACTAGGAACTCAGCAAAATTGGAACCATATCATTTGGAGCTACCAATTAGGAGATGCACATTTTTGAATCATGCACACAATTCTATGAAAAACAAAATAAACAAAATCAAAAACAAGAAAATCAACTTCGCAACTGGGCCGGCCCGGACAGATCCGGCGGCCCACAACTTGCGCAAACGCAGCCCAGCACTCGGCACAACCCAGGTTGGCTACCTCCTCAGCAGCGGCGACTGACAAAAGGGGACCCGCGCGTCAGTGAGAGAAATAGGGGAGGAGGAACGGCCGGTGGCGGAGTTCGTCGCCGGTGGCTTCTCCGGCAAAGGCAACGGTGCTAATGTTTGCCTCACCCAAGCGCACCTAGGGGAACCATTTATTGCAGCTAATGACTCAGCTAGAGGGGGTGGTGACTAGCATGGCGGCGCACGGCCACGGCAGGGCTAGCTCCGGCGAGGCTACGGTGTCATGGCCCTAGTGGCTCACTCAGCGAGCTTCAGCGTCACACACAGAAGCTAGCGCAATGGAGAGAAGGGGCGATAAGGGGCTCGAGCAGCACGACCATGTGCGAGCTCGGCCGACGGCGGTCATGGCGACCCGGTGGAGCCGCACTCACGGGGAGGTCTACCTGAGATGAAAATGGAATGGCGGTGGTGTCATAGACGTAGAGAAGTTCACAGCGGGGCTGTGGCTTGGATGAATCGGTTAATGGCGCTCAGTGTTGGTGGATTTGGCTCGGCGGCGTCACGGTGTCCCTGTCGCCATGCTCGCGGAGGAAGGGGACGGTAGTGAGGGAAATGGTGAGACGCAGAGAGAGTGGCGAGGAGTTGGCCTTCTTCTGGAGCTCGAACGCGCGACGTGGAGCCTTCGGCAGAGCATGAACGCCACGCGGTGAATGTCACCTGAGCCGGTCGGCCACGGTGAGTTCTGTCTGATTTTTGAAAAATCGCGATTCAGTGATCACCGACGATGACTGACAGAGCAGGTTTGATGGTGATTAGCTCCTAATCCGTGATGATCTAGACTATGCCATAGTTAACAAAGTTGATCATCTATATGTGAACTACAACTCTTGTTATTGGAGCTCGAGCTAGTTTGGCTCTGTTAGGGAGATACAAGGTGAAAAAGTTGGGTACACGAAACTGCAAAACACTTAAGGACTTAGAAAATTTCTAAGTATGAAATCAGCATGACATTCTGACTTGTGGGCCATGTTTGAGCTTGTTCTAACCATTTTCATGAAATGATCATAAAACAACTTTTGTTCCTTAATAAATTAGCTACAGCTTTGGTAAAGAGTGCACAGCCATGCAAAGTTTCCAAGTTGGTCTTTTGAATCAGTCAAACAGGGACACTCCAAGGGTGTTACACAACAAGCACCCTTAGCAATATATTCCGCTTCGGCGGTGGACAAAGCCTCACTATTTTGCTTCTTGGAGGACCAAGACACGAGTGATCTACCAAGCAAATGGCACCCTCCGGATGTGCTCTTTCTATCAACTTTGCAACTGGCATAATCTGAATCAGAATAGCCAACTAATTCAAATTAGCTCCTTTGGGATACCAAAGGCCAATGCTTGGTGTGTGCTTAAGATACCTAAGAATTCTTTTTATGGCAATTAAATGAGTTTCCTTAGGATTAGCTTGAAATCTTGCACACATACACACACTAAACATGATGTCGGGCCTAGATGTGGTCAAATATAACAAGCTACCAATCATAGAGCGGTAGAGAGTTTGATCAACCGGGTTACCTCCCTCATCTAGGTCGAGATGTCCATTGGTTGGCATTGGAGTCTTGATTGGCTTACATTCATCCATCTTGAATCTCTTGAGAAGATCAATAGTATATTTCTCTTGAGAGATGAAAATCCCTTCTCTTATTTGCTTGACTTGAAAACCAAGAAAGAATGTAAGCTCTCCAATCATTGACATCTCGAACTCCTTCGACGTCAATTTACCAAATTCTTTGCATGAATCTTCATTTGATGATCCAAAAATAATATCATCAACATACACTTGACAAATGAAGATATGCCCATCAAGCTTCTTGGTGAATAGTGTGGTGTTGACCTTCCCAATGGTGAAGCCCTTCTCAATAAGGAAGCCCCAAAGGCGCTCATACCAAGCTCTTGGGGCTTGCTTAAGCCCATATAGTGCCTTGGACAACCTATAAACATGATTAGGATATCTAGGGTCTTCAAACCCAGGAGGTTGATCAACATAGTGTTGATACGGGACCCACGGGATACCCCATAGGGAAGGGAGAAGATCTAGTCTAACTAGGATTCTTTCCATGTAATCTTAGTAGTAGTATTATTCTATAATCCTACTAGGAACTCTCATTGTAAACCGACTAGGACTCTGGCCTCCTGACTATATAAAGGAGGGTGGAGTTCCTAGAGGAGAGATAACGTAACACAACACTTTACAATCAATCCAACACAAAGGCTAACGCCGACTGAACATAGGGCTATTACTCGATCATGGTCGAGGGCCCGAACCAAGATAAATCAACTGTCCCTTGCGTTTACCATCGAGTTCTACATACATCAAAGCCTGAACAAACTGCCCCGGGTACCCCCGTGGCAGGCTATCAGTGGTGAAACATCGATAGCTGGCGCGCTAGGTAGGGGCTTTCGGCGAATTTGCATCCAAGAGCTCAACGGACCTCGACAACATGATCTTCTTGACGGGATCAACCTTCATCTTTGGTTCATGAATCTACAAGGCAAGCGACGATGGCAAGCTCCAAAGTCGTCTCCTCGAAGATTCGGATCACCATGAAGACCTTTCTATTTCGACGACTATGACAGATCAACTCATCGGAAGATTCACGTAGCTTGTGATGTCTGATCCAACTCAGATTTCTCGGCTTTGTGCATCCAACTCAAACTCAGGCTCCGCATCCAAGATGGAGTCTTACCCAAGTTCTTTCAAGAAACCGAGTTCTTTTCCGGCAGGGTTCCAGAATGCGGCTTTGGCCTATCAAGAATACAACTTGGAGTACACTCAGAATCCTTTCAAAAAGTTGGGTCCTTTTTTGTTTGGACTCCACAACATGACAAAATCTTATCAGGCATGGCCCAAAGGATCCCTCGATCCGGTGCTTAGAATGCCACTGAAAGGAGCTCAGGAAGGTCTCGTACTAACTATAACATCCTAAGACCGCATCATCCACTGGCTAGGTTCTATTCCTGAAGATAGCAGTACCCGACTAGTCGGCACGATGACAACAACAATTCTACCCTACCAAGAAGGAGACTCGATCTGCGACCTTGAAGCCTCTACTAAAGTTGTCAGCAACTCTGATAGTATGGAAACCAACGTCGATAACAGAACAATTCACGCACGAGAAGTATTCATGGTTCGCCATCCTCAATCACCATTGGTCCCCCCAGAAGCACCCGACATCAAGTCATTGGATGAATCCGAGTCTAGCATATCACCCTTTATCCAGGGGCATGATGGTGAGATCGAGAATCAGAAGCAAGCTAGAGAAAGAAGAAACAAATTGAAACAAGGACGCCAACGCCATGCTAGGCAACACAAGGAAGCTTGGATCAAATATGAGTCAGATCTGGTTGAGTACAATAGAAGAAAATCAGAACAAGAAGTCGAAGAAAGATGCACGGTGAATACACCCTACAATAGGATCCGAGAAGCACTAGAAGAACTCGGAGCGACCTCACTTCCCGGTGAAAATAGGAACAACTCTGGGACCTTCTCTGGTCAATAGCCCTAAGGGTACACAATGGAGAGACCCGCTCAAGACTACCTACCAGGTCAACGTCTCATAGATAGGAAGATCAAAATCAAAGGAAGTCTGCTTTCGAGAGACTCAGACCAAGTGGAAGTCACAATAAAGAAAGTAGAAGGGACCATAGTCAAAACTACCGAGTTGAACAACCAAGAAAGACCAAAAGCAAAGTACCAATTCAAACAGCCCCATAGAACTACTCTCACCAAGACAATAGTTGGCTAGAAGGAGGTGCTGAATCAGAATACACAGAAGCCAAAATGCATGATAGATTCCCCTGTTTTGCGAACAGACTTGCTTCAATACGACTACCTCACAAGTTCAAGCCATCCAACCACTCTAAATATGATGGCAAGACCGAACCAAGGCAGTGGCTCAGGATTTACTCACAGTCGATTGAACTAGCCGGAGGAGACGACGATATCAAGACCTTATTTTTCCCATGGCACTAGAAACCATGCCCCTCCAATGGTTCTACAAATTAAATCCAGGGTCAATCAGAAATTGGGAGGACTTGTAAAGAGTTTTCTATGGAAATTTTGTGGGTATCATTACGCACCCCATCACCCACACAGAATTAAAAGGACTCAAGCAGAAAGGAGGTGAAACTCTCAGAAATTACTATCGACGATTTGGCAAACTACGTGCTCAAGTACATGACATCACCGAACGAGAAGTAATTGAAGCTTTCTCTCATGGAATTATGGCTAGGTGGCAATTTTAGGACTTCTACAAAGAAAACCTGAGAAACAATGAAAAATTCAGACGCACAGTAGAAAAGATGATTACTGCAGAGGAGAAGACACGAGAAAGGTTCCTGGATAGAAACAACCAAGACAACCCGGACAAGCGAAATCATCAAAACATCAGACATCAGGAAAGAAAACGTGGACCAGACAACACCATAGCGGTGGCTGGTAAATCAAGGAAGTTTTTCAAACCCAGAGGGTATGACAACATTGAAAACATGCGTTGCATTTTGTATCCTAAAGGAAATCACACCACCGGAAATTGCTACACCTTCAACGAGCGATACACAAGAAAAGATAATAAGGTAAACACTAAAGAAGACAATCAAAAAAAGATGAAGACAACCACGAAGACAAGGGATTCCAAAAATCCAAGGGGATAGTAGCAGTGATCTTCGCTGGGGCCTCAGATTCCAAAAGCAAACATCAAGAAAAGCTAGCTCTACGAACTACCATGGTAGCAGTGCCGGCTACTCCAAGATATCTCAATTGGTCACAGTATCCAATCCAGTTTTCAAGAGAAGACCAATGGACTAGCGTAGGAAATGCAGGCCATTACCCACTGGTTCTAGATCCAACTATCGCTGGTATGACTGTCACAGAAGTACTAATCGATGGAGGAGCCGGACTCAACATCATTTTTTCAGAAACGCTAAGGAAGATGGGACTACAACTCGTCGAGATGATTACACCAATGAGCACCCCTTTTATGGGATAGTACCCGGCAAGGCAGCCATGCCACTTGGACAAATCACTCTATCGGTTACTTTTGGAACTCCCTCAAACTACCGAACAGAATTCATCAAGTTTGAAGTTGCAGACTTCGATTCATCATATCACGCAATCCTTGGGCGCCCAGCACTAGCAAAATTCATGGTGATACCGCATTATCCATACCTATTGCTTAAGATGTCAGGGCCTAACAGAGTCCTTTCCCTTCGAAGTGATTTGAAGCATACTTTTGACTGTGATGTTCAGGCAATTCAAATTGCAGCAAAAGCACAAACCGCCAATGGTAGAAAAGAAATAGCCACTATTGCCGTAGAAATGAGCCTAGAAGAACTAGAGATACCGGCTAAAAAGCCCAGCATCCTCGCAGCACCAAAAGAAGCTGACGTCAAGCAAATTGACCTAGGCACCGGGGATCCCTCCAAGACGGCAATCATCAGTGCTCACCTCTCAGCAAAATAGGAATTCGTGCTCACCAGCTTTCTTTGGGACAACAAAGATATCTTCGCTTGGAAGCAGGCCGACATGCCAGGTGTCCCAAGAGAGTTGGCTGAGCATAGAATCGATATCAATGAAGACTCCAAGCCTGTGAAGCAATGGCTACGACGATTCTCACCCGACAAGAAGACAACAATTAAAAAAGAAATCACAAAGTTAATGGTAGCTGGATTTATCAGAGAAATCCTTCATCCAGATTGGCTAGCAAATCTAGTTCTAGTACAAAAAAAAGAATACGGACGAGTGGCGCATGTGCGTCGACTACACAGATCTCAATAAACATTGCCCGAAAGATTCGTTTGGGCTACCACGCATTGATCAAATAGTTGATTCAACAGCAGGATCTGTCCTATTATCCTTTCTTGATTGCTATTCAAGATATGACCAGATCGCATTAAAGGAACAAGACCAGAGCAAGACATCTTTCATCACTCTGTTCGGTGCCTATTGCTACAAGGCCATGTCGTTTGGACTCAAGAACGCTGGTGCCACATACCAAAGAGCTATCCAAATATGCCTTGGTGATCAGATCGGTGAAAACATAGAGGCATACGTGGATGACGTAGTAGTAAAAACAAAGAACCCGGACACACTAATTGAAGACTTAAAGCAAACCTTCAAAAACCTAAAGAGGTAGAGGTGGAAATTGAACCCAAACAAGTGTTTATTCGGAGTTCCTTTAGGACAACTACTCAGATTCTTGGTCAGTCATCGTGGAATCAAAGCCAACGCCAAGCAAATTCAAGCCATAACAGAAATGGGCCCTCCTCGAAATGTCAAAGATGTGCAGAAACTAACAGGCTGCATGGCAGCCCTCAATCATTTCATATCAAGACTCGGCAAAAAAGGGTTACCTTTCTTTAAACTACTAAAGAAGACAGACAAGTTCGAGTGGATAGAAGAAGCCAATGAAGCTTTCAAAAGACTTAAGGCATACCTCACCTCCTCGCCCATTCTCACACCTCTAAAGAAAAACAAAGACATGATGTTGTACATTGCGGCAACTTCTATTGTGATCAGCATAGCAATAGTCATAGAAAGAGAAGAAGAAGAAGGACATGTATATAAAGTACAATGCCCTATATACTATATTAGCGAAGTACTGTCAGAATCAAAAATCTAGTACCCGCATATGCAAAAACTACTCTACGCCCTCTTGATCACTTCATGCAAGCTTCGCCACTATTTTGAAAGCCACAAGATTACCGTGGTGATAGATTTCCCACTCGGAGACATCCTACACAATAGAGACGCAACAGGGCACATATCTAAGTGGGCAGTTGAACTTGGTGCTCTCAATATCGATTTCACCCCACGGAAGGCAATTAAATCTCAAGCCCTTGCCGATTTTGTTGCCGAGTGGATAGAAATTCAACAACCTATGTCAAATACGATCCTTGACCATTGGAAGATGTACTTTGATGGATCACTCAAGCTAGGCGAAGCCAGTGTAGGCGTTCTCTTCATCTCTCTAGATGGAAAGCAACTCAAGTATGTCCTTCAGATATTATGGCAAGCTACAAACAATGAAGCAGAATACGAAGCCCTCATCCACGGACTCCGAGTGACAATTACCCTTGGAATCAAGCGATTACTTGTATATGGCGATTCGGCGGTAGTCATCAACCAAGTCAACAAAGATTGGGACTGCACCAAAGAAAACATGGGCGCTTACTGTGCTGAAATACGAAAACTTGAAAAACATTTTTAAGGATTGGAAATTCTACATGTCCTGCGCGACTCTAATATTGCAGCAGATGTCCTCACCAAGCTTGGGTCTGACAGGGCGAAGGTACCACCTGGCATATTCATAGAAGAGTTATCAGCTCCCTCTATCAAACAACTCGGTGAGATAACCCCTGAACTCCCAGCTAAAGGCACCCAGATTTTGGTAATCACCACCTCATGGACCTAGGTTTTTATCGAGTACATCAAAGAGAATAAGTTGCCAGCAGATAAAGCGGAGGCTACCCGAGTTGTTCATAGAAGCAAGAACTATGTCCTAGTAGGGGACAAGCTGTATAGAAGAGCCGCATCATCAGGAGTACTCCTAAAATGTGTCTCGTTCGAAAAAGGCAAAGAGATCTTAGAAGAAATACACTCAGGTTGCTGTGGAAATCATGCCGCTTCAAGAACACTAGTCGGCAAAGCATTCCGAACCAGATTCTACTGGCCAACCACTTTGAAAGACGTAGAAGAACTCATCAGAAAATGCAAAGGTTGTCAAATGTTCGCAAGACAAGCTCATGTACTAGCTCACAATCTGATCTGCATCCCTCCTGCTTGGCCTTTCTCCTGCTGGGGGCTGGATCAAGTAGGACCTCTCAAGAAAGCAAAGGGCGGTTTTGAGTACATCTTTGTAGCAATTGACAAGTTCACCAAGTGGATTGAATACAAACCACTCACAAAATACAGCGCAGCCAAAGCAGTCGAGTTCATCCAAGACATTATGCACCGCTTCGGCATGCCCAATCAAATCATCACAGATTTGGGTTCTCCCTTTACAGCTATAGAATTCTAAAGTTGGGCACGGGATTACGGTTTTGGCATAGATTACGCATCAGTCGCACATCCAGAAGCCAACGGACAGGTAGAAAGGGCTAATGGACTCATACTAGCCGGATTAAAACCAAGATTGTATGAAGAACTAGTGGACTATGGATCCAAATGGATTGAAGAATTACCCAAAGTAGTATGGGGGCTATGGACTCAAATAAGCAGAGCCACTGGATACTCACCTTTCTTCCTAGTTTATGGATCAGAAGCAGTGCTACCTGCCAACTTGATCTGGACGTCACCAAGGATAGAACAATATGACGAAGGAGAAGCAGAACACACCCAGAGATTAGAACTCGACAGTACAGAAGAAGTCAGAGTAAATGCTACCCTTCAATCAGCCAGATACCTCCAAGGTTTAAGACGCCACTACAACAAGAATACCCAACCTTGATCACTCCAAATCGGAGATCTAGTACTAAGAAGAATTCAAAAAACTGACGGACGCCATAAACTACTCAGTCCATGGGAAGGTCCTTTTATTATCACAAAAGTCACTGGACCAGGCACGTACAAGTTGATAACTAAAGATGGAAAAAAAGTCAACAATACATGGCACATCAGCCAACTAAGAAGATTCTACGCATGAAAACAACACAAGGAAGAACATATATACAAGCCACAAGAGATCAACCTTCATGATCAATAAAGATAGTGTTCCTCGACAACATATGTCTTATTATGGCTTTCCCCTAGTTGTTTTCACTAAGCATGTAAACATTCATGATCAATAAAGATGGTGTTCCATGACAAACAGATGTCTTATTATGACTTTTCTCAAGTTGTTTTCACTAAACACACCGGCTGAGAGCAAAGAGCTAAAAAGATGCTTGAGCCCACCGATGAGGGTAGCTAATAAGCTAACACCCGAACCAAAAAAGCAAGCAAAATGGCTAAAATTATGCCTAAGCATACCGGCAAAGAGCAAAAAAGCTAAAAAGATGCTTGAGCCCGCCGATGAGTGTAACAACCCGGGTTTTTGGAGAAGCCAAAAATACGAACTTTTTAAAATTTTTCCTACAATGCGTGAAGCATGTAGATGCTAGGTCAAACAAAGAACAATTTATAAATAAATTGTTGTATGCATATAGAATTACTTGTAGGAGTTTGCCGAAGTTTTTGATCTGGATTTGGGTTTCGTGTCGGAGTGCACGATCCATAGCAACCCCTCTTAATTTCATTTTTGAATATCTCATAAATCCCCGTCACATTTCTTTTGAACTCATTTGATCCGAAATCATAAAAATCACACCTCTCCAATTATTTTTGAACTCCTCTTGAAATTCATTGTATTGTACTTCAACTTCTCTTTATATTCCACATAACCTCTCTTAAAAACTCATTCAAATTCCTTGAAACAATAAAAGGAAAAATCCTTTTCCTTTTATACCTCCAAGCCCACCATCCCCTTTCCCTTGGCCCAACTAGCATAGCAGCCTAGCCTGGCCTAGCTCCTCCCCTTCGGCCCATCCGCTCGCCCTTGGCCTTGGCCCAGCCTGCCCTGCCAGTGCCTTGGCCCAACCGGCGCAGACAGCCAGCCGGCCCAGCAAGTCGTGGCCCAACCTAGCCAGCAGCCAAAACCGGCACCCCCTTGCCAACCCTAGGGCAGCACCCTGGCCTCCAGGTGCTCCTAGCCGCTCCCAGCCACCGCCGCCCACTTGGACACAAGCGCATGTGCCCTGCACGCGCACCACATGCCCCTTCTGGAACCCAAGGCTAAGCGCGTCGTGACCCGCTCCCACGCCGCCACCGCTCGAGTGGCAAAGCACACGCCCATGCTTTACCAGCTCCACACCCCTGCTCGATGCGCGCCGCGTGGGTAGGAAGCACGGACCCCGAGGATCGCCGCCGTCCGTGACCCCCCAATAGCCCTAGCTGGCGCGCTATAAGAACCCCGACATCCGGCACCTCTCCCGAACTCCCTCTCCCGGCCACCATAGAGCCCTACCTCCTCTACCTCGTTCTCCCTTCCTCCGCACCCACCAATGACGCCGCGGCGGGAGCCCAAGAAGCCAACACAACCATGGCATGATGATGAGCAAGCACGCGTGGTGAGCCACCTCACCATCGACGCCGCGCCATCGTACCCCGTCGCCGAGCCACGCCGTTCGGAGCCCGCACGTCGCGACCCCGCTCCGGCTCAGCGTCAACCGCGACATCTCCCTGATGCCACTCTGTGCTCACTGGTGAGCAACGTCATTGCCAAAGCTCCCATTTTTTCCCCTTTCCCTATCGTCGTCCTTGACTGAGATTGGCCCTCGTGCTGTGATTTGTGTTCCCATGGAAGCCAGACCTCCTCTACTTCACCCCCTGCTGCAACTGCATGGCGACGACGGCCCAGCACGCTCGGGGAAGTCACAGCCACAGCAGCGACCCCGTTACAGCCTCACCTAGCTCTCCTCTGCGCCAAGCCATGACGCTCGGAGGCCACGTCATCCCTGTCGCGTCGTTCTGAGTCCCCTCACCGTGCTACGACCACACCACCAGCCATACCACACGACCTCGCCCTACACCCCGACCATGGCGGCGTCACCCTGAACTGCAGCCAAGAGCCACCGGCACCACCTCCGTCCACCAAGCCTAGACAGCCACACTGCAACATCGCGGCCATGATCGGAAGCGCCACTACCTTGATGCGATCTGCCGCACCAAACCCTTCCTGCACCAGGCGGCCTGCCTCCATCCTCTGATGACGGTGAGCCTCCCAAAGCCAAGTTTTCGCCTTCCCTTACACCATAGTGGAGTTTGTGCCTAAGACTGGCCTTCGTGCCATGTTCCTTCACCTCGCAGGGAAGCAGTAGGCCTTGAAGCACCCTTCACCAACTCTGTCGCCCCTCCGGCCACCCGCTGCTCCAGCCTGACCGGCCGCAGCCGACCTTGGCCACCTACAACTAGCCACGGCCATGACCAGCAAGCCACAGTTGGCCAGCAACTGGCTATAGCCGGCCAGAGGAGGCCACAGCAAGCTGTTGCCAAGCGGGGCGTGCTCTGGTAGGCCACCTATGGCCATAGTGTGCCTGGACGCCATGACCAACCCCCACCTTGACTATGTCAATCTCGTCGGTAAGCACCAGACCCGCCAAGCCCCGACCTTGTTCCGACCTTCGACGCCGGCTTGACCCCAGAGCTTCTCTGCTCCAGGACACACACGTGCACTCACATACACGGCCTAGCCAAGCCCACTGGACCACGGTGTCAGGAGGACACCGGATCTACCACCACCTTGACCACCCTTGTTGCCATGCCGAGCCACCACCGGGCGCCTATGCGCGAGCTCGCCTCCGGCGAGCATGCTGCCGCAAGAGTAGCAGAGGAGGTAGGGAGAAGGAGCAGCAGCCATTTGGACTTGTTCCACCATGAGCCAAGAGGGTAAAAGGAGGGTGGACACAGTCCACCATGGACCCAGTGTGCGGTCCATGGACCCACACAACCCAGACCACTGTGAGCCGCCCCCACGCCTATAGCCTGGAACCAGGCCCGATAGGAGCCCAAAACCGCCACGTGGATGGCCTCCCCGCGCGACACGTGGCGGGCTGAGCCTGGCCCAAATCCAGCCCTGTCCAGGCCCGCCAAGGCCCAGTCAGGACCCAAATCGGTTGACCGTTGACTGGTCAATGCTGACTGTTGACTGGGGCCCACATGTCAGTGACTAGTACCGAGGGCCCACCTATCAGCCGCAATTTAGCTCTAATAACGCCATGCTGACGCCATGCCAATGATGAGACCGCGCCAGCGTCGGGGACTTCGGCGATCTCAGCGACCACGTCGGTAACCTTTTCGACCACCTCGGCAACCTTTCCGACCATGTTGGTGATCTCTCTGACCACCTTGGTAACCTTTCCGACCACCTTGGTGACATCTCCGACCACCGACGAAAGCCCCTTCCCGCTCATTCCTATACTCGTTCGTCCACCTACGATACGTGATTTTGATCTATTTATATTTGTCTACACCATGCCCTTGTGCAGGTCTACCCATCCCCCTCGCTATGGATATGTGCTACTCCATAGTCGTGTCGAGTTGTTGCGTCTTTCAGTCATGTTTGGTTCTTATCGCTGGTTGTTGGTGTTGTTGCCTATGTGCCGAGCCTTTGAGCCAGCTGAGGGATCGTACCTCATTCGGATGTTATGATCGCGGGATCCGTCTCGCCATGACCGTGATGCCGAGTGTAACTCAACCCATCGCTTTTTAGATTGGCTTCATAGTACCATGAGTGTTAGCTCCTGCCTTTGGCCCTAGAACATGGTCGCGATGGATTCGATATCGATATCGATATCAACATCGATGCGGATATCACCCGCTCACATCGAGCCTTTCGCGACTTAGCCTATGGGAGATGACCTGGGAGGTAACAATTGTGGAACAATGGATGCCAACACATGTTGGTATAGCTTGTGGCCGTGAGTTCGCCTTGCCCTGACCATGAAGCTACGCCACTCATTTGCTTTTAGTTGCTTCTCCGTGCTCAAGACCTTGTATGCTTGTACCCCGTTTGACCATCACGTTCTCTGAATCTCGCGGTGAAACCGCACCGCTTCAAATCCGAGAGGTATCTCAGTGCCAGTGCACCCAGGTCGGGTACCCTACGAGTGGTCTGCGCACTTGGTGTTTGTCGCTCCTTCCGATGCCCTGTCTTCTGTCGTGGCGTGTGTGCTAGAAGGAGTAGACCTCCGTTTTATGTTGTTATTGCCCTATTAGCCCGCTCTGTTCGATCCCGCCTTGTCCATGGCGATTGGATCAAAGGCCGGACTATCTCTTTTTAGTTAGCGAAGCTATAGTCTATGTCGTACCTCAGACCCATGCGTGTCGACCTGATCGGCCATCTAGAACCATCTCTCCCGAAGATGTGTCTGAGAACATGATATGGATGTGCATAGCTAACCCCACTTCTTTTGTTTTGCTGAGCAACTCTCTTCTCGGCTCCTGATGTTATTATGTCAAGAGGATCGAGAGAACCCATTGCTGTCCAATCTCTTTGCGCTACCGCATTCTACCATAGCGAGCGAGCCGAAGTACGTTGGAGCCAAGTCACAATAGTGTTAATCATTCTTGTTTGCTACTCGTGTCCAATTGTGACTTGCAGGATAAGGCTATAAGAGCCGAACCCCATCGTTCTTCTTTCTTGGGGCTCAACTTCCAATCCCCGTCAAGTCAATGATGTCGGATCGAAAGATCGTGAGCCATGGTGTTTGCTCTAGATAAGCTCTGGCTTAAGCCGTTTATCGTAAAGCCATACCGGCTTGGCCATGACTTAAGCTTGTGCTTAGCAAACCACAACTTGTGAATCGCGGCCCGAGGAAATTGGACAACCGCCGAGAGGGCTAAGTCATGTATCTCTTATTGTCTCACTAGTGTTATTGGATTTTCCTATGTCTTGTCATCTTTTCGAGTGTTGGGTGTTCTCTTGCCTTGCGTGTCACTTCGCGAAGTAGCTGACGATCGGACCAAGAGAACATGGACGACAATAAGGACTGTGGAATGGAGTCAACATAGGAGGAGGAGACCCCGCTAATGGAACACCAACGAATGGAGAATTGTACCACTACTACCTCTACACCGCAGGTGTCATGGCAGCACCCTCTTTTAGAGAATCCTATTAGACATTGCATAATATCTAGAACTGCTAGCGCTTATAATTATTCCTTTGATAATACTTTGATGCATGCTACTACCTGAGCCATTATTACCCTGATGCAACCCACTCTACCACGTCACCCTACTTTGCGCAATTGCTCACTTATATATGCTTACTTACCTGCTTGCTTGCATATTACACCACTATACTTATTTTTAACTCCACTTCGCATTATATATGGGATGTGATGCTGGTGGTGAACCCTGGGAATGGTTTGGCTATGGGTGCCAGACTTGGTGGTGTGTGAGCGTGCTGCGTGTGTCTTGGGTGTGTGGAGAGTGAGGGTTGTGTCGATCGAGCTGGAATAATGACGAGCCTAGGGCGAGTCTTGCCATGTGGTGCTACCTGGGCACTTGGATATGGAATACCTATGGCGGGTAAATGGTAATTGGAGGTGGCCTTGGGTGTGAGCCTCGGAGAGGTGGAGCCCGGGGTAGAGGTGTTGTGGTGGCACGGCAATTGGAAACCCTAATGAAGACATTCTGGCTTGGTCATCCCTAAGGACTTACTAGTACTCAGATTCATCAGGAAGCCTTACATCCCACTCGTCCTATATGGTGCGGGACGGTTAGACTACTTGGTAGAACAATGCCACTACTACTAGGCGAACATGTGCAAGGAGGTATGGGGCGTGCAGTTTCCCCCACACCCTTCCGAGACTTTAGGAGGCCTTATGGACATGGCTCTTGACATCTGGAGGGCCCTGGCTCTGTCTATGACTCACAGTATCAGCCATCCTAGACTAGACTTGGGATGTACCAGGGCTGAGAGGTAGGGTGGCATCGTTCTAGGCTAACAAACGGCTGGAATCTGCCTAGACGGGGCACCGTCGAGGATGGCTATCTTGTGGGTATGTAAAACCTCTGCAGAGTGTTTGGTTGATCGATCGATACATATGCTGACTTGTCGGCTATGGACCTTTCCTGGGTTTCGCTTAAACTAGATAGGAGATGAGTCCTTCTTTCCTCCCTCCAGGGTTTGGGGTATTTTCCGGCCATGAGCCAGGGGCTACGGGCCGTTGAGACAAGTGCCGAGAGGGAGTCGGCCTGTCGACCAGAGTGTGTGAGATGAGATGTGGTGATGGTGCTGTGGTTATGGTTGGGATGGGTTGGTGGATGGATATGGATGGATGTGGATGTGTGTGGCCAGGAATGTGTTAAAAACTGGATATTATTATTACAATACTACTGTTACTTACTTCTCATGCGCTAAGGATGCAACCCACAGCCAAATGTTAGGATCGCCAGATCCCCTTGTTTTATCTTTTCCACTAAAGCTCATCGGTGCTGACCATGGCCTGCACACCTCTGGCGGTGTGCAGATTTTCCTGCTTCTCAGAGATGCTGACTTTAGAAGGATTAGGAGGTCTCGTGCCTACGCTCAAGTTTGGTTCAGAGATGGAATCTATGCTGCACTACGCCAACTCTGATGATCACCTGTGGAGGAGGAGTCTTCACTCGATAGTCTTTCGCTAGAATAACTCTATAATAGGTGTGTTCCCCAGTGATGTAATATCTTGTATTCTTATAATCTTACGATGTATGACTGTGATATCGACTAATATATGATAATATGATGGAATCAACTACTGGTTTCATCATATTATAATTCATTCTGTGGATTTTCCCTTCGCGGAAAAATTGAGGATGTTTCAATGAGGGTAGCTAATAAGCTAACACTCGATCCAAAAAGCAAAATGGCTGAAATTATGCCTGAGCATACCAGCTGAGAGCAAAAGAGCTAAAAAGATGCTTGAGCTCACCGATGAGGGTAGCTAATAAGCTAACACCCGAACCAATCCTAAGATGTTTTTACAACTAGGTAAAGAGCCAGATGCTGGCCACATCTCGAGTTAAGCAAAAAGCTAAAAAGAAGAAGCTCAAGATGCTTGAGATCGTTGGTCCTAAGTCTTTTCAGTACTAACAAGAACAAAAAGGTTGTAAAGACAAAGATCTACTTACCCCGAGTTGTTTACATGGCAGCCAGACAAGCACTCGACAAATCAAGAAAGTTTGTCAAGACAATGATCTACAAATACCGAGTTGTTTACACGGCGCAGATGAAAGCCAGACAAGCACTCGACAAATCAAGAAAGTTTGTCAAGACAATGATCTACAAATACCAAGTTGTTTACACGACGCAGATGAAAGCATGACAAGCACTTGACAAAATCAAAGACATCCAGGCAAAGAAGACATCAACAAAAAATAAAAGATCTTCATTCAAAAAGAAGTATAATATCCTATTACAGAGGCTGGAGTACAAAGGTCAAATACATCAAGCATCGTCATTAGGAGAAGAAATATCAATATTAAGATTATCTACAATCCTCCTGGCCAAATCTTCGACCTCAGGCTCCATCTTTTCAATGACATCCAGATAATCTTGACTCTTGGCTTCCTCTGCAATCTTGGACAAAGGCATCTCCGGAGCAAGAATCCAGACCTGGGCAAGAACATTTCTGGTACATAGTTGGACGCACCTCTTCATGAACTCCTAGAAATAGGTCGGAACTTGGGGAATAAACTGAGCCCAAGATTGACCATCATCCGATGGAGTCCGAAGAAGATCGGCTACTGACCAAAATGATTTCCACAAAGCATTCCAGTTCTCAGTAGCCATCGCCAACTTACCAGTCAAGACTTCAACTGTTTTTGGACCTGCACAAGATCCCTATTAGCTCCACGCCTAATCAACTTGGCAAGCGCGAGTTCTTCTTCAGCACGAGTAATTACCTCTTCAGCCCTATTGTGACTATTACGAGTAAGTGTCTTCATTTCCTCAATACCCTCCGAGAGCTTCTGCTTTTTAACTCGGAGAGCTAGACCAGGCACCAAAAATAAGTCAGCAAAAAGGGAAATTTGAATACAAGAGGAAACAAAAAGAACCCTCAATACCATTGCACTCATTCTTCATGGCCTCCACATTCTTCGAGGCCTCCTGGACAGCTGCATCCCTCTGCTTTTCTGCCTCATCCACCCGGGCACGGAGAGCCTGTTCCTCCATTTGGTGCGTTTAACGCTCGGTCTCCATCTTAGCCCGATAGAGGTCAAGCTCCATTTTTAGGGCAGTAACCTCAGAAGACAACTTTTTCTCAGATTTAGACAAGAAAAAGAAGCCGGTATGATCCCGAGAAAAAGACTGAGCAAAAGAGAGAGAAAAATAAGACATAAGAATAGAAGAAAGATGAACATCCAATGAAAGAACTTCAGAAAAAACTTACTTGGAGTTTTTTCCCAAAAGAGGTCGCGAAGGTTCCCTAGTCAGTGGTCAGCTCTGACAACCGATGAGTGGCATCGAATTGTTGCACCACATCATCATCCAAACGCTGAACGCCACTAGGAAGAGGAGCAGAGGGAGAAGCCAGCCGAGGCAAAGAAGACAAGACCAGGGCTGTACCCGGGGAAGCCCCAACTACCTCCTTAGATGGCTCCACCGCCATGGCCACGGTCACCTTTGGAGCCAGCAAATCAGCAGCTGCGGGATCACCAGAGAACCTAGTCCCCCTCACAGCCACCTCGTCGACCGCACATTTCGAGTCCCAAGACTCAGAACGCAGGGGCGCACCAGAGGACTGACAAGAAGTCGACTGAGGGTTAAGGGAAGGTGAAGGCCTACAAGATGATAAGGAAAATCAACGATAAGAATATGAATCAGAGAAGAGGAAAACAGAAGCGAAGAAACATAACCAGGATTTACTCACTTAGCTATCTTCTTCTTCATAAAACCCCCAAGACCAATAGAAGACCTTAGAGGGGGGACTATAGTAGCAAAAATATCACCACCACCTTGCAACAGGAGTGGCGTGGTCGGTACCGGATCTCCAGAAGAACTCAAGGTCGATGACCGCTTACTACAAGAGAACAATGTCAAAGTCAGAACCAAAAGAAGTGTTCAACAGCAGAAAAACAAGAAAACAACTCACCGACGCGTAACAAGGGCCGCATCATCATCCTCATCTTCCTCACTCTCAAACATGGCAACCACAGCGCCATCTAAAAAAGAAGAAAAGTACTCGGTTAGAGGCAAAAGCAAACAACAAAAAGACAAAACATATTAATATGCTCACCTAGGAGCACGCTACCTATAACTTGAGTACCTAGACGAGTACTCGATTGGCGAGACTTCTTGGTGGCAGACAAACCAAAAGAAGAACAATCCGCTCACCCCCTTTTTCCGACACTATGAGGAGCTCGAGGAACTGGACGAGGAACATACTCTACATATGTGTCAAGAACTGCGGAAGAAACACAAGGAAACATTATGGTGGTTTGAAACTTACTGGTTAAAGATGCCCCAACAAGATTCTCCCCAAGCTCCTCAATGGCAGGGCAGTCATCAAGGGGGATTGGATCAACGAAGTTACGCCCCAATTCCTATAAAAGAGTAAAACAACCAGATGAGAAAGATTAAGTGAAAAGTGGAGATAGCAAAGGAAATATGAAAAGTACTAGCATAAGAAAAAACAACTCACAGCAGGAGGTGGGTTGTTAGCACAATACTCAGGGACAATATGTGGGACGACGCTTACTCCTTTCAACATCTTCTGAAGGTGCTCGAGCACCTCCTCACCAGTCAACTCAAGGGCAGGGACCATACGAGAAGGGTCCTTCGCTCCAGAGTATTCAAAACCATAGTTCTCTCGCTCCTTCAGAGGTTGAACATGGCGACAAAGAAAACTGGAAACGATACCGAAGCTGGTCAAGCCTTGCTATTTCAGAGCACATATCCTCTCAAGAAATGGCTTGATCGCCTAGAGCTCATCCACCATCAGGGGATTCTTTTCCCATCGGTTATTAACCACGGGACCAGAACCAGAATGAACAGTAAGAGGAGGAATCATATTGGCGGCATAAAACCAGTTAGCATGCTAATCCCTCACAGAATCAACCAAGTCATAATCAAAGAATCTACTCTTACGACCCTGACGAAACTAAATCCCATAGCCACCAAGAACATGGGTGTCATCGCTGCGGGGTTGGGGCTTCAGACAGTAGAAATAACGAAAGAGAGAAAGAGAAGGAGGAATTCCAAGAAAAGTTTCACAAAGATGAACAAAAATAGAAAGATGAAGGACAGCATTGGGAGTAAGATGGTTCAAGCTAATCCTAAAATAATTGAGAAAGCGATGAAGAAAAGCAGAGGCAGGAAGGTAGAGTCCAGCATGGATAAAGGAGACAAAAAGAATAATCTCACCAGAGCCTAGAGTTGGGACCCGATGTGGCATGGAGCTCTCCACTCAGCAATCTCCTTGTCCTAGATCAGGCAATCACTGACAGCTCATGCAACTGATCCTCAGTCATAGTCAGAGCTGGCCAGACCTTCTGAGCAGCCCTCATGGCCATGAATTCTTGATTTTCAATCATAGAAAGGGATGCCTCCTCATCTACAAAGGTTGCCTAGGACTTGCTCACTGATTTCTTCCTACCCATATACTAGCGAAAGCAATAAGGCCCTAAGAAACGATGATGGTCAAGCAGTGGCGCTCAGATGACGGCGACAATGGCGACAGCGGAGTGAGGACTAGGGTTTCAAGGCAAAAGCAGGGCAGCAAAGAAAAAGAAGAAAGAAGGCCTTTAAATAGATTTTTACAGCAATAAAAATGCGGCCCACTAGGCTCGTTTAAACATGGCATGAGAACGCAACGGTTCATTTCCCAACACAACTGACAAAGCTGAAATGATGGATGGCACACTTCTACACAAAGGTACAGTTCAATGGGCAGATTTCAGACTTATCCATCCAGCACCAAGGTAGAATTAACATATTGCTACAAAAAGAACTCATCAATAATGAAGCAACGAAGGGTTACCTCACAATGAACACAAGAACTCAGTTCTTATAGAAAGAACTCAGGAATCTCATAAACAACCAGGACATCGGCAGAAAAAAAGAATAATAACTCAGAAGACAAGATTCTTTCCATTATAAATGGCTTCAAAAAATACAAGATTACAAATCTTACAAGACCCAACGAACTCGGTACTACGACGAGCAAGGTAGCAAAAAGGAACCCGGACACAACTAGGCTCTGGAATGACTACGTGTTCCAAATTGCTACTCGGTAGAACAAACCGCACTCGGCTACACTATTTTCTTCAAAGGACAAAAGCAGTACATCCGAGGTGGAAGTCAGTAGCACGGTAGGACAACATGGACCAGGGAAGGCCAGTGGACATCTGTCTACCCAAGTTCGATGTGACACCGAATCAGGCATTGATCTACATCGGACCGTCGCAGGGCAGGCAAGGGGGATCTACCCAGAACAGCAGGATGAAGGAACGTATCCCACATCACAAGACTTCCTCCAACTACCGCCACGTACCTCCTGGTACAATGCTGCTGTGAGATTAGTCTACCTCTAATCTCTATCACAAGACTCCCTCCAGCTACGACAAGATATACAAGAACTACAAGATACGCCCGAGGGCTGCTCTACTTCAGAAACTATCATATTCATGACTACGGAGATTTCAAACCACGCAACAAAATGCTCGATGAATCAAAACAGCACATCAAGAGGGTATTTATAGACCAAAGAAGCGGTGCACATGGACCGGGAGCACCAACGGAACAAACCTAACAAAGGACAAAGTGAAAAGATAGAATTCAATGAAAGAGGACTCAAGCGTGAAGGAACAGTACTCAAGGACGAGCATATTCGAAAGGATATACCAACACTGTACAACTCATGAACAAACAACATTTACACTCAACCATCACCATACAACTACATCTGACAACAGCAGACTACCAGAGAATATGCCAAGACCCTGCATCCGAGTTCTTTCAAAATAAAAGAACCCGGATAAATGCTCGGGGGCTACAACAGGAGAGGTTTTCAGTTCTTTGAACAACTCAGATTCAGGACCCTCCAACTCTTTGTTCCAAATAGCAAGAGGCTCGGGGGCTACACTCAGTGAGTGCGCTTTTTTCAAAAAAAAGCGCACATCACTCAGAAGACTCCTTCAAGATAGCAGTTTTCAAACAACATAAGATTCAAGACCCTCCAACTTTTTGTTCCAAATAGCAAGAGGCTCGGGGGCTACACTCAGTGAGTGCGCTTTTTTCTTTGAAAAAGCGCATGTCACCAAGAAGACTTCTTCAAGACAAACCACTTCAAGGACTCATGACAAAAAGAAACCGGACCAAGCTATATCCGAGTTCTTTTTGATAAATAACCTGGGTATATGCTTGGGAGCCCTTCGATGAAGAATCAGAACAATTTTAAGATAAGACCCTCTAGCTCCTTGTTCCAAATAGCAAGAGGCTCAGGGGCTACACCTAGACGGATGTACTTTTTCTTCAAAAAAGCACATACCGCTCGAAGATCCCAAGAAGCGCTATACGGTTTCACTCAGGAAAGCACTCGGATGACGCTTGTTTCTACTCAGCAAGACCTGGAGGAACAAGATGAGGCTTCTAGAGCTCAACCATGAAGTGCTCGGGGGCTTGTCGATACGGGACCCATGGGATACCCCATAGGGAAGGGAGAAGATTTAGTCTAACTAAGATTCTTTCCATGTAATCTAAGTAGTAGTAGTATTCTATAATCCTACTAGGAACTCTCATTGTAAATTGACTAGGACTCTGGCCTCTTGACTATATAAAGAAGGGCGGAGTTCCTGGAGGAGAGATAACGCAACACAACACTTTACAATCAATCCAATGCAAAGGCTAATGCCGACTGGATGTAGGGCTATTACTCGATCACGGTTGAGGGCCTGAGCCAGGATAAATCGATTGTCCCTTGCGTTTACCGTCGAGTTCTACATACGCCGAAGCCCGAACAAACTGCCCCGGGTACCCCCGTGGTTGGCTATCGGTGGTGAAACATCGACACATACACTAGTTTATTAATAAAGCCATTTAAAAATACACTTTTCACATCCATTTGATAAAGTTTTATTTCATGATGTGATGCATATGCAAGGTGGATACGGATGGCTTCTAATCTTACAACCGGGGCAAAGGTCTCTCCAAAATCCAAACCTTCAACTTGAGAGAACCCCTTTGCAACTAGTCTTGCCTTGTTCCTCACAACAACACCTTGATCATCTTGCTTGTTTCAGAACACCCACTTTGTTCCAATGACTCTTGCACCTTTTGGCCGCTCTTCAAGAGTCCAAACTTCATTGCGGGTGAAGTTGTTCAACTCTTCATGCATGGCATTGATCCAATCTAGATGTTGAAAAGCTTCCTCTATCTTAGTAGGCTCAAAGCAAGAGACAAAAGAGTGATGAGCAATAAATGAAGCAAGTTTTTGAGATCGAGTCATTACACCCTTTGATGGACTCCCTATGATGAGATCTTGTGGATGATCTTGAAGTAGGGGTGTATTTCTTCTATTGACCACTTGAGGGGGAGGTTATGGAGCATCAATATCTTGTGCTTGTACCACCATTTGTTCATGGGAGACATGAGTATCTTCATTTTCTACTCTCCCATCTTTTTCATCATCTTGTGGCACACTTGATGAAGAAGGTAGATAAATTACTTGTACATCATCTTCATCATCTTTAGGCTTGATGTCTCCAACCGGAATGTTCTTCATAGCCTCCCTCAATGGTTCATCACCTACATCATAAAGATTCTCATGTGCTCCTTGGGAGCCATTAGATTCATCAAATTCCACATCATATGTTTCTTCAACCAAGCCGGTGGCATGATTAAATACTCTATATGCTTTGGACTTTGATGAGTAACCAACAAGAAAACCAATATCACAATGTCTTTGAAACTTCCCTAGGTGTTGCCGCTTCTTGTAGATGTAGCATTTGCAACTAAACACCATAAAGAAGGAGACGTCCAGCTTCTTCCCATTGAGTAACTCATAAGGTGTCTTGCCAAGGAACTTTTCAAGAAATAGGCGGTTGGATGCATAGCATGCGGTGTTGATTGCTTCCGCCCATAGAGCTTTGGGGGTATTGTACTCATCAAGCATTGTTCTTGCAAGAGTGATCAATGTCCGGTTCTTCCTCTCAACTACACCATTTTATTGAGGAGTATATGTTGCGGAGACTTCATGTTTGATTTCAACTTCATCACAATAAGCTTCTATGTTTGTGTTGTCAAACTCTAACCCATTGTCACTTCTTATCTTCTTGAGCTTCACTTCAAATTCATTTTGTGCTCTTTTGGCAAACTTCTTGAAGCAAGATGTAACTTTGAATCTGTCATGAAGGAAGATTACCCATGTATACCTCGAATAATCATCAACAATCACAAGACAATAAAGATTTCCTCCCAAACTCTTGTATGTTGTTGGTCCAAATAAATCCATGTGAAGGAGTTCTAGCACTCTTGCCATTGACATGAAAGCTTTTGTTGGATGGGTATTTGCAACTTGCTTACCGACTTGACATGCACTACAAAGCTTGTCCTTCTCAAACTTCACATCCTTCAACCCTCTCACCAAATCATTCTTCATAAGCTTCTTGAGTGAGCTCATCCCAATATGAGCAAGTCTTCTATGCCATAGCCACCCAAGTATTGTTTTGGTGAATAGGCTTGTCTTTAAGTTTGCATCCTCGGAGGTGAAGTCCACTAGATATAGGTTGTTGTATCTAAATCCTTTGAATATAACATGATCATCATCCTTCTTGGATACAACAACCTCTTTCTCGGTAAACAAGCATTGGAAGCCAAGATCACACAATTGTCCAACAGATAGCAAGTTGAAACTCAATGAAGCAACATATAACACATTGGAGATGGAATGCTCATTTGATATTGCCACTTTGCCCAATCCTTTGACCTTGCCCTTTGAGTTATCTCCAAATGTGATTCTTTCTTGCCCATCTACTTCTTCATCAAGTGAGGTGAACATACAAGGATCACCGGTCATATGTTGTGTGCAACCACTATCAATAACCCAATGACTTCCACTGGTCTTGTAGTTCACCTACACACAAGAGATCAAGCTTTAGGAACCCAAACTTGTTGAGGGCCCTTCACCTTCTCAACAAGTGACTTTGCAACCCAAATTTTCTTAGGCCTATTATTATTTGGAGGTCCTAAGAACATCACTTTCATCTTTCCACTAGAATCCTTTCTAAGCATGTAGTGAGCATTGAAGGCAAAGGGTCTAGCATGCTTGGGCAAGGGTTGTGGTGGTGGAGTTTGGCACTCATGAGCAAAGTGGCCTTCTTGTCCACACTCAAAGCATCTCTTTGGCTTTAGCTTTGGCTTTGATTGTTGTTGTTGAGCTTGAGCCTTCTTCTCTTTGTTTGCTATGTACCCAATGCCACTTCTATCCATCTTCATGATGGTGTTCATTAGGAGCTCACTTTGAAGATATTTGCCTCTAGTGAACTTGCTCAATCCAATCTTGAGATGCTCTTTTTCCAACTTGAGCTTCTTGTTCTCTTCCTTGAGTGCATCACTACTTTTATCTTCCTTGAGTGCAACCTTGTTTCTTTCTTCCTTGAGTTTCTTGTTTTCTTCTTTTAGCTTCTCATTCTCAAGAATCAAGTTACCATCATGATCAAGAGTTTCTAGCACAATGGTGTTGTGGGTTTTGAACTCTTCAAACTCTTTCTTTAGCTTTTCATTGTCATGCTTGAGCTTGACATACTCATCATAGTCATTGCACTCAACCACTTGCTTGCCTTTGCCACTAGATCCTTGCTCAATGCTCTCATCAATTAAATCATCACATGATGTAGCTATATCAATCTTAACAACATCATTAGTAGCATCATGTGGCTCATGGGGTAAAAATTCTTGAGCAATAACAAGATTGTCATGATTAATCTTGAGAGTAGTGTATTCATCTTTTAGCTTGTTATAGCTAGTGATGAGCTCTTTGTGCACCCACTCAAGTTTATCATGCTTATCTTTAAGCTCTTAGAAGATTTGAGCTCCTTGAGTTTGGATGACATAGCATCATTTGCTTCTCTAAGCTCAACACTAGCCTTTTCGGCTATCTCACATTTAGCTAAAAGAGAATCATTCTTAATCTCAAGCTTTTCATTTTTAGTTCTAGTCTTTATAATGATCTTAGTGTATTTCTTTAGTAATTTAGCAAGATCATCATAAGTAGGTGACTCATATTCATCATCGCTATCACTATCACTATCATCATTATGAGCATGATCATCACCACTACTATCATCATCATGTGATACCTTGCATTCACCCTTGGCCATAAGGCATAGGTGTGTAGAGGATAATGGCGGTGGTGGTGGTGAAGATGATGAGTCAATAGCAATGGCGGCCACCTTCTCGTTGTCACTTTCATCATCGGATGATCCACTAGATGAATCAATGTCCATGAGCCAATCACCGACGATGTAAGCCTTTCCACTCTTCTTTTTCTTGTGGAAATCCTTCTTCTTGCCATCTCTCTTCTTGTATGGCTTGTTCTTTTTCTTCTCATCTTCATCTTCATTGCTTGAGTCATCTTTCTTGCCCTTGTTCTTGTTCTTGAACTTGTCTTTCTTAGGCTTTGTGCATTGGTGAGCTAGATGACCAGGTTCTCCACAATTGTAGCAATCCATCTCAGAGATTGGCTTCCTTCTAGAGCTTGTGAAGAACTTCTTCTTATTGCCATCAAACTTGATGCCACTCTTGTTGAGCTTCTTTAGCATCTTGGCGGTCTTCTTCACCATGAGAGCAAGACTTTCATCATCACTTGAGCTCTCATACTCAAGTCTTGCCTTGCCCTTCTCTTGGCTAGCTTTGAATGCTAAGTCCTTATCTTTCTTCTTGGTAGAGGATGAGCCATCTTGTGGAGTAATGTGCATGTACATCTCATGAGCATTGATCTTCCCCAAGATTTGTGTCGGTGTAGCGGTGGAAAGATCACCTTGATGTAGCACGGTCACAATATGCCCATATTTGTCAATGGGGTGGACACTGAAGATCTTTCTTACAACATCGGATGGTTGCATTTGAGTGAGTCCAAGCCCATTGACTTCCTCTAGAAGAACATTCAAGCGTGAATACATTTCATTAGCACATTCTTTAGAAAGCATTTCAAAAGAGTTGAGCTTTTTCATGTCAAGATGATAGCATTCCTCACGCTCACTCTTAGTTCCCTCATGGAGCGCACAAACGTCCGACCATAGTGCATGGGCGTCTTTGTGGTTCCTCACCCGATTGAACACATCTTTGCAAAGGCCTTTAAAGATGGTGTTTTGAGCCTTTGCATTCCACTTCTTGTAATTTATCTCATCGCCATGTAGGTTAGTAGCATCCTGAGGTTTTGGGAAGCCTTGTGAGGCGGCTCTAAGTATACCAACATCTAGAGCCTCTAGATACGCCTCCATGCAAATTTTCCAATAAAGAAAGTCATCTCCCTCAAAGATAGGAGGAGGTCCATCCCCGTGAGACATCTTACTCTAGGCGGTTAAGCCTAAATACGTGAGCACGAGGCTCCGATACCAATTGAAAGGATCAAGATGCCCAAGAGGGGGGATGAATTGGGCTAATTCTAAATTTCTTTGCAATAATTAAATCCTATGGTTAGCCCAATTAACCCCTTGTGCCTAGAAAGTGTTCCTAATTATTCTACCGCACAAAAGACTTGCAACCTAAGTTCCAATCCTACTCTAGCATGGTAATTCTAAGAATGTAAAGACATGAATTGAATTGCTCAAAGTAAATGCTCAAAGTAAATAGAGAGGAAGGAACACGGCGATATTTTGCCGAGGTATCGGAGAGTCACCACTCCCCACTAGTCCTCATTGGAGCACCCGCGCAAGAGTGTAGCTCTCCCTTGATCCACGTAAGGATCAAGTGCTCTCTATGGGTTGATTCTTCGACACTCTGTCGTGGTGAATCACCCACAACCGCTCACAACTTGAGTTGGGTCACCCACAAGCTCCGCTGGGTGATCATCAAACTCCCAATCACCACCAAGCCATCTAGGTGATGGCGATCACCAAGAGTAACAAGCACGAACTCTCACTTGACCACGACAAGCCTAATGAGAAGGTGGATGCACACTTTGCTACTCTTGATCTTCACTAATGAGGGCTCTCTTTGGGATTCTCAAATCTCAATCACCTCATTAGGACCTTGCTCTTCTTGGCACTCTCTAAGGTGTTTCTCAGCTGTTGGAATAAACAAAAGTACCCCCACACACGAGTGGAGGTGGTATTTATAACACTGGCTGAAAAACGAACCGTTATGTGCCTCTGTGGGGTGATCGGACGCTCCGATCATGTTGACCGGATGCTCCGGTCAGTATACCCTGAACTCCAGTGTTTATAGTGTGACCGGACGCTGGCCAGCGTCCGGTCAGCACTGATCGGACTCGTCCGGTCGTGATTTTCCCTCTCTAGAACCTTACTGGAGTCGACCGGACGCTGGCCCTCAGCGTCCGGTACGATGACCTCGCAGCGTCCGGTCACTTCCAAACGCTTTCACCTTAGTCAAATGAACTGACCGGACCCTAAGCCAGCATCCAGTCACACCGGAGCTTGCGTCTGATCAGTATTTGACCCTCCATTCACTTTCAACTCTCGAACATATGTGAATAAAGTTTGCTCCATTGGATCATAGGGCTGTTGTGGAGCTACCTAGTGCTAGTTTTAACAAGTGTGCACCACACCTAACTCACTAGACTCACCTAGGTCAAGCTACCCATTCATATCCCCCTTAATAGTACGGCTAAAGGAAAAACAAAGTCCTAAACTACTCTAAGTGTCTCTCTAACTCCAATCGACACTTAGAACTAGTCCATCCTTAACCTTGTCGTCCATCCTTTGAAAACCGAAACGATTTCCATCGTAGGGGCATGACAACCATGATTGCCCATTCGATCTCCATTACTGTCGGTGCGGGACCCACGGGATACACCGCAAGGAAGAGAGGATATCTAGTTTGATTAGGATTTCTCCCATATAATTCTAGTAGTAATACTACCCTGTAGTCCTATTAGGACTCTACATTGTAAACCGACTAGGACTCTGGCCTCCTGACTATATAAAGGAGGGCAGGGCTCCTTAGATAGGGAGGTGAAGGACTTTTTACAACACAATACTTTACAATCAATCCAACGCAAAGGCTAACGCCGACTGGACGTAGGGCTATTACTCGATCAAAGATCGAGGGTCCGAACCAGGATAAATCGACTGTCTCTTGCGTTAACCGTCGAGTTCTGCATACGCTGAAGCCCGAACATACTGCCCCGGGGACCCCGTGACAGGCTATCGATGGTCAAACATCGACAATTACCGTGACCTAACTCAATTGTTTCTGCAAAACACACGTCAGTCACAGTAATCATATATTGTCATTAATCACCAAAACCCAACTAGGAGACTAGATGCTTTCAACAGCTACCTTGACCGGCTGGGCCACATCCTGAGGCTAGGCGGGTGGAGGGACACGAAGGTGACGGAGATGGTCGAGGTGGCGGCCTCCAGGGGGTTGTTCAACGCCGGGTCAAGGACGGTTCTTATGGGCTGACCAGGTTGGGGGCGGACCGAAGTGGCTCAGGGGCACCGGATGTCCAAAACAAAATTATCTCTGTCCTCAACCGGCTAAAACCAACCCGCAATGTCCTGTTGCCTAATTTCAACGAACCAGAATGTCTTCTGATAAAATGCTCCAAAGTAAATGTCTGCTATCAAATGACCATCACTTTGGATGTCCAACAGACAATTTCACCTTTTTTATTGATTCAAGATAACAAAATTTGAATTTTGAAATACAGGAATTTCACCTTTTTTATTGATTCAAGATAACAAAATTTGAATTTTGAAATACAGGTGTATTATATTTTAAGACAGGGAAGTACAAAAATAGCTCGACGGCAAGAGCTGCAAGAAGCTGAAAACATGTCAAAAGGGCCCTATAGTATTATACATGATAAAAAGAAAGACACCATGGTAACGCTAAACACATTTTCTTCAATAAAAAATATTAAAATTGAAAAGAGCAACGTATAGGTTCATGTGCAGGTAATAAACTAACAGCTGCGAATAATATAAGCAGCGCGCGCAAAACCAGGACATAATTTCAGGAGTGAAATATTCCGATTTTATATACTACCTGTGGCTTCGCCTACAACTTATTAAAAAAAGGGGTTCCATTCAGTCAATCAAAACAATCATCTAAAAACCCTAATTGAATTAGGGCCCTGGTATACTTGCCAGGTAATGTAAACGGAACAACATTGATCAGGCTGGCCAGTAACCGGGTGAAGCTTGTGATTCAGGAACTGCTCACATATCCATCGAGAATTTGACTATATCGTGAGATGGACGAGCTCAAGGAGCACATAAAACACAAAGGGAGTTAACCAACTTTGTCCATTTTCTTTTAATCAGCTGCCATGAATGGGTCAACATCACCAAGATCAGCAATCAGGGGCTCCAAGTCTTCAGGCTCGCCTTCTTGCGTGAAATATGTAGGAAACGGGAGCAAAGCCGTGTCAGGTTTCTTGTATATAGAATCCTTGACAAAAACAAAGCTACCTTGAGGACCAGGAACCTGCCAAAGGGGCAACGAAAGATACATAGAACACTTAACTTCTATGATTGAACAAAATATGTTGTGACATCAGAAATCAAGTCACCTGGCCCTTCAGATATAGTAAGTTCCTGGCTGGGTCTATTTGGTAAACCCATACATTCTTCACTGTGCGTTGCACACCACCCATGCGTCCAGGCATTTTTCGGTTTTTGAAAACCTGAAATTTTCCAATTGTTATGTCATTACATGTGCAAGGTTGGTTGCTGCAGTACTGCTTTGTGCACACATTAGCGAGCTCCCATCATATTCCACCAATGGGCGCGAATGTAACGAAAAACTAATCCCTGCTATGGAATCAGTTTGTAGTTGGACTGTTTGTATCTGTCAATACTCAATACAATGATATGCAGTTCTCTTGTGTGTTGAAGGGGAAAAAAGTACACTCCTATGTCCTATCAAAACAATTTAAACCAAGTGCCTTCCTGCATGAGTTCATGGGCTGTGTTCGAGACAAAAAAAAGTTCATGAGCTTTGTAATTATAAACATTACATCTACATTTTTTCCAGTGAAGGCCCAGATCTGAACAAATAACATACTTCAGGAGGCAACCATGTACGATGATATCATTTAACACTCATTGTTCATACCAAGTAAAGAACATTGAGAACATACCAACAATACATAAGGTCTTATCATCTTAACTATTGAGGAACACCAAAAAACCTGTGAGTAAATACTTAAAATCCATAGTTCATCTTGTTAAGAGGAATTGTAATTCATAGCAAAACCTTACTATTGCCTATCCTACGGAGAGTAAAATGACACTATTGCGATAAGGGAGATGCATAACATTTTTTCAATACATAAATGTGATACTGTTATATAACGTACCCTTCCAGGAGCATCTCTTTGACCAGTAGAGCCACCACTGCGATGCGACTTAGATGCCCCATGTGATGCAGGCATCCCACTGAAATCATATTTTTTCATTACACCCTACGATTAAAAGAAGGTTAAATTGTTAAACATTGACAATCAAGACATTATTACTGAGTTCTAGAAGAGAAAGTAACAATCAGCAGAGTCATATTACTTCTGTAATCGCAATGTTTTAATGAAGAATTGACCAGTTTTGCCAAGTTCTGTAACACTAGCACATTTCCCACAATAACACTAAGGATAACTATAGTTTCTAAGATGCACACTACTTTGGACATTATGGCATTTAATTCTCAGAAAAAATCAGTCAGAATCTAATATTTGAAGAAGTGGAAATTTTCATTAACATCTTCGTTATCTCATATAAAACGTCTGTATTTGTAATTGGCACCGGTCAAATTTTAAGTTTTTATCACTACAGCACTCGGTTTGAATATTCCACCAATTGTAAGAATCACATACAGTGTTTGCTTTTATTATCAGAAAAGCTAACATATAAATTGCAAGAGAACAATTTTCATCAAATAAAAGTTTGAAATGGAGCAACTTAAATTCAGGGCATAAACTAGAAACTTCAGTATTACAAATATCTCTTGCACAATTCCCTCAGGATTCATTTCAACTAATCAAATAGAGGTGTTGCTGAAAGAAACACAAACTAAAACCCTGGTGATAGCTTAGCTGGTTTACAGTTACAGCAATATAATGAACTGTCTTGACAAGTGAAATCACAGAAAATAGATTGGACAGGAAGAATACATACCGCAAAACCTTTCCCCTTCGTGATTCCAGTGACATCAACAAGTTGTCCAGGCACAAAGTGGCGAACTGTGATGGTTGTGCCAACAGGAAGAAGCGCATCCTCAGTGACAGGAAATTCCCTTAGCTTTCTCTTCAGAGGCACTCCCTGTGCTCTAAAGTGGCCAACTTCAGGTTTTGTTAGGTGTTTTTCCTTCTTTTGACCTGCGCCAAGCTAACAAACACAAGAAGAATTTAGGAATTTAGCAATACTTTTTTCTTTTGCAAAGTAAATATGAATGGAACAAACAAAGAAACAAATATATAAGTTAACCACTCTGCATTGCATTAGGTCAACTAAACAAAAAAATAAGGCAGGATACTTCTTACTAGTGTCTTATTCATGGTGCAAGGGCATGAGATGCTTTATGGTTAGTGGTTACTAAAACTTAGCTCCAGTAAATTGTCACAATTGACTTATGAACCCCTTAGCAGTAAAATTCATCAAGGGTTAAGTTGATACAATAACTTGCATTTACCGATATTATGTTGCTGCAGAGGGTAAAATGGCACAAGAACAAAAGAAAATTCGACACCGACACACCAAAATAACTACCCTTGTACCCATTTATCTTCCTTAATTTTTTTATAGTTCTTTCTGCAGGCACTGCAGGAAGAGCCATAACCAGAACATTGCCGCATGAGTTTAGAAACATGGAAATTTCAAAAACAACCCCACGTCTCTCTTTGGTTTGGAATACCACCACATAAAATGTTTTGTTGCAAAGACCCACCACTACCCAACTCGGTTTTGTAGCAGAAACCATCCCACCAACATGCAACAAGCTGATTTCACCCGCTTTTTCTATCCTAGAGTGCCTGATGCATTCTTTGAAGTTAGATACTCTAAAAATACAAGCCCTGCATTTCGTTAAATCCATCGATTTATGCTATTTGCAAAATTCTTCACCACAACATGATCCAAGCACCAGAGCAAGCTTTACTCAGTTAGCATGGACTATAGTGGCTCCACACGGGCAAAGACAGGCGGAATCTGCTGAGCGTATGCTCTGTAGGATGGCTTTTGCAACAGAGTCAACTAGGGGCTAGGCATTTGCAACAAACGCCTTATGGGGGTGGAAATCAAAATACAAGTGAATGTGGGAAATATTGAGATATACTGTATCAAGAAGATATCATTGAACCCCAACAGTACAACATCTCAGCCATTATCATCCAGGTTTAAGCGATATGATTGCTTTCGAGTCTAGCAAGTGAATTGAACCAGCAGCTGTTCAATACTTCATTTGTTTCGGTGGAACACGTTTCACAGAGAATACTCAGGGAAATTTCGTGTAGCACACCTGTAGGGCGAAGAATCCCTCCTTCTCGGCGGTCTTGACCTGGGTAACAACGTTGTCGTCGACCCAGAGGACGGTGATGGGCACCTTGGCGCCCCACTTGTCCCACATCGCCGACATCCCGCACTTGACGCCGATCACGCCCGTGCGCCGCGATGTGGGGGCCATCACCCTGGCCCGCGCCTCGATGATCCGGCCCCCGCCGCCGCCCTCTCCCCCAGCGTCGTCGTCGTCGGAATGGGAGACGAAGGCCTCCGCGGAGAAGAGCCGGGAAGGAGGGAAGGGGAGGCGCGGGCTCCAGCCGGCGTAGAGTGAGAGGCCGCGGAGGCGCGCGAGCAGGCCCCTCGAGGCGGCCGCCATGGTTGCGCCTGGGCGAGGGCGAGGAGGCGCGACGGCGAGATGGGTGCGGGCGGGGTTTACGCGGCGGCGCGGCGAGATGGGTGGGTGCTGCTGGGCAGTAGGGTTTACTGAGCTGGGAGCCCGCGAAGGGAATGAATGGCCCAATGGGGGCAAAGCGAGCTCGAGCGCGGGCTCAATTACGAGTGGGCCTGAACTCTATTGGGGTTTCCGCTTCAGAATTGCTATCCGTTGCTCGTGTGTTTTCTTGTCTGGGCAGCACATGAATTTTTACAGCGTTGATCGGTGGATGGAGGGCTGGAAGATGTTTGGTCAGTTCCCACCGATGTGCCCTTTCATTGTCTTGCTGACCCACAGGGTTCACCCATGTGGCTACACTGTTTGTATTTTTGGGACTCGCGCCGGTAGCCGAGCAGTCGTCTCTCTCCCTCATTTCTTCCCCTTCTCCTCCTCGTTTCGCCATGCTCTCCGTCGTCGGTGACTCTGTGCTTCCCGACGCGCGCTCGAGGCGATTCATCGGCGGCAGCGGCAGTTGGTGCGGGGGAACTCGTGGTTCTTCGTCTCGGAGTCCTACCGAACTGCTTCCCAGCGCGCGCTCGAGGCAATTCATCGGCGGCAGCGGTAGCTGGTGCGGGGGGACTCGTGGTTCTTCATCTCAGACTCCTGGAAGATGTGTTGGTGTAGGATTCGTGGATCTCTACTTTGTTTAGGGCAGAGGCATAGAGTGCTCGGATTTGTGGGATTTCGGGTTGAGCTAGTTCGGTGGATGGAGATTTGGGTGGGGGTTTTAGGGTTGTAGCCTAGTATTGATGTGCAGGTTGGATTTTCTTTGGATTTGGGGGATTTGATGTTGCAGGCAGGTAGATTGTCATGCGCGGTTGTTAGCAGGCTTGAATTGCATTGGATTTGGTGGTTTTGGTTGTGGATTTCGTTGGGTTGGGGATGAATCATCGATTCCACTGCCTTGTGTGTCGTTGATTCCTCTATAGATGGGTGTACGGTCGAGATGGCGAACTAGAGAGGGTGAATAGTCCTTTCTAAAATTAATCGTGTTGGCTAACCGAAACAAGTGTGGAATTAGAACTATCGGTCTAGCCAAGACTACACCTCTCTATCTATGTTCTCTAGCACCTTCCAAAGATACTAATTAAGCAACAAAGGTGTTGGGCTAGCTAGAGCTCACTGTCGGGGACCTAATACCGGGGTACCCAAGGAGGTGGAACTAATAACCATCGAACGTTAAAAACTTCTGGACGGACAAGGGCGCCGCTACGTTTCTTGCCCGAATGACGGGAGTTTGGTTCCGCCTCGCCCGACGCCTTTGGGCCAGCTCCGCCTCGCCCGAGGGCTTAGGGATAGACTTCGCCTCGCCCGACCCCTGAGGGCTAGGCTCGGTCTCACCCAAGGGATAAGGCTCAGCTCCGCCTCGCCCGAAACCTTAGGGATTGACTCCGCCTCACCCAACCCCCGAGGGACGGGCTCGGTCTCGCCCGAGGGACGCCCACAACACTGCTTCCTGCTCCGACCCCGCGACACCGACCCCACGACTGGGGCTCGCGGGAAGCCTGCTCACCGCTCTTCTCCGACCGGCGCACTGAGGGCCGACTGGAGCCATCCGACCAGGGGTTCCCCGTTCGGAGGGAACCAGAAGACGTGCAGAGAAAGGCAAGGCATGGCTCATAAGTCAAAACCACTGAACCAGAGTCCATACCCTATGCCCCGACAGGAAAAGTTCTGCTAGGGAACGACGGGATGAGTGCTTTAGACCCTTCCAGGCATAGCAGAGCCTGAATAGTGTTGTGGGCGCGTGCTCTTTGCCCTACAGAGTTGTGGGCGCCGCCTTCAGCCCTCGGGCACGGAACCCGACGTAGACATACGACAACCACTATGATCCAGAAAAAGACTCGCGTCCTCCACAAATGACGGATATGCTATCACCACGATATGGTCCCAAGGGAGCGGCACCCGCTTCATGGCCCCTCGGGTCCACTAGATCGGAGTATTAGCTTTAGCCTCTGGACGCCCCCTCTGATCAAAAGGCTTTGCCCACAGCACTGCTTCCTGCTCCGACCTCGTGACTCCGACCCCACGACCGGGGCTCGCGGGAAGCCTGCTCACCGCTCTTCTCCGACCGGCACACTAAGGGCCGACTAGAGCCATCCGACCGGGGGCTCCCCATTTGGAGGGAACTAGAAGATGTGCGGAGAAAGGCAAAGCATGGCTCATAAGTCAAAACCACTGTACCAGAGTCCATACCCTGCGTGGGGTAGTACTATGTAGCCATCCTGACATTCTACAGTGGCATCGATAGTATTGTAGGCGCTTATCATCCTTTCGCACCCACCGAAATGGACAACAAGGCTTGGTAGACGTGAACAATAAGGCTAGGTAGCGTACGCATCCGAGCCCTCTCACTTGTAAAGCCGTCCCCTTCATCTATAAAAGGGGAGTTGCTTCCTTCAACGAAGGGACTGACTCTTGACGAGCAACACACATCACACACAGTCAAGTTGTTATCAGGCTCTTGACATCATTTCGACCCTTCCATCAGAGACTTAGAACCAGTCCCTCTCTCGACCATTTGTACCCCCTACTATGAACCATTTTCAGTGCTAATAACATGAGCAGCAACAGACTGGACGTAGGGACATTCAGCCCGAACCAGTATAAATCTTGTGTCCATTAGCGCACCATCCGGGCCTAATGCGCATAACAATAAATTTACTTGCCGGTGCTTATTTGAAACACCGACAGTTGGCGCGCTAGGTAGGGGATTTTGCATGTTCCAAATCAGGCCTCAGATGGCTAACCACGCAATCAGCTAGGTCCTAGGCGCAAATGTGTGTTTCAGTGACTTGGATTTCATCGTCACACTGGGTGGAGAGCTGGCACTGACCCACGCGGCCGTCCAGTCTCTCCCTCCCGTCAACTTCAGCTACCAGAGGCTTAAGGGCTAGCCCGACGTCTCCTTTGGGTCCCAGTCGTGCAAGGAGGACCCGCGCCACATCACCTTCTCTCCAGAACGCTCCACACGGCGCGCCTCGACGGTGTTGCCATTCGACCTCTGCAACACTATGGCAACTACTGGCCACCATCTGGCACTACACATGGTTTAGCCACCTACGGACAGTGAGTTCGTAGGGGCAATTGAACACAATCTGGAGACACTCCATGGGCTCCTCACGGAGGAACCAAAGTCGTCCTCCAGCTCTGGCTCCAGTAGGGGGAGCCATCACCCTTCCAGGGAATGCTTCATGACGCAAACCCCCGAGGGACACATCTAAAGCATCTCCAGAGAGGAGGCAACCCCAATAGGCAACCCCGAAGCCAGGACTGAGGGGGAGGCGGCGGCTCCATCTCACGAAAGGATGGAGTAGCTAAAAGCACGAAAGCTGGAGATCGATGACGCTAGACAACAGCTTGTTCGGGAGTACCGGAAGATCGATGAGGAAATCAAGCGTCGTGGAGATGGTGGGCACGCATGCGCCGCGGCCCGTGATGTGCACTAGAGGATCCTCACCGACAATGGGACTCTCCCTCACTTCGCTTGGGCAAGCCAGAACATCGCCGCCTCGACGACCTTGCTTCACGGCCTCCTAGAGGCCATGATGTCCGAGGATCGCCGGGCCCACCGAGAGATTTGCACGTTGCTCGAGCGCGTGATGGCGCGGCAGGCGGAAAGCTTGTTGTCTCAATGACACGAGCCCAACGCCAGCTAGTGCACGCCCTCGGTATGCCCCGCCAAGGACACGTTCATTCACCAGACACTGCCAGGCGGCAGGCAGCCCTCCGCTGTCCTGGTACATCAATGTCTCGGCCATGACCGTGACGTGCGCAGCACCATCGACGCCCACAGATGCACCCATGGCGATGCAGGAGAGGCAGTCCACCACGACTACCATCCTCGATGCGGTGGACGCTACGATAGCGGCGAGGACTGAAGCCCGAGCCCGGGCTTGCCAGGCCCTCAGGCCTTCGACCGACACATCCTCAACGCTACGTTCCCACTAAGGTACCGACCGCCAACCAACATCCCTAAATATTCTAGGGAAACAAACCCCAGGCTTTGGCTCGAAGACTATCGACTTGCATGTCAAGCTGGTGGTGTGAGTGATGATGATTTCATTATTCACAATCTCCCACTATTCTTGGCCGATTCGGCACGAGCATGGTTGGAGCACCTACCGTCCAACGCCATTCAAAGTTGGGCAGATCTGACGAAGATCTTCGTGGGGAACTTCCAGGGCACATACAAACACCCCAAAAACCCATGGGACCTCAAGAACTGCCGCCAGAAGGCCGATGAAACCCTTCGCGGGTACATCCGACGCTTCTCCTGGCAGTGCAACGAGCTCCCTAACGTCGCCGATGCCGACGTGATAGGAGCTTTCCTATCCGACACAACCTGTGAGTCTTTGGTTCACAAGCTGGGGCGAAGGAGCCCATGGACTACCAAGGAGCTCCTGGACATTGCCACCAGCCATGCCTCAGGAGAGGAGGTGGTTGGAGCCATCTTCGACTACTCTGACGGTAAGGCGAGGCGAGACAAGGACACCAGTGAGGGAGCCTCCAACCGTCCCTCCAAAAGAAAAAAAACAAGAAGCAATGGCGCGACAGCTCGCTCGTGGCCACCGCCGACCGTAAGGGTGGCCAGAAGCCCACGGAGGGCGCTCCGAACCACTTTGAGAAAATGTTCGAGGGGCCATGCCCAAACCATGCTTTTCTGGCCAAGCATCTATACAAGGATTGCGGCCTCATGCGCAAATACTTGTCCGGGGGCCTCAATAAAGGGGAGCAGGGGAAGGAACCTATCCCTACCACAGACGACGCAGAGGAGAAGGACGAATCGCCATGAGGTACATGGTTCAATTCCATTTTCCCTCATCAAACAGTATCATAGAATATGAAGCGCTCATCAATGGCCTACGAATCGCCATCGAGCTAGGCATCCGACGCCTCGACGTCAGGGGCGACTCCCAGCTGGTCGTTGATTAGGTTATGAAGGAGTCAAACTGCCACGACACCAAGATGGCGGCATATTGCCAAGAAGTCCAATGACTAGAGGACAGATTCAATGGCCTCAAGCTCAAGCACACCCCAAGGCGCCTCAACAAAGCAGCCGATGCACTCGCGAAAGCAGCGTCTGGCCGAGAGCCAGTCTTGGTAGGTGTCTTCACCAGCGATCAACATAAGCCCTCTGTGGGGGTATTAACCCCTATACCCTTATGGCTAGGCTTGGGCTGGCCTGGATCAGGGGGTCTGGCCCACTAGAAGACGACGCACGGCCCAGCCAACCTGTTCGGAATCCCGCACAAGGAATCAAGGTAGATTTGGAGATCAAGTAAGATCCTGATCGGTTAGAATAGGAATCCTTATCCGGCCACCTATGGCAATTGTAACTGGCTAGGATTAGTTTCCAGATCTATAGCCCTGCCCCCGGACTATATAAGGCGGGCAGGGAACCCCTCTAAAAACATCTCTCATTGACATACAGCAATACAATCAGACGCAGGATATAGGTATTATACCTTTGCGATGATCAAACCTGGATAAACCCTCATGTCTGTCTTGCGTCACCATCTTGTTTGTAGCTTGCGCATCTGTCTGCCGACAATCTACTACCTTGGGCATACCCCTAGGTAGACTGCCGACCATATTTTGTTGATAGTGGCACACTAGGTAGGGAGTGTGCGTACTGCTCTCCAAGCGAACAAGATGGTCATCATCTCTGGCTCCATGGCTACACCGAATGGCCTCACGTTCACCATCGGCCAGATCACCTGGACCACTGGCTTCGACGACTTCATCGCCATGACCACGAAGGAGGCGTGGATTCAATCTACGTCGACCACTGCTTCACCTGCATCGGCTACGGCTCCAACCATGGTGGATCTGGCTTCGACCACGACTGCATTGTCTTCAGCCACGCTGACAACCCATCGTTCGCTTCCCCACTACAAAGGGAAGCACATCGACAACACTGACCTGCTCGACTCCATCGATCGGGTCGGCACCAAACTTGTTGAAACCCTAGCTCTGGTAAGTTCAATTCAAAGTCAACCTAATGAGCAGGTAACCACTACCCACAACAGATCTACCCGACCAGCTCGGGCCAGTTGTCCTGCATGACTCGATACGGATCTCGTGGTCACATCTAATCCTGAAGGGCGCTCCACTCATCGCCGGCCAGCCTTCGCGATGGGTCTCCAGCTCTCTGAGTACGAAGCCTCGATGGAGAACTACCAGGCCTAGCCCTACGGCCTATGCAACTCCGTCAACATGGTCCGGATTGAGGATTATCAAGAAGGATCCGTCCACACAGTTCAAGAGGGTGGCTCAAGCTCCTCGTCTGGCATCGCATCTAATGCCTCTATCCACACCAAGCTCCAGCATCATGATGATGAAGGCGTTGAATACGATCTAGATATCCCAGACCACACCCTGGGGTTCCCACGATTCTCATCTTTCCCACTAAGGCGAGGGGACTGGATCAATGTTGTCAGTAATGACAAACCACCGGCAGTTGGCGAAATAGAACAAGAAAGGCTGGCACGTGAAGCACGCAATATTGACAGGTTTAATTGCTGACAAATCGAAGTAGAGGTAGAAGAGGAGGCACGATGCATAAGGGTCCAGCCATGCGACCTTAGCAATGCCTTCGATAGGGTAGGGGACAAACAGGTCTTTAGGACTCCAAGCGCCAATGTAGTTGTTGCTATGGCGACAATGCAACGACTACCCAATACCCCAGAAACCCAGGCAGTTCACGATGATATACAAGCTTACCTGACGGCTGCTATGGCCTAGACCATAGAGATTGTAAATCAAGCCTAGGCTCCATCCGTCTTAGTCGAGTCAAGCCACAGCCACCAGTACTCAAGTCGCTCACAGCCACCCAACCAACATGGCTCGTGCAACGATGACCCCTTAGATAACCATCAAGGCAGAAACAGTGGCCATGATGGTGGTCGGGACGACAACCACCGCAACTACCGGGACGACAACCGCCGAGACAACCGTGACAATCACCGTGATATCTACGGTCACAGGGTTAACCAGGGTGGCAACTGGGATCGCCACGATGGCAATAACGATCTCTGCCATTACCTCGGAGAACGTGATCTGCGCGATCGCATTAACCAGAGGGCCCACGATCGTGCATCCCACGAAAGCCAATGCCGTATGGAATATGATACTACCCATGGCCCTCCGGGTTTGAAGCAGTTTACTTCTCACCTTCGCCAAGTCATATGGCCCAAGAACTTCAACCTCGAGATACTTCAGAAGTACGACAGCAAGGAAAACCCTAAATTATGGGTTATGCTCTACGAAACCACGTGCAGATCAGCCATGGCTGACGAGCACGTCATGTCTAGTTACTTCCCAGTCGCCGTCGGCCATGCAGGCCACCAATGGTTGGTTAGCTTGCCGGTGAACTACTTTGATTTTTGGTAGGAGCTCAAGCAAGCTTTCATTGACAACTTCATTGCTACTTGCGAGCAACCGGGCAACAAATATGATCTGCAGCGGATTCGAGATTGGAAAGATGAGCCACTGCACGAGTATGTCCGGCGTTTCTCAAAGATGTGCATCAAGGTCCCATCAATCTCTGACAATGAGGCAATCGAGGCTTTCATCACTGGCCTCCACTTCCATGACACCTTAAGGGACAAGCTCCTCCATAAGAGACTTGAATCAGTCATAGCGCTCCTAGCCACTGCTAAGAAATATGCAGACGCCAACGACACTAAAAAGATAATCATCGAAGAAGTAGCAAGGGTTCCACGCTCCAACCACCCCCCACACTGTGATGACTACCGCAGCAACCATGGTCGGAACAACAATTTTGACCGCCACAACCAGCGCAACGACTCCCGCTACCACCGCGACCAGCGTAATCAGCGGTGTAACCGCCGTGACGATTACAGGGGCAAGCATGCTCGGGAAGACGATGGTGAGGTCAACACCATTAAAAAAGCTGGTGGACATCGTAACTACGAAGAAGACTACACCAAAGCATTGAAAGGGCCCTGCTAGCTCCATCCCAAGTCAAACCATGCCATGGAGAATTGCCATGTTCTCAAGTCTATCTACACGCGTCAACAGGCTTAGGATACATCCAACAAGCCTAACGACGTAAGGGGACAACGCAACGAGGACAATGACGACGAAGACGTAGATCCCCATCACAAGTACGTCAAGCCAACCGATCACGTGCACACCATCATTGGAGGCAAAGTGTCCATCGAAACCAAACAAGAACGCAAGCTGCTCGCCCCCGCCTACTTGAACGTGGCCAATACCGACAACCTCATCACCGATCAGCAGCTCCCTCCTTGGTCTCACCATGAGATCTCCTTTAGTAGAAAGGACCAATGGGCTACAATACCCGAGCTAGGACGTTTCCCCTGGTCCTCGATCCTTGTATCAACAAGGTTTAGTTCAATAGAGTGCTGATTGACGGCGGCAGCTCCATCGATATACTATTCAAGAACAGTCTGCCAGCCATGAAGATAACCCAGGCGAATCTCAAGCCATACAAGGCATAGTTCTAGGGTGTTCTCCCTAGACAGAGCTCTACACCTCTTGGGCAGATCACGCTACCTATGCAATTTGGTACCCTAGACCACTTCTACACCAACTACATCAACTTCGTGGTCGTTGACTTCGACGTCACCTACCATGCTATCCTTGGTCGATCGTCGCTCACCAAATTCATGGCCATACCTCACTACAGGTATTTGGTGCTCAAGATGCCTATGGAGAAAGGGGTTCTGACTCTCAGGGGCAATGTATATGCAGCTTATACCTGCGAGGACGACAGCTTCAAAATAGCAAAGGCTCACGACCTCTCTATTCACATGGCTGAGACCATGCTCGACGCTAAGAAGACCTCAGCCAACCACCTAGAGATCCCAGAGCTCGAGGCTCCATGCAAGAACATCAAGTCCAAGGAGCACAAGGTGATCTAGCTAGTCGATGGTGATCCCAGCAAAACGGCCCTTATCAGGGCCAACCTAGATCCCAAATAGGAAGACGCGCTCGTTAGGTTCTTAAGGAGCAATGTGAATGTGTTCGCATGGAAACCTGCTGACATGCCCGGTGTACCTCAGAACTTGATCGAGCACTCCTTGAATGTCAATGGCAAGGCCAAACCTATCAAGCAGAAGCTACGACAGTTCACTCGCGACAAGAAGGAGGCGATTAGGGTAGAAGTTACACGGCTTTTGGCAACTAGATTTATCAAAGAAGGGTATCATCCAGAGTGGTTAGCCAACCCGGTTCTTATACACAAAAAGAATAATGAATGGAGAATATGCGTTGATTACACTGATCTCAACAAACACTGCCCTAAAGACCCCTTCGGCTTACCTCGCATAGACAAGGTCGTAGATTTAACCGCCGATTGTGAGCTGCTTTCCTTTCTCGATTGCTACTCTGGTTATCACTAGATTGCTCTCAAAAAGGATGACCAGATCAAGACATCTTTCATCACGCCTTTCGGCGCCTACTGCTACATGACCATGTCGTTCGGGCTCAAGAACGCCAGGGCTACCTATCAACGCGCCATACAGGCCTACCTCAAAGATGAGATAAAAGACGACCTCGTCGAGGCTTATGTTGATGATGTAGTTGTTAAGACCAAGGAAGCACATACCCTTGTTGACAACCTGGAATGCACCTTTGCAACCCTTAATATATTCCAATGGAAATTAAACCCAAAGAAGTACATCTTTGGTGTTCCTTCTGGTATACTGCTTGGCAACATCGTCAGTCACGACGGCATACGCCCTAACCTGGAGAAAGTCAAAGATGTCTTAGACATGAAGTCATCCAAAAAGGTGAACGATGTCCAGAAGCTTATCGGATGCATGGCTGCTCTCAGTCGTTTCATATCAAGATTAGGCGAAAAAGGACTACTGTTTTTCAAGCTGCTCAAAGCATCTGAGAAGTTTGAGTGGTCGAAGGAAGCAGACGTTGCCTTCACATAGTTGAAACAATTCCTTACATCACCTCCGGTCCTCATTGCTCCCAGAGAAGATGAAACCCTCCTGCTTTACATTGCGGCAACTAATCGAGTGGTCTCCACTGCCATGGTGGTCAAGCGCGATGAGCCTGGCCATGCCTACAAGGTACAGCGACTAACCTATTTCATCAGTGAGGTACTCAATGAATCCAAGACTAGGTACCACAGATTCAGAAACTGATCTACGCCATACTGATAACATCCCGAAAGTTGAAACATTAGTTCGACGGATATCGTATGGTGGTCATGACCGAGTACCCTCTGGGAGACATCATTCGCAACAAGGATGCAAACGGGCGCATTATCAAATAGGCAATGGAGCTATGCCCTTTCTCCTTGGAATTTGCAAGCCGTACTACAATCAAGTCTCAGGCACTCATCGATTTCATCGTCGAGTGGACAGACTTAAGCACACCTGCCTCTCAGGGGCCCGATGAGTATTGGAAGATGTACTTCGATGGCTCTCTCAACATCGACGGTGTAGGAGCAGGAGTCCTTTTTGTGTCACCATCCAAGGAGCAGCTCCGGTACGTCCTCAGGATTTATTTCCCAGCATCTAATAACACCACCGAGTACGAAGCATGCCTACATGGTTTGCGCATTGCGGTCGAGCTCGGTGTTAAACATCTCTATGTCTATGGAGACTCAGCTCTAGTCATCAACCAACTCAACAAGGACTAGGACATGACTAGTGAAAAGATGGATGCATACTACAAATCGATCAGAAAGTTGGAAGGCAAGTTCTATGGCATCGAGTACACACACGTGGTCTAGGACAAAAATCAAGCAGCAGATGCACTGTCAAAGTTAGGATCATCCTAAGCCAAAGTCCCACATGGCATATTCGTTCAAGACCTGCTCACGCCTTCCATCGAAGAGGAAGATCCCACGGTCGACAAGCCTCCAGACCAGCTATTGGTGGCTACGGTTCCAGTGTCAAGCACCACCGAGCCACCTCCGACCACTAATGAGCCTGACTGGAGAGTACCTTTCATCAAGTACCTAACAAATGGCAGTTGTTACACTGATCGGACAGAAAACGAACGCCTAATGCGTCGCAGTAAGCAGTATCTGCTCGTCGATGGCAAATTATGGCGCAAGAACGCAAAGGAGAAAATATTGATGAAATGTATAACCTAGGAGGATGGCGAACATCTCCTGGACCAGATCCACTCTAGCTCCTACGGCAACCACGGCCTCGAGAATGCTGGTTGGCAAGGCTTTCTGAGCAGGGTTCTATTGGCCGTCAGCTGTAGCCGATGCAAAGAAGCTAGTCTGCCATTATGAGGGTTGTCAGTTCTTCGCTAAGAGAATCCACGTACCGACACACGAGATCTAGATAATACCAGCCTCTTGACCCTTCACATGCTGGGGACTGGATATGATCGGGCCCTTCAAACCGGCTCCTAGGAAATTTACATGTGTCTTTGTGCTGATCGACAAATTTTCTAAGTGGATAGAGTACATGCCCCTGGTACAGGCATCTTCAGAAAAGGCTATCTCGTTCATCAACCAGGTCATCCACCATTTTGGCATACCCAACAACATCATCACTGATCTGGGTACTCAGTTCATCGGGAACACTTTTTGGCACTTTTGCGATAAAAGGAGCATAGTAGTAAAATATGTCTCGGTGGCGCACCCTAGAGCTAATGGATAGGTCAAGCGAGCAAATGGTATGATCTTGGACGCACTTAAGAAGAGGATGTACAGAGAAAATGACAAAGCTCCTAGAAGATGGCTCAAAGAGTTACCAGCCATGGTCTGGGGCCTCAGAACCCAGCCCAGTCGCAATACCGGCGTATCACCATATGTTATGGTTTACGGTGCTAAGGCAGTCCTCCCAGCAGATATAGCCTTCAGATCAGCATGGGTAGAGAACTTTGACAAAGGCAAGGTCAATGAAGTGTGGGAGCTAGAAGTGAATAGTGCAGAAGAGAAGCGGCTTGATTCTTGTGTATGTATAGCCAAATACCTTGCTGTTTTGCGTAGGTACTACAACAAGAATGTTAAAGAGCGGTTCTTCATGGTCGAGGAGCTGGTCCTGAAGTGGAAGATGAATCAGGCTAGTATCCACAAACTCGCAACTCCATGGGAAGGGCCCTTCATGATCAAGGAAGTTACACGACCAACGTCTTATAGGTTAGCTCACCTGGACAGTACAGACGTACCCAATTCATGGCACATCGACAAGCTTAGGCGTTTCTATGCTTAACTACTAAGATGTGTACTCTTCTTGTACTTTCGATTTAATTCAATAAAGCTATTGTGATTTCTCCGACCACTCTAATGTGTCACTTCAAAGTCTATTATTACTCTAACTCAACCAGTCAAAACCAACCACCATTCCTTCTCGGGTTTTTTGGAGCAGGCCCTGTCTCTAGTTTCTCCCAATGCGTGCATGGAATCTGCTCTCTATGCTACGGGTGATCAGCAGGTCCCCTCTAGTTTGACTTGTGTGCATCTATGTGTGCACAGGCTACGCACCTCACACTTCGACCATAGGAAAAACCAAGGCCATACAAATTTGTCAGGATGACGTGTTGACTAAACTGGTACAACTAAACAGAATGCTAACATGTTCTCACTTAGTTACACCAACATGAGATCCAAGCTTAAATACATTTTCTACAAAACAAACAAGCTTATGTTGATATACAGTTACGTTATTACAAGCTCGCCTGAAAAGGTCTAAGTTTACAATAACACAACTACATCTTCTTCTATAGCTATAGCCTATCCTATTGGCTAGTCGGGGCACGCGGCACCTGCTGCTCGCTGGTCCTGACATCATGCTCGAGTCTCAGGGACTCTTGTACTGGTCGAGCTGAAGAAGATGGCCCCGCCGATGCCTGGCTGGTTGAGACCGCAGGCTTCACCGGTTGGCTTAAAACTGATGGCGCTTCTAGCTGACTTGTTGATGGCGTACCCTATACAGGTGCTGTCCCACCTCCACACAGGTTAATGTCGCCAATTATTTTTGCCGACAAGTCCAGCTGGGTCATCCAAAGCTCCTCAGCCTTGTCTGGATCTACCTCCTTCAGTTATCCAGCCTCTAGGCGCTTGAGATTGATCAAGGGGTAGTGAGCACGCACCATGCTTAGCACATGTGCGCCTGTGTACTCACCCACCTCCTTCACAAACTGCTGAAACCATCCCCATGCCCTTCAGCATCTATCGACCAGTCCAAGCTATGGCATCCTTGGCACGTCCTCTGTAAGCGCTGGATCGATAAGGTTGAGGACCAGCAAAATGCCCGTTGCCACTTCCTGGCACTGGTTTTTCCATGTGTCCCGATCCAAGGTGATCTCTTGGCACTACACCTTCCAGCCATCATGATCTTTTATCATGGCCTCTAGATGCTTCTTGGCATTGACTTTTAAAACTACAAACCGCACAAGCTATTAGAACGTCATACCACGACAAGATAAGGCGGGCAACAAAAGTGAGCAAAGGGGTTTGGAAAACTTACTTTTTAGTTCCTCTTTCATCTTGGTCGTGTGGTCCTAGAGCTGCAACTGGTTGTGCACCAGTTTTTTATTGTCCTACTTCAGGCAATCACACTCTATGACTGCACGACTATTCTCCTCTCGGAGACGGACCACTTCGGGTTCTAAGCATGTGCTACAGCTATTACTACCAACAACGCAACAACACTTGTCATGCACTCGTTGTGATAAAGTGACTACTTACTTGTTCTTTCCTGCTCTTTGTTACTAAGCTGGACGACCAGGTTCTGGTTCTAGGACTCTTGCTCCATCCTCTCATGGTTGGTGGCTTCAAGTTGGTGGCACAAGCATTCCACTTTGGCCGTCAGCTCTTTATTGTTTGCAGTGATCCCCTCGATCTGGTCGAAGCATTTCTTATGGTACCTTGCGGTCTTCATTAAGTCCTGTGTGCAAAAAGCTAAGTAAGAAAGTTTGACTAGACAGCAAGATTAGATGGTGAAGCAAAGCATACCTGGACCTCCATCACTAGTCGTTTCACCGCTCGTTCAACTTTCATGGTACTTCGACCTCTAGGATTTCCTCATGAACAGCCCATTGGTCGTTCTGCCAGCGCGACACATATACATGTTGTTGCCTGTCCTATGGACGGCCCAGGACCTCTTCTACTTCATCCTCTTCGGCCTCTTCTTCGGGTATCGGTGCTGGTCCGGAGTTAGCAGCTTCTATGATCACTATGGCCTTCCCACAGGTTGCAGCATCAACAAACGTGCTCTGTGCTCTTGCCTTCGTCCGTTGCTCCTCGGTCTGACCCGTTACCCTTGGTGCTGAGGTGTCGCCCTCCATAGGGTTGGTGCTCGGAGCACTTGTGTTTGGCTCGGCTCTACCCTTGACCCCCTGCTTAGGGAGTGTTGTCTGACTGCTGGTGGGTTGAGGATCCGATAGATTTTCTGCAATGGGTTCCTCCATGGCCGGTTGCTGGGTAGTCTTCTCTACAATTGCTGGCGAAGCCATGTTGCTCCCGGCTAGTTGATCTGAATTTTTAGTGGACGCCGACCTAGTACATCCGAGATAAGTTCAGAGGGCAACCATAATCAAAACAAATTGCAAGCTTACATCAAAGTTACAAATACTTACATGTTGGAAGCAAAGAATAATGTGGCAAAGGCACATCTCTTTGGCCGTGCTTGCTCCATGTGCTATGCGGGTGACACCTGGTCTCCCTCTACATCCAGCACCGATGCTGGGGCTTGGTGCTCGACCTCTCCACCGCTTGTCCTTCGCGCTGCAGTGGTCAGCGATGTGGGTCCCACCAGCATGGAGGAGCCACCTTGCTCCATCGACTCCAGTTGCCTCCTCCTCTTTCGAGGGACGAGTCAGAAGATGTCTGCATCCTCTCCCTCCTCTGAGTCATCGTCCGACAGAGTAAAGATTGCCTGACGACGCTTGCTGGCCGCCGGCCGCTTACCAGCAGCTTTGGTCGCTACCTCCTCTCCAACTCTAAGCACGGCCCAGTCGATGTCTTCGATCCTAGCACTGGTCTAGATGGTTGGGTCGACAACTTGCGGCCAATCTACACCAGGGGGTGGCGACACAAACACTGTTGCTCTATCCTGACCATTAGTCTGAGAAACAAAAAGGAGATAATACAGTAAGTTTCTATTACAATATAAGACTACGGGTACAAGGCAAGATGAGTTACCTTTGGGGGAGGTCGGGCGAGCTTGAAAGCGTGCTCGATGTCGCTCAATCTGATATAACTTGGATCAGCTAAGTTAAATAGCTCTCCAATTCTGGCCCTGACTTTGATCTTGTCAAGCAACTCCTGCCTCGTCCTTGTCGGGTCTGCGCTACCTTGGTATTCATAGCTAGGATGTACCCTCCTCTGGCAGGGCTGGATACGTCGGCTGATGAAGCTCCCAACCACGCTCAGACCATCCAGTTTCTTCCATGAGATCATCCCAAGTATTTCTGAAATCTGCTCTAGGTGCTTGGGTTTCTCTGACCAGCTTGTCCTTTTCTCTGGAATGAACCCCACATCGCACAGTGTGATCGTGTTCAGCTCTTCGTGGATGTAGAACCATTTCTTGTACCAGTCGTCAAGCGATGTGTTCCAAGGGCAGTGCAGGTACTGGGCCTTCATCCCGTCATGGAGGTTGAGGTACACACCTCCAGCTATCTTCGAGCCGCTGCTTCCTTTCTTCCATAGACAGAAAAGATGGTGAAAGAAGTCGAAATGGGGCTAGAAGCTGCCATATGCTTCACAAAGATGAATGAAGGTAGAGACAAGGAGAATCGAGTTGGGATGCAGATTGCAAATCCCAATCTCATAGTACAGATAGAGCCCCTGAAGGAAAGGGTGCACTAGAACACCAAAACCCCGCTTGAAGAAGTCTTCGAAAACCACAATCTCACCTAGTTGTGGATCAGGGTACCCCTCACCCTCTGGCACATGCCATCCTACAAGTTCCTTGTTGTGGAGTACTCCCATGATGATGAGGTCTTCAATGGTCTGCTTGTTGCTTCTCGACTTCCACCACTCCTTCGCCATGACTCTTGCTTTCTTCTAGGCGTCACTTTTCGCCATGAATCCGGCCTTGCTGATGAACGAGGATACAGTGGAGGATTGATTGGTGATGATTTTAGAGGTATTAGGGTTGGCAAGAGGAAGAAGAAGGTTACGGCGGCGAATGGTAATGGGGTTTGGTAAAAAGTAACTTACCAATTCTATACTATATTTAACCAAGAGTTTCGCCGTTTTGCCTGCCCGAGATTCTTGGGAGACATGCGCACGCGCCGTAGATGGTTGTTTTCACAACCTCGAGATCTATGCCAATGTATGCACCTCTTCGTTATTAGTGTATGCGCCTCTTCGTTACCAGTGTGAGAGGGCCCATACTGACGCACCTACTTACAGGTGCCACGTAACTGTTTGCTTGAAAGGACAAGAAGGCAGTATGACGTGCTATACCCGTCTACTTTTTTGACCAGACGTGTCAGATTGGACTTGACAGAGCAAGTAAATAAATAAATACACAAAATAATAGTACAAGTGGCATTTGGTTTTTCGCCACACCTCTCGTGCTCAGGGACTGTCCAGACCACTGTCGTGCTCGGGGACTGTATAGACCACTACTGTGCTCGGGGACTGTCCAGACCACTACAGTGCTAGGGGACTCTCTAGACCACTACCATGCTCGGGGACTGTCCAGACCACTACCGTGCTCGGGGACTGCTCCAACCACTAACATGCTCGAGGACTTTTCTGACCACTATCGTGCTCGGAAACTATTCCGACCAATGCTCGGAAACTATTCCGACCAATGCTCCTCGGCTACATGTGATTTCTACTCACATATAGTCGAGAGGCATTTATTTAGACCTTGATACAAGGATTATACTTCGCCTTCCAGCAAGCTCAGGGACTACATCGGTACGATGCACCTGCTAGTGCATCTCATATTGCTTGTACGACGATTGGATTCTTAACTTCAGTGGAAATTCTTTTTAGACCCTGGCACCACGTGCCTATGTCACCTACTACTAGGCTCGGGGACTAAGTGGGTACACTTCACCTTGCGGTGAATGTGCTTATTGTATCGACCCCTACGCTTTGACTGTTTGCCAGAATTACTATTATCCAAGGGTCACTTACATTTCTTTTCAGAAATACAAGTGGGCACGCTTGATAAGGAAAGAAATCTTTTTCTTTTTTTCTTTAGATCACCATGCATTCTTCGGACAACCAGAATCTTTGGCTATAATCGTGGCCTACTGCTCTTTGTTCTGACTAGAATGCTGGCACATTCGATTAGTCAATGTTTCAATCAGTTGGAGATGACATGAAGACGGAACGCATTAGTCGAAGGAGATCGAACGGCGTGTCGCAGCATAATACATGGTGCTCGGGGACTAGCTGTGGGGGTATTAACCCATATACCCTTATGACTAGGCTTGGGCCGGCCCGGATCAGGGGGTCTAGCCCACTAGAAGACGACGCGCGGCCTAGCCAACCTATTCGGAATCCCGCGCAAGGAATCAAGAAAGATTTGGAGATCAAGCAAGATCCTGGTCGGTTAGAATAGGAATCCTTATCCAGCCACCTATGGCAATTGTAACTAGCTAGGATTAGTTTCCAGATCTGTAACCCTACCCCTCGGACTATATAAGGTGGGTAGGGGACCCCTCTAAAAAACATCTCTCATTGACATACAGCAATACAATCAGACGTAGGACGTAGGTATTACGCCTTCGCGGCGGCCGAACCTGGATAAAACCTCATGTCTGTCTTGCGTCACCATCTTGTTTGTAGCTTGCGCATCTGTCTGCCGATAATCTACTACTTTGGGCATACCCCTAGGTAGACTGCCAACCATATTTCGTCAACACCCTCAGTGCGCTACGTGGGGTCGGAACAGGCCGACGATGGCCCATCTAATCCGACCCCGGGGGCTGATCCACCGACTGCTCCACCTGACCCTGAAGTCATGGAGCTTGAAGAGGGTCCAGCAGCAGAGTCTGACCCTCCCAACAACTAGAGAACGCTCTACCTCGACTACCTCCTCCGCGACACACTACCAGCAGACAAGACGGAAGCCCGATGGCTCGCATGTCGCGCCAAGTCCTTCGCTCTTGTAGAAGGCAAACTCTACAAACGGTGTCACACCGGGATCCTATAGCTCTATATCCCTAGCGAACAGGGAAAACTTCTGCTGAGCGATATCCACAGTGGGGTCTGCGGTCACCATGCCACGCCAAGGACATTGGTTAGAAACACATTCTGACAGGGCTTCTACTGGCCCACCGCAATAGCCAAAGCTGAGCAAATTGTACGCACCCGCAAAGGGTGTCGGTACTATGCTCTGCAGACCCACCTCTCTGACCAGAGCACTCACTTCAGGCACCAGTCGTCTCTAAGCAGTCTCTCCAATCGGAAGGCTTGGCCCAAAATGCTGCTTCCTGCTCTGACCCCGTGACTCCGACCCCACGACCAGGGCTCGCAGGAAGCCTGCTCACCGCTCTTCTCCGACCGGTGCACTAAGGGCCGACTGGAGCCATCCGATCGGGGGCTCCCCATTCGGAAGGAACCAGAAGACATGTAGAGAAAGGCAAGGGGCCGCTAGAAACTCCCATACGGCATCAAGAAGTATTTGTAGTTTTACTACATGTACTACTATGGTCGCCGCGCCAAGCTCTCCATCAGCAACGTCCGGGCATGTACACGGGCCAGTTCGTCTACTGCGGCCGCTGCACCACGCTCTCCATCAGCAACATCCCACCATGCCGCAGGATCTTCGAAGGCACCATCATCTGCAACGTCGAGCATCGCATTGGCGAATGCGGTGCCCCTCCGTTGGGGCGTTCAGGGACTATGCCATCATCATCAGCTCCAACCCCGACAACGGCGTTGGGACAGGAGGCGCTTCCCGTCGAAGGAACGCTGCAACAAACGACGGCAAGGTCGACGATGCTCGGTGCCCTCCAGTGCCCCTCCTCCATTAGTGGCAGTGGTGCGCCCACAGCAAGGGCGGCTCGCACCATCTCATCTACGTGGGACGACCTCCAGCTCAACATCGCGCTCTGGATTCACAAGCAGACCTGTGAGTTGTTCATACAAATGCGAAATCAATGCTGACAGAAATCTGAGGGGACACACCGGAAATGACGGGACGTCGCCTGGTAAGTCAGAACGTCACCCAGGTATGGCCCACCACTAATGCGCCTCGGGCGCAAGAACCGAGGCACGCTCACCTGTAGGCAACTCTCCGCTTCCCAGGTAGGCCCATGGAATAACCCAACGACGGAACCTCCCTCTAGGGGGAGTCCAACGGGCCTCCTGGGTCGATTGGGTGGCCCAGGCAAAACAACGAACAAACGACCAATTGAAAGACAAGTACCCCTGTTTACTTACTTTGAGTATTAAATTCTTTACTGGGCCTCTGACCCCAGCAATGGAAGGGGCATAGACATCGCTTGGGGGCTGCCGAGGGTGCATGTTTGTTTAAACACCCTCTTAGCCCGACCCCTCCTTACGTTTGGGAAACCAAAAGCACGGCGTGTGGGAATACAACGATGAGTACAACTAGACGAACCACCAGACCCTACGCCCCGACGGCTACAGTGTTTTTTTTGGTTCACCAGCATAATCGCGTTCACAATTCCTCACACTACTAGCCTTAGCTCCCGCCTTCCCGAAAGGAGTTTGGAGGGGTCCGCTTGTAGAGCCCCCTTCGGGGGGAAGGCTGGCAGATCGCTTAAAAATCAATCGCAAAAACAAAAGTAGCGATACTTATGCAGGTTACGCCAGCCTCGTCAAAAACGTCAGACCCGAACCTGGCTCGGATACGTCTGGTAGGAACTTCCCACAGCTCATACCACCAAGGTAACGTTACCGACCCCCGCCTTTGTCTCAATTAAACTATATGTTAAATTCATGCATTCAAACATTGCATATGCAAACCCTTGCATCTCAATGCTTCGTGTTGCGTCACGAAGCGGTAGCCGCCTCATTCAATATGAGCGACGCCTGACCGGGATTCGAAGGCTAGCCTGTGAAGGGCTCGAGGCTGCCTCGTGTCAAACAGAGCCAGGGGAGAAAAACTAAAATGAGCCCCAGCGGCCTTGCCCAACCCTGTTCAGAAGCAGACAGGGACATCTCAATCTTTCTCATTCGATTCTAACATCGAGCCAGACCCATAGAATCTCCGTCGAGGAGAGGCCAACGGGCCGCCTGAGCCCAACAAATGGCTCGGGCATCTACCGGGAGGTAGGTTCAGAAGTAGTGGAATGCCACATGAGGGCTCTACTGACCCTGTCAACGAATGATGGATCCAGATTCCACACGAACATACCCGTTAGCGAGCTCATTGAGCGCGACACTCGAGCCATCGACGCAAGTGTCATCAACTCAGCCCCTTCGGTCACAGAAACCAAGGATAGGGTAGCACGCAAAAACATGGCCGACCCCTAGCAGACCCTAAAAAGGGCTTGGGGGCTCGAGCCACTCGATCCAAGATCGAGAGACCAAGGTTCGATGGCTGACCAGCAAAGGATCCGGGGCCGCCTCGCGTCAAACAAGAGCTAGGGGAGAAAACACAGATGAGCCTCAACGGCCTTTGCCCGACCCGCATTAAGGCGAGTAGGGTCATCTCAACCTTCTTGTTCAATCTAGCCTCTAGCCGAGCCCATAAAAACCCCATTGAGGGGGAATCTGTTGGAAGGCGAGCAAAGGAGTAATGGAACATCCCCTGAGGGCTTCGCCGACCCCGCCACGAAGCAAACAGGATCGAATTCTGTCCGAACATCCCTGTTAGCAAGCTCATAACGCACGGTCACGCAGCGATCATCAAAGTCCTAGGTAAGAGGTACGAGTAAATACAAACATAAATTCGCCTCCCTCGCTTTGGTCTCTAGTAACATCCGACCCCAGCAACCGCAAGGGGTTGGATCTCACTCAGGGGCTGATAAAGGTATGGGAACCTCCTTTCTTTTCTTTTCGAGAAAATATTACATTTGACCTCCTCTTTGCATCAAGACCAGTGGCAAGGTTCGGCGGAACAGACTAGTAAAACTACAAAAGGCCCACGCCCAGACAGCTATGGTAATTTTACTCACCAGCACAATCAAGTTTCCCCTAAAAAAAACCTCGGGCTCTATGGTCTTAACAAACGGAAGGGTCGATTGTCTAAATCTTTTTCATCACAAAAAGAGAAGGTAAGATCAAAACAAACGAAACAAGACTTATGCAACCATTTCTAGGACATAAAAGCACTAACACTTGTTCATATGTTACAAATAAGTGTTTATCAAACCAATTCCACTAACTACTTCTGTGAAGGGAGAACCTCTTCTTTTAGCTTGTCCACCAGGTTCCGCGCAAGGGGAGCCACCGCCTTCTCCATCTCATCTAGCTCAGCATCTTCATAGACAGGCATGAAGCCTTGGCTAATCACCCCCAGGTTGATCTCCTGAGCATAATGGGAATGACCGACAGTTGGGCTAGGTGATCCCAAGGCAAAAGGTGCTCTCCTCAAGCTAGCCCACGTGCGCCGTGATACCAGCAGCACTGACCGTGAGGGAACCAGCTCCCTCCTCTTGCGTCACCCGTAGGTCATCACAGACCGCCAGGATAGTGGAAGACAGGCGATCATACTCATCACCTTCAACATGAAGAAGCCCCCGCGCCTCGGCGAGATCGACGCATAGACCAATAGAAACTTCCTCGGCATCCAGCCATCGGGCCACCTCGACTCCAAGATCTGCTCGGCGTGCCTCGGCCTTCCAACGCGCGTCGTCGTGCTCTCAGATGGCCCAGTCAACCACCATGGCATCCTGGTTTGCCTTCTCCTACAATGTCGCGGACCTCTCCTTAGCCTTCAGCTTGAGGTCCCGCTCCATCTACAGCTCCGCCAAGAGCTCGCCGGCCCTAAATAAAATTCCCGTGAACAGAATACCACATTTCCCTTAAAAATATCCCATCGACAAAAAACCAAGTTCTTCAGCCTCACCCATGAAGGGTCCGATACTACCCCCCCCCCCCCCCGGGCGACTCTACTCGAGTCACCCAGGGGCTCGGAGGCTACACCCATCGGGTGCGCTCACGCGCACCCTCTAGCAAATTAACTCCGATGAAATCAAATACATCCCCCAGGTGACTCTACCCGAATCACCCGGGGGCTCGGGGGCTACTGTCGGGGACCTAATACCAGGGTACCCAAGGAGGTGGAACTAATAACCATCGAACATTAAAAACTTCTGGACGGACAAGGGCGCCGCTACGTTTCTTGCCCGAATGATGGGAGTTTGGTTCCACCTCGCCCGACGCCTTTGGGCTAGCTCCGCCTCGCCCGAGGGCTTAGGGATAGACTCCGCCTCACCTGACCCCTGAAGGCCAGGCTCGGTCTCGCCCAAGGGATAAGGGCCAGCTCCGCCTCGCCCGAAAGCTTAGGGATTGACTCCGCCTCACCCGACCCCCGAGGGACGGGCTCGGCCTCGCCTGAGGGACGCCCACAGCACTGCTTCCTGCTCTGACCCCATGACTCTGACCCCGCGACCGGGGCTCACAGGAAGCCTACTCACCGCTCTTCTCCGACCAGCGCACTGAGGGCCGACTAGAGCCATCCGACCGGGGGTTCCTCGTTCGGAGGGAACCAGAAGACATGCGGAGAAAGGCAAGGCATGGCTCATAAGTCAAAACCACTGAACCAGAGTCCATATCCTATGCCCCGATAGGAAAAGTATTGCCAGGGAACGACGGGATGGGTGCTTTATACCCTTCTAGGTGTAGCAGAGCCTGAATAGTGTTGTGGGCGTGTGCTCTTCACCCTACAGAGTTGTGGGCGCCGCCTTCAGCCCTCGGGCATGGAACCCGACGTAGACATACGACAACCACTACGGTCCAGAAAAAGACTCGCATCCTCCACAAATGACGGATATGCTATCACCACAATATGGTCCCAAGGGAGCGGCACCCGTTTCATGGCCCCTCGGGTCCACCAGATCGGAGTATTCGCTTTAGCCTTCGGACGCCCCCTCCGATCAAAAGGCTTTGCCCATAGCACTGCTTCCTGCTCCGACCCCATGACTCTGACCCCGCGACTAGGGCTCGCGGGAAGTCTGCTCACCGCTCTTCTCCGACCGGCACACTAAGGGCTGACTGGAGCCATCTGACCGGGGGCTCCCTGTTCGGAGGGAACCAGAAGACGTGCGGAGAAAGGCAAAGCATGGCTCATAAGTCAAAACCATTGTACCAAAGTCCATACCCTATGCAGGGCAGTACTCTGTAGCCATCCTGACATTCTACAGTGGCATCGATAGTATTGTAGGCGCTTATCATCCTTTCGCACCCACCAGAATGGACAACAAGGCTTGGTAGACGTGAACAACAAGGCTAGGTAGCGTACGCATCCGAGCCCTCTCACTTGTAAAGCCATCCCCTTCATCTATAAAAGGGGATGTGCTTCCTTCAACGAAGGGACCGACTCTTGATGAGCAACACACATCACACACAGTCAAGCTACTATCAGGCTCTTGACATCCTTTTGACCCTTCCATCAGAGACTTAGGACCAGTCCCTCTCTCGACCATTTGTACCCCCTACTATGAACCATTTTTTGTGCTAATAACACGAGCAGCAACAGACTGGACGTAGGGACATTCAGCCCAAACCAGTATAAATCTTGTGTCCATTAGCACACCATCCGGGCCTAACGTGCATAACTATAAATTTACTTGCTGGTGCTTATTCGAAACACCGATACTCATCTAACCAATTCTAGGAGCAAGGTCACACAAACCTATGACACTAGTACTTTAAGCAACAAGGGAGCTCCTACACATGCTAGTAAGCAAAAGCACAAAGCCAACTAAGCTCACTAGCAATGCTCAATAACAAGGCAACCAATGCCAAATTAGAGAGCGCAAATACTTAGTTACACAAACTAAGCAAAGTGACTAACAAGGTTACACAAACCTAATTAGCCACGCAAGGGAGCTACTTCTATGCTACACAAGCAAGAAGGTAACTAGTAAGCTACACAAGCTAACTAGTTACAAGAACAACTACACAAGCACAATGTATATAAAAGTAATTACAAGCTTGTGTAACGAGGATGCAAACCAACGGGAAGAACAAGGTTGACACGATGATTTTTCTCCCGAGGTTCACATGCTTGCCAACACGCTACGTCCCCGTTGTGTTGACCGCTCACTTGGTGGTTCGGTGGCTAATTGGCATCACCCGCCAAGCCTGCACATCGGGCACCGCAAGAACCTACCCCAAAAGTGAGGGTAGCTCAATGACACGCTCAACTAGAGTTGCTCTTCGTAGCTCCTACGGGGCGAGCACAATGCCCCTCACAAAGCTCTTCTCTGGAGCACCGCACAAGCTTCTTGCAGGCTTCAACGGAGACCACCACCAAGCCGTCTAGGAGGTGGCAACCTCTAATAGTAACAAGCACCACCGGCTTGCAACTCGATCACCTAGTGCCACTCGATGCAACCTCATGATGCAATCACACTAGAATCACTCTCTCACATAATCGAATGATCACTATCAAGTATATATAAGATGGAGCGCTCCCAAGCACTACTACACAAGCCACCAAGGCTCTAGTGTGCTCTCCTACCAGCCCAAGGCCGTCCATGGCTTCTATTTATAACCCCACGAACAAATAGAGCTGTTACCCCTTCACTGGGCAAAAGTCAGAACGACCGGACGCTCCGGTCAGATCGACCGGCCGCTGGACCTCAGCGTCTAGTCGTGCGATGCACGCCACATGTCCCTACTTCAAATACTATTCACCCTATCTCAACGGTCATCTGTCGACCGGACACAGCAACTTGAACTGACCGGATGCACCAACCCTAGCGTCCGGTCGTTTCTAGTAAGGTACCGGACATGATCGGACGCGTCCGGTCGATCATGATCGAACGCAGCACCAGCGTCTGGTCACTCTCTAGCCATTCTGCTCTACCTGCGTCACCACACGTCACCCTGACCGGACACACACAGTCAGCATTCGGTCACTTCCAGTGCCAGCGTCCGGTCGATGACCGATGCCTGCCCGCTGACTGCCACTACAGATCGGACGCTGGACCTCAGCGTCCGGTCACCACGTGACCAGCGTCTGGTCCACTCTGTGAAACCCTATCTTTTTTGTATAGGGCGCCGGTGGCACCGTCGGACTATCCACACTCTACGGGCGAACACTCCGCCGGTGGAGTTTCAAACCCTTCTCACCTCCGTTCCATCGCTGAGTTGATCCACATCAACTCCAACTTCATCTCCTTTACAAATGTGACAACACCACCAAGTATACACCACTATGTGTATGTGTGTTAGCATTTTCACAATCATTTTTTAAAGGATTAGCCACTCAACTTGCCACGTCACTCAATCCTAGTGACGATGCAAAGTTAGATCACTCGAGTGACACTAGATGACCGATATGCAAACAAGTTTGCCCCTCTTGATAGTACGGCCATCTATCCTAAACCCGGTCATCAACTTCTCTACACACCTATGACCGGTGAAATGAAATGCCCTAGGTTATACCTTTGCCTTGCACATTCCATTCTATCTCCTACAATGTTGATGCAACACATGCACCAACATGATCAACAATGATATGATCCACTTCATATCATCACGTGATCATATTGGTTCATCGATCTTGACATCACTTGCTTTTCACTGTTGCCTTCGTCCATCGGCGCCAAGTCTTGCTCAAGCTTCACCGCCACGCGGTCCATCGCTCCAAAGTCTCTGACTTGCCCTTCACGCTTGCAACCGGTCCATCAAGCCAAGTCTTGTCTTGATCTTCTCTACCTTGATCACATGACTCAATGTCATGTCTCATGTGCAATGAGCTCCTTCATCATCACATGTGTGAGCTTTGCAACATCTCTAAGCTATTTTCACCTTCATGACATATGTTGCTCACACATATGTATCTGTGGACTAATCACCTGTGTATCTCATATAAACACAATTAGTCCACCTAGGTTGTCACTCAATTACCAAAACCACACAAGGACCTTTCAATCTTCCCCTTTTTGGTAATTGATGACAACTCTATAAAGATATGGAAATTAAGCTCTTTTGGATTCATGTTGCTTGCCTAAATAATTTTACCATGTGTAAATGATTTTGGACAAGTACCACAAACCCGAAATGGTAGTATTCACTCCCCCTACATATGTGCTAGAGTGTTTGTTTTGAAGCTCGCACATATGCATAGAATTAAATTGTGGAAGAGTAATTACTATCAAATGATGCTAAGGTGTATAGAATAAACCATTGAAGCGTGTACCAATCGGAGTTGCACGTTTAAGTTCATCCTTAGCACCATGGTTAGCTAGATGTCACTTGGAAATAAAAGCACTAGATACCTTATGAGATCAACATTAAAAGCAAGGTACTAGCATTACTTGAAAAATATACCAAGTGTCTAGCTATCATTCTATGCATGCTAGTTATCAAATCATCATTCAAGTTCTACAACTAGCATACACCACACAAGCATGCATATTGAATTTGAAAGCTTATGCAATGCAAGCAAGCACATGAATATGCACATATCAAATACAATCAATCAAAGTTCATGAGCTTGCTCCTCCTACTTGTGTGCTTCTCTTTGATCCATCTCTTTTCTTCAATGTTGCTCCCTCTTTGTCCATGTCCATGTCCAACCTCTACTTCTTTGAGCTTTTATATCTTATCTCTCCCCCTTGTACAATCTCAATCTCAAAGCATCTCAAAGCTTTCATATCTTTGTACAATCTCTCCTCCTTTGTCATCAATTTCCATAAAAGATGTGCTTCTCATTGATGCAAAGGTATGCATTTGGGGTAGATGGTTGAGGTTTGAATCTTGCATTTTTTATGGACATCACTTGATTGTTGGAATGACACCACTTGTAAATACCACTTGTAACTTATACCACTTGTATCTTGTGTAGGGCTTCTTGAGATACCACACATAAGATTTTTTATCTTGAGATCAATTTGTGTGATATTTCCCCCTATGTGATAGCATGGGTCTTTGATACACTTGAGCTCTTGTAGGTGAGGGATGCATTCTTTATTTGATGATCACTTAAAGTTGAGGATCACTTGTGGAATCATTTTCTTGCATGATTGATATTATGTGTAGATGTGATATCACTTGAAAGAATCTTCTAGTATAGAACCACTTGTTGGATTTTTCAATAAAAAACTATTTCTTGAACATTTGCTATCTTCATGAGTACCGCTTATAGGATATCACTTGTGAGTTGATCTAGACATCATTTGTAGATTCTTGATAAAATACTTGAGTCTAGATATCATTTAAAACAAACAAACTAGATATCTATTTGCATTGTTATCTTGTGCTTGTACTCTTATCACTATCATGAGCTTCTATGATTGACTTGAACTAAATTAATTTGTCTAAGCTTCCAAGTCCGGTTTGAACCAATGACAAGCTTCTTCACACCTCTTGCAAGGGTTATCTTGCCAATGTTGTACTTGTCACTTGTTAGCAATCCAAATTAAGTTAAGTAATTGAGTTCACTAGCTCATGAACAAATTTATATACTAACCACTAGATCAAGTAATAATTCAAGCAATAGTGGTAGGTTATAAATTTAAACATTTCATTTGTTATGCATGATCCAATGGAGCATGTACTATATGCATTAACCGCATACTAGTAAGGGATGAAATGATCATGCACATTACAATGATACATTTGCTATGTTGGAGTAGAGGATAGTCACATAGATTCCAATTTATTACTTCAATAGTAATGTAAAGTCCAATTATAAGCTTGGTGAAGACCAATAGATACCATGTTGAATTTTATTCTTTACCCATATGAAATGAATATCACTTATGATCAAGTGCATTTTCTTGTTGTGGTTGGCTTGCTTTATCTTTTGATCTTTGCTTGCATGAGAACATCAATTTGAGAATACCACTTGAAATATCATGACTAGCTCTCTTTTGGGTGTTGCTTGCTTTTCTTGATCAACCCTTTTGATTGTTTCAACTAAGCATCTCAAATGTTCCTCGGATCACCACTTCTATGTTAGTCTTCCAAGTACCACACTTGGTTTATCTACACATAGGCGGCAAGCCCCTACACTAGAGAGAAGTGACCTCTCTCCAAGAATCATTCTTGATACTCACTTGAAATGACTTAATTGATTGATCCAAGTGATGGACTTAACTTGATGAGTAACCTTGATTCCTTCTTTAAGTCATTTTCTTTCTTCTTGTTTAAGTCCTTTTCTTTCTACCAAATGATTTCCAATAGTCACTAGAACTTAAACTTCAACTTTATCTTGAGTTTGATCTTGATCTTTCAATTTAAGTACCAAATGTGTGCAAAGTATACTCCACAATCAAATAGCCTTATACTCTTTGCTTGTCATGCTTCTAGATCATCTCAAAATCAAACTTAGGTACCTCAAACACTTGTAAACATATTTCTAACTTGAGGACCTTTCAATCAAAGTGACTCTAGATCAATCCAATATTTATCACTTTTCTGACAGATTTTGTACCCTTTAAAGAAATAAGCATACTCCCAAAGTACAAATCTAAATATCACTAAATTTGGTGGAGGTGTGCAATACTAAGTTACCTAGCAGCTGTAAAAATTTTAGCTTCATTTGACTTCTAGATTGCTACCAGATTTTAATTCTTCCACCACTGCTACATGCTGAAAACAGCTATATTATAGCTGACAAGATCCACTCCAAAACCGAAGCATTTCTTATCTAATTTTTATGAAATTTCTACAGCATCTCATACAATAAGTCTAGAGCATGTACACCAATTTTCATGCCAATCCAATAAGTGTTGATTACTCAAACATGGCTAAGATCACAGCTGGCTCAGATTCTCAATTATAGGACAGATTTCAACAATTGAGCTATACTTCATTATGTATGAATCAAACTTGAAACTAACTTATTTGAATACTTCCATAAGACATATATCCATTCAAATCACTTACTAAAAGTCATCTCATGAATTAATCCAACACAAATCAATTCAAACTTGATTACTAATCAATTATCCGTTCAATCATCTCATAGCAAGCAACATTATATATTTATCCAATTCAATCAACTCATATGCACCCAAATGAAATGATCAACAAGGGATATACCTTGGTTAGCTCATGATCATCCAACTAGCAAGCTTCAACTCAATTATTTGCAAGTCATCAAATATATCCCATAAATCACCAACTTGAATTATAGCACTTGTATATTGATAGCATATTTGGATTTCACTCAATTTGTCATGGCATTGGGATTTTTTCAACAAAAGCTACTTTAGTAGCATACCAGTAACATTGCCCTTTGGGCCCTCCTCAGCCATTATAATCAAAACTCTTCCTAGCTTCTGCACTAATCCGTCTTTGCAAAAACGGCCCACCCAAAAATTGAAGTAAGAATATCTGGCCTGTAACTACCATTTCTGCTTGACAGTCGCAATTGTAATACCCTACTCATGGAACTACTATTATTATAGCAAAACAAGGAATTTCAGCAGCATCTCCTTTTGTAAAACGCAGCCATAACAAAACATACATTACTCAAGAAATACCAACAACAATACAGCAAACACACGACAGGAACAAAAAAATAGCCTGGTGGAGCACCGAGCACGCATGATATAAAAGAAACAACAACGATGTATACCAAACACACGACGGGAAAATCACCTTGCCTGGTGGAGGAAGACTATCCTCTCCCAGCAAGGCGCACACGTGCGCGCGCGCACACACAACAAAACACGAAACGTACGTCCAGCACTGAACATGCAACAATGTCACTCTTCTTTTAGTAAGGAATGTCACTGGTTAATAATACACTATGTACACGAAGACAGCATAATGCAAATGTTAGTTACATGGTCCAGAGTCCAGACCCCCAGAATTGCTCCTAATTCTACAAGAGGCTTCCACAGTTGTTACGCCAAGTACATGTGCCTGTAGACCAAGCATGATCCTCTGGCCTGAACCTGAATCTGAATCTAGGAGTCTAGCATTAGATGCAAAACTATGGAAATTGATACATATTTGCCAAGAAAGCAATCAGCAGCGAAGTTGTTGCCAAATACAGCACTCAAACAACTTTAACCCATGAACCCACTCAAACAACTTTCACCCATGAACCTCCACACATTGGGCAGGCATGGCTCCACCGACTGATCCACCAAGCCTCACGTTCATTTGTCTGATTTGGGGCACCAGGATGCGCAAATGCACAAGTTTGCCGTAAACAACGTATGCACTAGAAAGAAGAAACAGCAAATTTAGGTGTCAAGTGTATCAGGAGAGTACCCAGGATTCTCTAATAAAAACTCGTCAAGGAACTATGAACCCAAACTTGACAGCAAAAGGTAAAGCAACCATAACCATACTCACCTTGTACCATGCACCATCAAGACCTGTTCTCCACACAGCCGTAACAACATCCCTTCGAGATCCCATGACACCTAGATAACCTCCAAGACCTACAGATGTTTTCAGACCAAATGCCGCATCTCTTTCAGATAACCTACGCTTTCTTGGCCAAAGACTATGAATCCCAACCGAACTGCCAGCATCCTCTTCCATGTCAGACAAATGAGAGTTGATGGAACCACTAATTTTTAGACGAGGCATATTGTCCAATGGACCAAAATCATCTGGTTCTGACCAGGGTCCACCAAACATGTTGCGTCTATGCCATTCTTCTGCAGGAGGTTGCAGTTCTAATTCTCGAAGTAGAAGACCAGCAGCATCAGCTCCTCGTGGACGAGGCATATTCTACAGACAGATATAGGAAATAATGAATATTGAAAATAGATGGGGACCTAGGCATCAAGGGATCACTCAAAATGACATGCCTAAGGCCCTGACAGTAGTGCATGTTTCCATAAAAAGATGGCTAATACAAAATAGATAACTTCTGCAAAGAGAACCCTAATCGACATTTAAAGGTGTCCGTCCTGAATTCGGTCCAAAACAGAAAGACTTGCAATATCTCTGAGTGGTGCACTTGAAAATCAACTTATACTCCTATAATTGATAGATGCTGGTAGCTCAAAAATGGTCACAAATAGTACAAAAATTGACTACTAGAAACTTCCATGAGAATTTGACTAGTACCTGCATATGGGGACCAAGAGATGCTTCCACTACCTCAGGGAGCACAGTGTAATTGCCGTCAATGTAGTGCAACCTTATTATAATGCTGCTGGAACCAACCTGAGAGGCAGGCAATGGATGCGGCAAGGTAGATGTCCTTCGACACAGGTCAACCAATATAAGAAAAAGGACCTTGACCTACAACAATGAAATAAAATTACACAGATAATTAGATAAACTAGACAAAAATAAGTCTTCAAAAAAATAGAAAGACAAATCTGTAAAGCATCCGGCAAATCACTAATAAGAGATCATAAACAAATTATGCAATCTAACCGCTGTCCATGCTAGGCTGGATGACATTTTAAACTGCTTAAATTAACCTACAGATGCAATTGCACTATATGATGGCTATATCGACATGTGTTCTCCCATAGCAACCATGGCTAGACATTTCCAAAGAAATGCAGGAGCCAAAACATAGTTGTTTCCAAACTAGTCACTATGTTAAAAAGGGCGTACCCAGTGCAGAGAGCTCCCGCTCTGTGCGGGGTCTGGGGAAGGGTGTCAGTGGCAAGCCTTACCCTTGCCTGTTGCAATACGAGGAGACCGCGACTCGAACCTAGGACCTTCCGGTCACAGGCGGTAAGACTTTACTGCTTGCACCAGGCCCGCCCTTCCATACTAGTCACTATGTTCAGGTCACAAAAGTATTTCAGCGCATTTGGAACATCATCAGCTTCTTCACTAAAGAAAAGTTCAAATGCCAACGATCGATCCCAGTTTGATCGCACTAACTCCCAAAATTTCCTTTAGTATCACTCAATATTAAACAATGTAAAAAAAGGGATTTCTGCAGCTATTTAACTGATATATATATACGATGTTGCTTATTTCCATTGAACAAACCCTAGGTTGCGACAAAAAATACTGTATTTTGCCAAGAATTTGTTAATCACCTCATCTGAAGTATAACCTTGCCCAGCGTTGCCAGAACCTATTCTAACAGATTTGCCAATCGGATTTTCTTCAGGACCCTTCGCACCAAGAACAAATTGCCCACCACGCGTAGACTGGCCATCTTCTACTTTGGCAGCCCCTAGACCAGATCTTACTGTCGTACTGTTGTCCTCTGTCTTAGCATTCATCATGTGCTGTATTTTCTGGATAGCAGAATCTTGATTTTTTTGCGAATTTGCCAATAACCTTGGCGATTGCCTTCTTCGGAAAAGAAGACAAAATAGCAGTAATTGACATAATCTATGAAGAAAATGGCAATCCCCAATAAGTCTAACAGCAGGTGTGCCAGGGAAAGTGCCCGTATTAATGCTGATGGGCATAAATGATGACCTCGTGCTCATTGGATTTTGTGTTGCAGTAGCAGCACCATCAGAATTGTTACTAATCTTAGCAATTGCACCTTGGACCCACTCCTGCATTTGTGAGTTTCCTGTTGCAGATGTTGTTGATCCCCCTTGATTACCTGAAATTTGAAGGAGTGTCAAGATGCTAGCAGCACTAAATAAACAACACTTAAGCCTCAAATATGCAATGGAGAAAACATAAGATTGGGATGTACCTTTTTGTGCACAAACAAGAGAAAAACATAAGATTTAGCAAGACAGCAGGCATAGCTAACCTTGATTATTTGATGGCGAAGGAGAACTGTTTGTTGGACTTGTAACCATGTTTCTAGAAGTGCCTGTGGTAGAAGATGGTCCCACATGGCTAGCCAGAGTTCGACAGAAACTCGCATAACGCCGCAAGCGTGTTATGAAATGTGATGCTAAATCAAGAACAGCATCAACGTAACCCTGCATTTGAATGCAAATAAAATAAGCTATTTTCTAGTAACATGGAGAATCCCTATGCACATAACCTGTGCTGAAATTTGTACAATAGTGAACATTAAAAGACTAATACACCAGTTTTGGCAAAGCATTACAGGCATTGAACATGAGTTCACCAACATAACTAAGGCAATGTTTACGTGGAAGTGATCTAGCATACCAATATACTGCTCACTACATTATAAAATGAAAAGAAAAACGGCTCAGTAGCAAGTCTTCAAAGAATAAAGTCAGTAAAAAAAGAAATGGACATTAGATAGCTGAATTTAAGTTCCATGGCTATGAAATAGAAATAACTTGCGTAAAGGAGACAGCTCGACCTGGATGCTTGGAAGTAGAGCTAGCTCAACAGTCATTTTGTCCGGTTCGATGCTGGATAACATATCACTAGAAGCTTGCCAGGGTTCAGGTAGCAGAGTTGATGGATTTGTAAGGGCAGACTCGATTCCTTTGCCTAGCATATCCAGAAGTAATCTTGCTTGCATGTCCAACACAAGTGCACGTACATCTTGGGCATTTGTTCCTTCCAACAACCTACACTTTATCCTATCAAGGTTCTGCATGTACATCCATTAATTAGAGGAAGAAAGGTAGCTCAACAAGTCCTCAAACATTGAAGCCAAAAGGTATAAAATATCACCCGAAATTCCAACTTCATATTAACTCACAAATTAAACCCAAAATATCATATGAATCAGCTGTCCAGCCAGTCAATTAATTTAGAAACAACTACTGAGATGCCAATGATTTTCAACCCAATGGCAAGCTGCCACTGGAAAAGTTTCCAGCAGCATTTTGCAGTTAAAATTAAAAAAAAAAAAAAAAAACTATGGCACTTTTGTAGATGCCCAATAAAATGTGCAATTTACATATCCCTGTGGCAGCAGAACAACATTAACAGGAGTTCTATATTTGAAGAGAACAGTATATTGATCTGTGTTATGCTATAATTCACTTTAAAATCCAAAGTTATGCCAGTGGATAGACATGAATGTATATTTGTTTATAGAAATATCAAAATGAACCATATTCACTGAAAGAGTATAAACACCCACATGAAAAAGGGGGGAAAACATCTACACTGATAGTCTAATACCAGTGGGACCAAGATATGGTTTTGCAAGCTTATTAGTTACAGATAATAGTGTTGCATACAAAATATAATCATATTTTTTGCTATAAAAAGACTCATAGAGTGGGTACAAATCTTTTAATAGTTGCTAAATATAAATATTATAATGAGATTTATGTCCACTATCTCATAGAGTAGGAAATAGGGGGAAAAAGAAATAGCAGGGCATGCAAAAAATGCACTCTAATGTGTTACATGGCTAGTTGATATGGAAACAAGCAAAAGAGAAAGTGGTCGATGTGCATGAAAGGAAGAAGCCAAGGAAACAGTATGTATATCTAAATCTACATAAATTTATTCAAACTCAACTGTGTGACTTATAGTATGACCACTGTGGTAAATGATGAGTTAACTGTGGTTAAGACAGTGTACATGCAACATAGCTATTCAAGTGTAAAAATGTAAAAAGATAAAAATAATATATAAACAATCGGAGACCACTTTAAACTAGTGTAGTTCACCAAAAGCAACACTTACAGGACAGTGCTGCTGCCTCTGTTGCATAATCGGAAGAGAATGGAAGTCCGCATCCAGAAAAGCTATCACGCTGTTAAGTGAAACTGGAAGAAACAAGTACATTAGTTTTCCATAGACAATTGTACAGATTAAAAACACATTCTATTTGCTCAGAAAATAGCATCACAAATGGAAATAAACTAACAAAGTACGAAGGGATACAGTTTGTAGGAATATTTTTTTCTTGAACGACACAGGACAGCTGTGTCATCATTTCATTAAGACTGTCTCCAACAACCGTTACCCAAAATAAAAGACCCATTCCACGTTTGGGTAGCGCTACAGGCAAAGGGTTCAATACCTATTTTTGGACTTCTCCAACAACAAGACCCAAAAGAGAACCCTTTCTGCAAATGGGTCTCCAGGAGAGAGGATACTCAGATTTGGATTATATCTCTCCTGACACCCAAAATGGATCCTCGATATAGATACTTTGTTGGAGGCTATAGGCATTGTGTTGGAGACCCATTTTAAGTTTGGGTCTCCTAATGGGTCTCCTGTTGGAGACAGCCTAAGAAGAGAGAAAAACTGCATAGGAGAGGCATGCACCTACTCCTAGTACAAGGGAGAGACCAAAGTCCACTCGCAAACACCCCCAACACACACACGTTTATGAGAAATAATTACACATGCGCCACACTGCCACAGTCAAAATGGAAAAACTACTACACCGAAACAACCACACAAAGCTTTAGGAGCCAGGGGTGAACGACTGAAGGAATATAAAGGGAAATTCAACATATGCCAAATACAGAATTCACCAGTTCAATGTTATCTCTTGCAAACAATACAAGACAAAAAAATAAGCACAGCCAAATATTTATTCCACTAAGAAATGATGTCTTTATTAGAAATGTCAAATACTAGGTCAGTTTTTAATATCCATAGAGTATAAACCCCCAAATGTGCTTGTAGAAGATGAACTGTTGCATATGAGAATCAACTTTATTGCTATAGCTCAGCCTCCAACACGCAAAACACAGGAAAATTAAAACCAATTGGATAAGCATAGACTACACACTAAAGCATATCATCGTCAGCAATTCCCTTACCTATACCATCTTCGGCAGCACTCTGTGTACAACCAACAGCATCCCACCAATCAACTCCAGCCAATAGACTCCACCAAAATCTGCCAGAAATATACATTATCAATGAAATACAGGAACAACAAAGCCTTTGGCCTCAATCAAGTTGGGTTAGGGTAGACATGAACCCCAACAAGAGATACAAAATTATCTAATTATCACAAAGACACAAAATCACACTCCCTCATATATAAATATATGAGGTTTAGGACAACGTAATCATTTGGAGTACTAATTAGGAATCAGCGTCTATAAATTTGGTAACATACCTATCTGCTATTGCACGCTCCCATGCTGCTGAGCTGATCTTTGTTTGCGTGCTAAGAATAGCAGGAGGAAGGACACGTATTATCTTCAGTATGGTTCGATCTTTGAGCGTGTCATGCCAAACTGATGCCAAGCAGCAACTGCTTGACGAAAAGGCTGGTGGAGCAATAGCAGAGCCAACATTGACATGGTAGCTGTCAACCTGATCAAAATTTGGACCTGAGAAAATATGCACTCCTCCACGGAGGAAAGCAACGGCAACTTCACCACCATGAGCAGAATAAACTATTTGAGCCAGTTGTCTAACATCATTTGGAAGATCATAAGGGTCAAAGCTGAGTCTGTTCGCTCTGTCAACACTGCAGTCAGAGGAGCTCCGTTCATCTGATGTCGTCGGCATCGGAACATATGTTTGAGGATTTTTAAGGTCCTCTGTTGGTGGAATGCTTTTATTAACTCTAGTAGACCAAACAGTTTGCATGGGAGGCTGCCCACCTAAACTAGTAGGGCTTCCAAATATTGGATGAAGAACAACAGGTTGACGCGAAGATTCCCAGCATTGCACCCTCCATCCAGTGATAGAAGGTCCTTCATCAGGATCATAAGGAGACATGTACTGCCCTGCAAGAAGTAATATAAAGATCACCAAAAGGTAAATAAACACCAGCTATCTCAACTGATGCACAAAAAGTTAGTACAAAGAATGTAAATTGAACAGTTGCTGATTGAGAACTCATGTTCTAGAATATGGCACAGATTGTAAGAAACATGGCAGTTAGAATAAAAGCTGAACGCATGTTAGTGTACTGAGATCCATCTCTCATCTAATTCCAATTCTAGACATATACAGATAAATTTAGTAAGAGTTGTTTTCATGCACAAGAAGGGCGGGCCTGGTGCAAGCGGTAGAGTCTTACCGCCTGTGACCGAAAGGTCCCGGGTTCGAGTCGCGGTCTCCTCGCATTGCATAGACGAGGGTAAGGCTTGCCACTAACACCCTTCCCCAGACCCCGCACAGAGTGGGAGCTCTCTGCACTAGGCACGCCCTTTTGTTTTCATGCACACAAGTGCATGCATGTGTGTTCTTTTTTTTTCTTTTTGGTGGGGAGAAGAATGGTGGACCTTTGGAGGTACAGAGTATGTGATCATGAAGTGTAGGAGAACACTAATGATATCACATTCATGTCATGTTTCAGAAAAAAAATGGATTATTACTGTGACTTGAGATACGAAAAATATATCGCACCAGAACTAGGTCATCTCCTGAATGGAGTTGTATTCTCACCTTCAACTATTACAACTGTAATGACTGATCCTCCACGAGTCGGATCAAAAGCAACTGAAGTGACCCCAGACCCCCAGGTGGTGGTAGTAGCTGACTGTGCAGCTGCTTCTGGACTGACATAAGCTGAAAAATTAGAAACTGGACAACAATGGATTGATGCAGCCTCAGTAGTCTCATTGTCTGTCAGCTTTTTTGTTTGTGCACCCTCAGAAACAAGATAATCTTGCAAAGAAAATAGGTAGGCCGCTAGCGGAGCAAAACCAGGCCATGAAGGGGGATTCAGAGACGGAGGAACAGAACTTGTTGCATTTATCTTCGCAGTTGCCTGAATACCATTTCCATGACCTGGCATCACTTCCCAAACAACTACAGTGGATGGATTAACAAGGGGTACCCCAGCAACATGTAAAGCTCCAGATTCTGTTACAATAGCATCAGCAGCCATTATGCCACTGGGTCCTGCTCCTAGAAGCCCTTTGCTAGTAGAAAACCATCTAGGATGTGCTGAGTTTTGAGAAGGCCACTGTGACCAATGAAGCTGAACAGAACCTGATGAAAAAACTGAACAAACACATAGAATACTTGGCCATCCCACTGCAACAAGAAGCTTAGGTCAGATTTTCAGGAGTAAATTATATGTGCAAAACCTGCCAAGAAAATCTATTGCATAATAAACTTGATTTTGGTTCACCAACCTGAACTCTGAGGCTGTTGGGTGAGGAATTTTTCCTCAAAGGTGTTCAGGTTTGAACTAGTGGAGTTTGTAGGAAGCCATCTATACTGCAGGACCAATAAGAACAACAAATTTAGCAGCAGTTAAAGGCTTATAGCTTGGTATCTCTTATTCTTCTATCTAAAATCCAATTCTTTTCAAGCCAATAAGGCCTCACACAGACCCAATACTGTACTCCTATTTTTCCTTTAGTTCCGTATTTGATGCTTCAAGGCTGAATACCTTTTTCAATTGATTGTTAATAAAGAATGCCGAGATAGGATTCTATCTTCCTAATCCCTCCCTCCCTGTCCCTTTCGCAAACTTGCCAACTATAAGTCTATAACCAAGGCACGTGTATATGGCATATCTAGGTAGTAGCACTTTTCAATGAAGGATGACCGAAACGCCCTTGAAAAGTATTTACCTGTACATAGACTGGTGTGTAAGAACAGCAATCTGGATCTTAACAGAACACTACAATTAATTTGAATATTGCGTTTGACAAATATAAAATGATTCTGAGCACTGTTATGGTGCTCAAGAAATCTGATCTGTGAAAACTGAAAACAGGGTCATTCAGCAGCATTGTTGAATTAACCATAATGGGGCATGTTAAATAATGAAGGTAAACAGCATGGAGTATTATGTGCGTTACCAACGTACCGGAGAAATTCCTGACAACCACTTGGTCACCACAGAAAGATCTTGACGCCATTCATGTTCACACTGCCACGAGCTTGCATCACGTACAAGATTTACAGGACCCTTCACCACATAATAAAGTGATTAGTATGAAAATATTTGATAACATCAAATATAAAACTTTGTTTCAGCAGCTATCAGAGAAACTTGTGTTCTTATTGAACTGCAAAGTTAACTCTAAAAAGAAATGATGCATCCATCTCAAGGGAATAACTTACCTTTGTTGGCTGTGTCCATATAGTGATCCGCCCATGAAAATTTGCCACTAGCAATGCACGAGGGCAGGACCGAGGAGACCATTCAATGAACTGAACAAAGTCACGTGGAGAATCTGTTCAATTGACAATACCATTATAGTGAAATATGCTGAGAGCACATCATTTTTATAAAAATGAATAGATATATTTATTTCAGATGAGCAGATAACAGAGTATCGAACTTGATCTGCATCTGCTTGTACACCAATGTTTTCAAGTCGTCCGATTAATCGCGACTAATCATCCTTATCGGTCCTTAGTGACCGATTTGGGGTACCGAGGCGACCAGCTCGATCAGAAAGCTGGTCGTCCGATTAATCGAAGAGTAATCACGATTAATCGTCCGACTAGGACAGAAACAACTAGTTTGGTTGCTCTGTTTTTTGGGCCTGTTTAACCAGGCCTATATGTGGCCTATTGGGCCTGCAATTTGGAGATGGAGATGGAGGCTTCAATTTTAATGTTGATTTGCTTAATTAGATGGCTAGTTGCCTACTTTTGTTGGACTGTTAAATGTCAATGTTTGTGACTCTGTGTTGAACACTTTAGCTTATGTGTACTGAAGTTGTTTGGTTATGTAATATGCTGGCTGTGTGGCTGCTAGGGTCTGCTATGTGCTAACTGCTAAATGGTAGTTATTTGCTACTGCAGCAGTGCTGCTGTTGAGCTGTGTCAAGATCAAGACTACATTAGTGTTGCTAATTATGGTCTTCTTTGGTATTTTAGGCTTCCAGCAGCAAGTCAGCAAAGAAATGGAGTTTGGGACAGGAATATGGACCTCTGGACATGGCAGAAAAGAGAAGAAAACAACTCCCACAAGTAAGTCACCAGCTAAACACTAATGTAGTCTTGATGCTTGCTTTATTGTGTATACTATATAGTATATATAGGTATATATATATAGTAGGTATATATGTCCTGATATATAGGACGACCAGGGGTCGACTAGGCTCGACTAATCGGCCTGGTCGACGACTAATCGCGATTAGTCTCCTGGTCGGTCCCATGGCGACTAGGTTCGACTGGACGACTTGAAAACATTGTTGTACACAGTCATAAGCTGAGTACAATTACACCACTAAAATACAACTGGGATTGAAATTTGAGGCATGTGTGTCTAGCAAAGAATAACATGCAAGTAAACCATAGTTAAGAATATTTTGTGTAGCAGATAAAAAGACATGTACCTGCTTTCACATTGAATACAGAGCATTCTGTTGGTCTCTCTGGATTCAGGATATGTATAGGAATCCAAAATGGAGGACTTGAATTGGAGCTGGATAAATAATTTAAATTATTTTATGCCAAAGAATATTTCATACAAAAAACTGTGAATAAAAAAAATGCCACTAAGAGGATGAATACTCGAGCATTCTTTGCTAGGCATTGACGTCAGGAGGATCTCCATTTTACTACTCCCAGTCTTAATGTTTTGATTTTTTTATGTTACCAATCTATACTTTCCTATCTTTTGTTGTCTGTTGTACGAGTATTGTAGCACCTGCTCCCAGAGTCCTCAGACAATTACTTGTATAGTTTACTCCACTTATACATGAGTTATAATTTTACCAGTAGGACTATGTCCTAATGTTTCTGCTCAACTTATGAAACATCACTTTTCTACCACAAGCTCCACTACATAAGACAGACCTCGTAGTTTAAACATTTTAAATGATATACATATGCAAGGCAATCAAGGCACAAAACATATCCGAGAAAGAAGTTGAAGGGACTCTAACCTTGGAATACGTGCACAAGTCTCTGATGCGCAAGCAATTGCATTCAGTTTCCCACACCAAGCAACTGCACTGCAGTGAAGAGCCCCATCAAAGCAAAAAGTTACCGACTAGTTTGCAGGTAAGATTAGGATAAAAATAACTGGTAGCCTAGCTACATACCAGACAAATGCAGTTATAGAAACAGGAAACCAGAAAATCAAGAAATAATGAACACACTCAAAAGGATTTAGATCCACCCATCCCCGCCACCACCACAATTCTCCCCCTACCCAAACAGGTCTTCAAATTGTAAGCTACGGAAGTGAGTACAGTTTCACAAAATGAACACACTGAAGTTATTAGATAATAATATACGGCCACAGGAGCCCTCCAAAAAAGTTTTACAACGTTCTAGATCAAGGACAAATAATGCAATCGCAGCCGCATACACACTCTCTTCATAATGACTCAGAAGTCGGTGATTCCACTATTCCATGCACCCGTCGCCAAAATCTTAACATAATTGACATCCAGCACTGATCCCAAAAGGAGCTGAGTTCAAAACAAACACTTGATTTTGGCATAAACAAAGGAAATGGAGACGGAAGCGCAGGGATGCTCAGCCACGCGCACCTGAAGTTTCTGCAGAGCTCGGGCACGCGCATCTTGTGCCGGAGGCTCGCGGGCGACAGCTTGAGCCGAATCCGGAACACGGTAGCCGGCGAGGCCTGCTGCGCTCCTCCACCCGCCCCAGCGCCTCCTCCTCCTCCTCCCACCGAGACGCCCACCTCCGCATCCCCCGCTCCAGAGGCCCCATCCACTTCCATAGCCTCGGCCGCAACACCGGCTGCTACTCCCGCCTCGGCGCCTCCCCCATCCGACGCCGCTGCCTCCTCCTGGCCGCCCCCCTGCTGCTGCGGCGGCGGCGGCTGATCCTTGGGTGATGAGGCGGTCCCGTTCGCGGTGGGGATCGGAGTGGGGACGGGGACGGGGCTAGGGTTCGGAGGGGCGGAAGAGGTCATAGGGACGGAGAGGGACGGGGGCCGGGGGGATGAAAAGGAGAAGGGAGGGGGCGCGCAGGTGCTTAGGTCACTTGAAGCGACCGGCCGTCGCTGTCGCGGGGAAGCGAGGGGAGATGCGAGAGGCGTTCCTGAGTTCCTGTGCGGCGGCGTCGCTATCAGTGAAGGGAGATGGTGGATGCGGCCGTGGAAAGGGGACGCCCGGACGAGGGGAGGGGGGCGAAGACGGGGGCGACGATGTCTTTTGCCATTTGGACGGGGGACATTTAGGGCGGCCGGCTGCGCCCGTGGGCTGCAACTTACCATGTTTATGATCGTGGCCCGCGAGCGAGCCTGGCTTCCTAGAGCTAAAAACGCTCTCTCCGCCTGGCCCTCTGGAAACGACCAAAACCCTCGTTTCTTTAGAGCCGAGCTCGTGGCAGCGCACGCAGGCGATTTTGGGTGGCGGCGGGGTGGCTCGCGCGGGCTCTGGCGGGAAGGGGAAACTTCTTCGCGCGTGTCCCTGCTCCCTGCTCCCGCTCTGGCCGCCGCGCGCGAAGCGAAATGGCGGCGATTTCGCCGTCCTTTATATACGGGTTCCCACTCTCCACTCTCTCCTTCTTCCACTCGGTGCTTGCTCTTCCACCTCCCTCGTGAGAGACCGGCGGTGAGTGGTGGTGCGTGGCGGCGGCGGCGACCTCCGGCTGGTTGTGGGTTCGATCACCGGCGCCGAGGTTCTTCGTCGCGTCCCCGCTCCGGCTGCTGCTGGGACTCCGTGGCGGCGGTGTTCCTCTTCTTCTCTGTCCGTATCTGCTTTGTCTTCTTTCCGATCTGCATCCTCTACTTCCAGATCTGCCTCCTCTCCGTTGTTTGGACCCCGAGCCAAGGTGAAATCAATCCCCAATCTTCTTTTTTGTGGTGCTTCTTGAAGTTCTTAGGGTTTCTTGTTTGTTGCTGTTTATGATCTGTTAGGGTTTCATACTTATTATAACTGTTTAATGCTCCTATTAGGGTTACTTGTACCTTGTTGTTCTTGATCTGTTGGAATCGTGATCTGTTAGGGTTGTTGATCTGTTTCAGATTAGTATTGTACCTTGCTGTTCATAACTGTTTGATGCAGTTGTTAGTGTTACTTGTACCTTGCTGTTCTTGATCTGTTAGGGATGTTGATCTGTTTCTGATTACTATTGCTCTGAGTTTTTTTTCCATCATTAGTCGATGATGTTGTCCAAATTTAGCACTGGGAGGCATCACATACAACATGCAGTCATGCTTTTGTTCATATGCATTCATTTCACATTCATGTTGATGTCTAGCAGGGTACATTAAGCTGAAATTATGTTATATTTTTACATGCTTGTAGATGGATCTGTCTTTGAGCCGTGACATGCTGTGTAGGAAGGCAGCTGCCTTGACTGTTGTTATGGTTTCCTTTGTATCCACTAGGCTAAAAAGGAAAACCCCTGAACCTGAAACCCCACTACCTGATCCTATAGCACTAGCCCTGATTAGGGATGAAAATGAACAGCACAGACAGAGAACACTAAGAATGATATACAACTCCACTTATTTAGAGTGTATTTCTATGATTAGGATGAAGAGAACTACTTTTTTAAGTTAGTGAGAACTTTTAGAAAGAGGAGTCTTGTCACTGATAGGGAGGGGGTGTCAGTAAAAGAAGAGGTTGCCATGTTTTTACATATTGTAGGGCACAACCAAAGATTTAGGGTTGTCCACCAGTCCTTTAGGAGGTCCATCCAAACTGTCCACAAGCACTTCCATCAGGTGTTGTATGCTGTGGGTGAGCTTATGAATGAAATGATAAAGCCAGCTAGCACTACCACTCACCCAAAGATTCTTGGAAGCCATACATGGAATCCATATTTTAAGGTAATTGTATACCCTGGGTTCATTAGTTACATTAGACCTGTTGCAATGACTGACCCATGCTTTTTAGGATGTCATTGGCTTTATAGATGGCACTCATTTCCTAGCAAGGGTTCCTAGGCGCATGCAACAAGCTTTCAGGGGTAGAAAAAAGGATCCCACCCAAAATGTGATGGTAGCTGTGAATTGTGATCTGAAATTCACTTATGTCCTGGCTGGCTGGGAGGGCTCTGCCCATGATGCAACTGTTTTGGCAGATGCTGTAGCCAGGAAAGATGGCTTGAGTTTGTCAGAAGGTAATTGCACACCAACACTAATTACGTATTCAATGGCCTATTAACACACACACTCACAGTAGATGTCTTGTGTAGGTAAAATGTTCTTGATAGATGCTGGGTATGCATACAAAAATGGTTTTCTACCTCCCTACAGGGGGGTTAGGTACCATTTGTCTGAGTATGGCCCAAGAAACAGGTCCACCAATGCAAGGGAACTCTACAACCTTAGGCACTCATCACTTAAAGTGACTGTAGAGAGGGCTATAGGTGCACTGAAGGGCAGGTTTAGGATCTTAGACAACAAACCCTTCCACTACACATAAAGGGCTAGAAGGCCAGGAGGGAGTTGACTGTAGAGATGTATAGTTCCTCCACCCCCCTCACCCACTCTCTCTTCTTTTGACAATAGGAGCTTTTGTGCAGTCTGCTTGTTCTTTTAACATCTGACCTTGATGGTGTAGTTTGCCTAGGAGGGTGGCTAACAATAGGCAAGGATTTGGGAACATTTGAGCCCTTGGTTGTTGGGTTGAACTTGGTATTGTAAGAAATTTATTTGTAGCCTCTGTTGGCTACTTTTTATTTGATAACTAGTTGCCTATTTGTGTTGTTTATGTCCTGGTGGTAACTGTGGGATTTAAAGGCCTATAATGCATAAAACAAACATGAGGTGGCTACCTTATTCTTGTTTTGATGATTTTGTTGTTGTGCTTTGTTCTTTATTTGCCTATCCTTCCATTCTACACTTATGCTCAGTTGTACTCCATAGCAACAACATTCTCTTGTGATGGCTGATGGTAGTGAGTGCAACTGATCAAAAGGTCTGTATGGCAGTGAGTGCAACTGTTGTTTATTTGCCTCTTTATTTGGTTCTTACAATTCTTGGTAGCCACCAATGACTAAACAAGAAAAAAACCACAAAACTACTAAGCTAGGGCTAATTTTTTTATCAAGTAGCCGATGATGTTCACCATCATTCAAACTGAATGGTCGACTGAGGCATGTCATTTAGACCACTTACATGTTCTACATTTGGTTGGTTTTAGAGAATGTCTCCTTGCTATGTAGTCTTTGAAGGGAAGAAACCTGGGATTTATTTTACATGGTATGAGTGTGCTAAGCAAGTGCTTAGGAAAGAAGGGGCTATCTATCAGAAGTACAACAACTATGATGATGCTCTTAGAGATTTTAATGCAAGGGTACCTCAAGAACCCTTGCTGTTACCAATTGATGCCCCTCATGGGGATGCATCAGCATCCCATGACCTGGTGACAGCTCAAGGTTCTGAAATCTATCCTCATTCATCTGGGCTGCAAGGCTGTTGTAAAAATGTTGTCATCTTGATCTTATTTATGGTTGTAGTTGGTCTGTCACTCAAGCTGTTCATGTGCCACAGTTGTTGTTTTAATTAGGCCGATGATGACACAATAGGATGACTGCATTAGCTGGCTATATGCCACTTTGATTCATGTACTCTCTTTTCTGTTAACTTGTTGCCCTTCTCAGCTTGCCAAACTACTTAATTCTGCTACTGTTCTTAATTTGCTTCTTTGATTATGCAATGTAGCTGGCAATGTATGTGTTGATTAAATAGAATTAGTCTGAGGCCTATGTCTTTTGTACATTTTCATTCAAAGTGTTTGCTTCTCTATTGATCATGCTGTTCTTCCTTCTCTTTGGGCCAGGCCAAGCACAGCAGCTGGCAAACACAATCTGTGCTCGGCAGTTGGTGGCGGTTGGCGTTTGAGCCCGGCTGAGTATTGGGTCACAAACACCAGCTCGCCTAGGCCGGGCTGAATCGGTACAGGTGCGCAAACAAACCGCGTTGCAGCAGTTAGGGCAGGCCTGTCCACGCCGGGTCTATTTGGGCTGGCTAGGCCGTGCTGGTCCAGGTGCGCAAACGTGCCCTTAACTTTTCTCCGTCCTTAAGGATGGCACTTCTTGGTTTACTATTTTTATACGACTATCTACATATTTGTCATCGTAAACAGTAATAGTCTTAATTTTTTACTATTTTTGCTGATGTAGCATGCCACACAATCAGCCAGCGTGGCAGCGCCTCTCCTCCCGCAGCTGCTTCTCTCTCCCTCCACTCGCTGACATGTGGGCCCCACCAGTCAGGTTCATCTTCAAACTCTGGTCGTTGGGAAGAAATCACCGGTTTCTAGGATGGCCCGCATCGGCCCCGCTTGCCCACGTCATGCCCACCCACACTGGCTCCGCTCGCCGCGCTGCCGCGCCTACCCTGCTCGCCCGCGCTCGGACATGCTGTCATGCTCACCCGCCCGCACCGGCACCGCTCTCTCAAGCCGTCCCCGCTCGCCCACGGTGGAAGCGCCGCCGCACCCGCACTCGGCCACGTCGGTCGTGTTGCCGCGCCCACCCACGCCGGCCCTGCTCGCTCGCACTCGGACGCGTCATCGCGTCCGCCCGCTTGCACCGGCACCGGTCGTCCGAGCCGGCCCCGCTTGCCCACGGCGGTCGCACCGCCGCGCCCCGGCCCAGCCCGCCACGCTTTGGTTCGATTGGCAGAGAGCATAGGAGAGAGCATCGGATGGATAAGCGAGAGATAGTAAAAAAAGATTCACATTTATTGCATGAAGACCTCTGCCCTATGGGGATAGTTTCACCGGTGGCCAGAAGTTGAAGATGAACCTAACTGGTGGGGTCCACATGTCAGCGAGTGGAGGGAGAGAGAAGCAGCAGTGGGAGGAGAGGCGCTGCCACGCTGGCTGACTGCGTGGCATGCCACATCAGTAAAAATGATAAAAAAAAATAGGAGGGTTACTGTTTGCGATGGCAAATGGGTAGGTGCCCGTGTAAAAATGGCAAACGAACGAGTGACATCCGTAAGGATGACAAAAAGTTAAATGTCCCTTTGGACGATGACCATGGGTTTTCGCACTCGGACGATGCTCGCGCAGTCGAGCTAGGAATATGGCACTAGCTGACGCTAGCCTCACCTTGCCCAGCAATGCAAGCAAACAATTCTGGGCATGTTTGGTCTTTGGATAGACTTTGCCTTGCCTTACTCGCACAGAAATCAAGGTAGAACTGGTGTTTGGTTTTCTGGTTTACCTTGGTTCGTGCTGGCAAGATTTTGTTTACTCATGGAGTAGAGCCAAATTGGCTCACCCATGCTGACAAAGCTTGCCTTGTTGAGCGAGACAAGATGAGCAAAGCCAGCAAAAATAACCAAACGTGTTGCTTTTAGTAGAGATGGTTTCAGCTCTGGTCGGCGGGCAAGGCAAGGCTCGCTCGCACAAGCTAGGCTAGACAAACCTATCTTAGGAACCAAACATGCCCAACGTGTTTGGTTGGTGCAGCGTTCATAGAATCGATGGGTGCACTTGGTTCTGAGGAAGTAGATCTGAACACTTATAAAATAAAAATAAATAAAAGTCGGACTAGATTTGTTTCCAGGCTTAAAATCTGTGTCTAAGCTGCTTGTTTCTGTCCTGGTGAAATTATATTAGATAATAGAAAAACTGGTCAGAAAAATAAAGTGATGCAGTCCTCCTCCACTGAAACAGAGGCATCGCTTGTCCGATATGTTGGAAGGGAGGCCAAGCAGTTTTGGTTCACACTTCATTCTTTCTAGGGTTAATTGGATCTGTGCTCATTATAGCTTCATCGTTTTTGAAGCACGTCATTACAATTCAACAAACTATGCCACTGCCATTGCAACTCTGCATATGTTTGAGATACGCCATTATGTATGCTTGGAGATGACTTGGACCTACTGTCAGACGTATAGAGGGGTAACGTATATCCGTATGGACAAGATTGTCCCCTTACTCTTCTCTCTTACACTCGGTGACACATGGACCCCACTCGTCAGTCTTCCCCACCGTCTTCCTCCCTCTCTGCCTTCATCTCTGGCGGCGCCGTAGTAGCCCCCTCCCTCTCCGTCTTCTCCATCTCCGACTTGGCGCCGGTCATGACGACTTCAGCACGCCGCAGGCTCTACCCGCTCGCTCTGGTCACCTGGCAGCGGGGGTGTGCGACCTGCCTGCCCACGCGCTCGCCTGGCGGCAGTGTAGAAGCGGCGCGGTGGCCTGCATGCCCGCCCACGCGCTCGCATCGCGGCAGTGCAGCAGCGGCGCGGTGGTTCGCCCGGCGACAGCACAGCAGCCCACACACACGCGCTTGCTGGCCATGGGGGCTGGGGTTGGGCTCGAGGTTTCTTGGCCGGGGGACGGGGCTCCGGCTAGCCGGACTGGGGCAAGCGGGCTGTGGCTGGTGGTGTGGCACGCTGGGCCCGCAGTGGCGCTGCGCCGGCCTGCAAGCGGGATGCGGTGAAGGTGGGGGTCAGGCAGGGCGGCGCGCACGGCGCTGTCCAAGTTTGCGCGGCGCCACTGCTGGGACGGCGGCGGCTCAGCTGCGGCAAGGGAGTGGCGGAGCCTGGAGGCACACTGGCCGGGGATGGAGTGGCTCGCGGCGCAAAGCAGAGGGAGAGGGATGACACGTGGGCCCGATACGTCATTGAGTAGGACAGAGGGACACTAGCTAGGGTAAAAGTGTCCATACGAAAGTACGTTAGCTTTAGGATATCTGAAAGTGGGCCCAATACGTCTTCAGGTGTACATAAATGGCATATTTAAATATGAAACAATTGTAGTGGCACTTGCGTAGTTCTTGAATAGTAATGGTGTGCTTAAAAAACGACAAAGTTATAATGACACATATCCAATTAACCATTCTTTCTATCAGTTCACTGCGAAGCACCAATGTCCGTCACATCGAGTTGAGATACAGCATCCCCAAATCAGTGAAACAAGACGCATAAAGAAAATTCAGACCAGGCCAGTGGGCCAATAAGCATCCGATGGCAACAGATACGCAATCATTGCCGCAACTGCAACTGCTAATTCTCACGATGCGACGGGGTGGCCCTCCTGCTCCGGGAGCTGCTCCTGCACGAAGTGGCTCCCCTCCGGGATGTAGGCGATCTTGAGGTCCCGGCATGAAGTTGTCCATGACGCCGCTGCACACGGCAGTCTCGAATCCCGGGTACTCGAAGCAGTACAGTCCGTTCGTTTGACCGTGGCTTGTCGTAAGCGATCATAAATTTTTAGTCGAAACAGTATTTTTCTCACACACAAATTAGCCAGCAGTACTTCTCACGAACCAGCAACGATACCGACCAGCCAACCGAACAGTGACAGGTAGTCCTCCCCATCACCACGAGCACCGGGGCCTGGAACTTGGCGTCCAGCCGGTTCGGCATCTTGTGTATAGACCTGCCCAATCCACGAAAGCAAGCGCGCGGTAAACCTGCTGCAGCTCAGTCCTGTCCTGTACAGTTTGGCCACTGGCATGGAGTGTCCCGTAGTGCGATCGATGACAGCACTGCTCTCACCTGTATGGCATCTGGAGTGGGTAGCGGAAGCCTGACTTCTCGTAGAGCTTGCGTAGACGTCCAGGTCCTCCTCGGTGAACCACTCCGGGAGGGCGTGGACAGGTCGGCCAGGTCCATGATCTCCTGCCCTTCCTTGGCAATCGGGATGTCGGCGCCGGAGAAGAGCACGTAGACGGTGCGCACCACGCGCCTGACGTCAAACCGGCCGAAGTCAGCCTCCGCCCTGCCAGGCTCCTGCAGGAAAAAAAAAGGAACGAACTGATGGTGACCAGAAATCGGAGAACCAGAGCAGCACCTCCAATCATCAGAGATTCAAAGGTGGCACGTACACCCCAGCGCAGGACGTAGAAGCCCTCGGGCATGGTGTCGAAGGAGAAGGGAACGGGGCTGAAGGGGATGCCGAGGCACACCACGCCGCAGGTGCGGTCCGGGTGATGCAGCGCGAACTCGTACGCCGGCATGGCGCCGAAGTCCTTGCCCACCAAGAGCGCCTGCGGGCACGTACGTTCGAGTGGACGACGCATCGATCGATCAGTATACGGTCACTGCAACAATCTCTCATCCGATCCGTTTGTTACCTTTGGGACGGAGAGCGCGTCGAGGATGGCGAGCACGTCCGCGACGAGGTCGTCCCTGACCCAGGAGTCCTCCTCGTTCTCCGGCGGCTGGTCCGACAGGCCGTACCCGAGGCAGTCCGGCGCGATGGCGCGGTACCCCGCGGCGGCCACGGCCAGCATCTGGTGGCGCCACGAGTACCATATCTCCGGGAAGCCGTGCAGGAACACCACCGTGCCCAGTTCACCTGCCACAAATTAAACGAGCCAAGAATGACGACGCGAGCATGAGAGAATGGAACACGGATTTGCAGCCAACGACCACACGACAGAGGCCAGAGGACTCTCGCTCTCACCTTTGCCGACCTGGGTGTGCTCGATCTCCTGACGCGCCATTGATGCTTCACCTCTGCTTGCTCGTCGATGCCGGACAGAGGGCGAGATGCTTCGGCTTATAGGAAGGACGCCAGTTGGTCAGGCCTCAGCTGCTATGCGCATCAATGGCTCGTGACTTGCACACTTGTATCTTGTCTGGTCTGCGGCACCCTCTGTCCGGGGCTTGTCCTGAGACAGACAGATGCATGATTAACTATTTGGCTGCTAGTCCCTCGTGCTGATTAATGTATCCTGTTTCAGAATCACACGTTAGTTAAGAAATTTCTGTCACCTGACCTGATTCTCGACTTCACTCTCCACATGGGAACACTTTTTTTTCATGAAGAAATCTCTTCCGATCCCTCACTTGGTGAGTGGTGACCATTTTGTTTCAGGATCACATGGGAAGAATCACGTACTGACCATTGTTTCAGAATCACATGTTCTCATCTTATCCAACGGATATATCGGCGGAGGCAGATCATGAAAACTTAGCTGCTCTGCTGCTGAGCATGAGAGCATGCAACCCTGCACATGGAAAGACTTTAACCATGATAGGAAGAAACTACGATAAATCTAAGTTTAATTTTCTACATCTCATCTCTGAGGTCTATTGCTACCGTTTGGTGAATTTGTTCGTAAGTATTCCGGCCACGTCCTCCCCTAGAGAACTCCTTGCGTCATCTTTGGTCTATGTTGGTTCCCTGGCCTAGCTCCTAGCCATGTTTCCATAATACAACTTGGGCTTGTTTGGTTCCCTGTTTAGCTTGGTAGCCAGGCTTCCACAAACCCATTTTGTACGGATTTGATGGCTTGCTGGAAATGCCTGAATCGGGCGTTCTCGCGGAGCCTGGCTTGGCCAGGGGCGAGTGGCCGTTCTCATCACCTTCGATCTTCTTCCCTCCCTCTAGCTCCGGTCCTCCTCCTCCAGAAGATCCGGTCAGCGAGCCCTCCTCCACCCCCTCCTCCCCACCGACCAACGAGCCTCTCCTCCTCCTCCTCCACCGCACAGGGCGGCGAGCATGCTCCTCCTCCTCCTCCTCGTTTTTTTATTTTTAACACTTTTTTGTAAACTAATTTTAAATCTAACATTGTTTTTTTTTTCAAAACTAACACTTTTGGCCGCGCCATTGCCATGGCACGGTGAAACGCCTGTGCCGCGTCATGCATGGTGGCGCGACAGGAGGCTAACGTGGCGACGACCGGGGCTGCTGACCGATGACGTGGCAGGGTCTGCCGCGCCACCGATCTTGGCGCAGTAGTGACGTGCCACGGCGCATGGCGCGGCAGTACCTGGACGATTTAGATCCTATTTCAATCGGAACTTTTCACGTCGATCCTTTTTTATTACGTCTTGTTTTTACTCCTCTATTGGGAGTTACTCTACGTATTGCTTGACGTAAAATCAATAGTAGATTTATTTCTGTCTTTTGTTGAATCTTTTTCACAGCTCGATAGAGAATTTGATAAGCCAATGATTTTTTTTCGTCTTTCATAATATGGTTAACCACCATGTTAACTAATCGTTTACGAAAAATTCGATTGGATTTTGCGGTTCTTTTTTCTGCAGTACTTCGACGTGACATGAGCATGAAAGAGGTTAAGAATCTGTTTTCCTTTTATAATGGCTAAAAACGAATCACTTTTTTTTTGGCTTTTTGGCCCCATATTGTAGGATCGGCAGCGACGCGACCATGGGCCCCAGCTTTTTCGACCCCTCGCGCAGCACGGTCGACTACTGCGCATCTAACCACGGTGCCTTCTTCGGCGATTTTGTGGCGGCGATGACCAAGCTCGGGAGGATCGGGGTCAAGACGTCGGCCACCGGCATCGAGATACGCCAGGACTGCCGGTTCCTAAACTAGTTGCTACTTAATCTCGCCGGTAGTGCTGCCGCGACGCATTGAATCCTTGGTCATGTACCTCTTCCTGCGGTCACCTATAACAAAACGATGTTAGTTGTACCACACACACCTCTGAATTATAGCTTTGTTATTAATCGATAACGCACCCGTGCAATTCTTGGTTGGTGGAGTAAAGCGGTGGTGGACAGCATGCCATTCTTCCAAACTGTCTGCAGACCCTAATGGACAAGTGAATCTCACCACGTGGAAGAAAATAAGAGGAACGTTGCAGCGATACTCATCGGACTCGTCCCTAGTGATAGGACTGAGATAGTACTAGAGCTTCGGAGCATCCCAATGACACTAATGCACCTGAATATTTCATAATTGAGTTAGGTTGTGATATAGTGTACATCAAACAAGACATGTGTATGATAGTAAAGAGAGCGTAACCTGATGCTGTGTTAGGACGTCGAGACCGTCCGTGTACTCTGTGTACTTGCACCTCGCATTCCCTCTAACTAGCTCTACTTCCGTCCAGATATACATAGCTGTAGGGAGTGTATCATGCCCGTTCCATTGCTGCATTGAACACGATAATGAATTAGCCATTAATAATTTTATCATATGTAACTGCCTCAAAGAATATAGTGAACCAAAGTACTTACCGGTAAACCGGTGTTAAGGGGCCTCCCAACGGGCCATCGTTCCCAACACCAAACCTGGAGTAGGTAGGAGCAACCCCCAAGGTTCGCATACCCTAAGTAGGTAGTGATTTAGGATAGCTAAGGTTAGTGATTTAGGATAGTTAGGTTAGTGAATTTGTTTGTGATTTAGGTAGGTAGTTTTTAGGTTTGAGGTTGTGTTGTAGTATACCTAAATCACACCTCAGGGTACGCGAACCTTGAGGGCTGCTCCTACCTACTCCAGGTTTGGTGTTGGGAACAATGACACGTTGGGAGGCCCCTTAATACTGGTTTATCGGTAAGTACTTCGGTTCACTATATTCTTCGAGGCAGTTACATATGATAAAATTATTAATGGCTAATTTATTATCGTGTTCAATGCAGCAATGGAACGAGCAGGATACACTCCCTATAGCTCTGTATATCTGGACGGAAGCAGAGCTAGTTAGAGGGAATACGAGGCACAAGTACAGGGAGTACACGGGCGGTCTCGACGTCCTGATACAACACCAGGTTACGCTCTCTTTACTATCATACACGTGTCTTGTTCGATGTACATTATATCACAACCTAACTCATTTATGAAATGTTCAGGTGCATTGATGTCCTTGGGATGCTCCAAAGCTCCAATACTATCTCAGTCCTGTCACTAGAGACGAGTCAGACGAGTATCGCTGCAATGTCCCTCTTATTTTCTTCCACGTGGTCGAGATTCATTTGCCCATTAGAGTATGTAGACAGTTTGAAAGAATGATAGGCTGCCCACCACCGCTTTACTCCACCAAACAAGAATTGCATGGGTGCGTTATCGATTAATAACAAAGCTATAATTCAGAGGTGTGTGTGGTACAACTAACATCATTTTGTTGCAGGTATGACCATAGGAAGAGGTATAGGACCAAGGATTGACGCGTGACACACAACGTGCACATCCACTTGTGGCAGAACAGGGAACGGCAGCAGATCCATACGGGTCCTCCACACAACCAGCATACCTTCGATGAGTACCTACGGTGGCTTCACAGGTCTACATGGTGGTTAACCGTATTATGAAAGACGAAAAAGATCATTGGCTTATCAAATTCTCTATCAAGCCGTGAAAAAGATTCAACAAAAGACAGAAACAAATCCACTATTGGTTTTACGTCAAGCAATACGTAGAGTAACTACTAATATAGGAGTAAAAACAAGACGTAATAAAAAAAGATCGATGCGAGAAGTTCTGAATCAAATAGGATCTAAACCGTCTAGGTACTGCCGTGCCATGCGCCATGGCGCGTCACTGCCGCGCCAAGATCGGTGGCGTGGCAGACCCTGCCATGTCACCGGTCAGTAGCCCCGGTCGTCGCCATGTTAGCCTCTTGCCGCGCCACTATGCATGGCGCGGCACAGGCGTTTTGCCGCGCCATGGCAATAGGCGCGGCCAAAAGTGTTAGTTTTGAAAAAAAACAAGGTTAGATTTAAAATTAGTTTACAAAAAGTGTTAAAAATAAAAAAATTCTCCTCCAGATCCGGGCGAACGAGCCCTGCTGCTGCTCCTCCATTCCACCCCACCGGCCGACGGTGCCACGCGTGTGACACCCTCGGTGTTACACTATACAATCTTTTACAAAAACAATGCATGTGCATCATGTTTATGTGATAATGTATGAATTATAGAATGTAAATAAATTCCTGTCACTCAAAACGTTCATCGGAAATGCGAAACGAATGTTATGTTTCATATCGCGTTATATTGCTTAGAGTTCTAAATGAATTTTTATTGAACAAAAATGCTATAGAACGCATACCCGGTACTTTAATAAAGTTTGTAGTACGAACTTCGTAGGTGGCGGTGAAATACTTGTGATTGAGAAAGGAATTCCCTAGCTAGCATGGTTGGTAGCTTGGGAATCGAAGTTGACGCAAATCCGAGCGAGACGTAATCAAATTTCTTAAGTTAGAAAACGGTGTGATGAGGCTACGTATGGGAATTTTTATAGGAGAATTAGGTTAAGTAGTGGCATGGTCTTAGGGTTTATTTTAGTAGCTTGACATACCATCTCAAGCGCTAAATAGTTGGTTTAGCAATTGGATTATTGAGTTAGATTTTTTAGCAGCTTTAAAAATCATGCATGGCACGTTCTGGCCGGTGTCAGCGTCTGGACGTGGTCCCTGTGTCGGTTTGGCTTTGGCGCCGTGGCTCTGCCTTGCCTAGGCATGCACCCGCCCCACCGTTGTCGCGCCCTGGCGTGCACACCCGCACCAGCACTTCCACGCTCACGCACGCATGCGCATGCCGCGACCGGCGACCTGGCGGCTCGGCCACCAACACCGGCGTCGCGGCCCCGCTGCTTTGGCTCGGCCACTACCGCCGCTTCGCCATGTCGCTGACCCCGCACGTCGCGTCACTGTGGTGCTGCTAGCCACGGCCGCTTGCACGAAGTCACCCCATCGCCATGTAGCCGTACGCGTTTGTGCATCGATTGACAGCCGCGTCCCGCCACGGCAACACCACACCAAGCCATGCCGGTCGTCCCTTGTTCCTCTATCGCCTTGGTCACCGGTCCGCGCTTGCAATTCAACATGGTGGAGCCGCCTTGGCCCAATTAACTCTGTCCATAGCTTCGCGGCATAGTCAGCCAACCACCCAAGCCTAGCTCATAGTGAGCATTGCTGTGCCACGCTCCAATTTGGAGTTTTCCTCCCGCCGGGTCGTTAAGACCGTCTTGGCACGCGTCGAAGGCAAAGCCCCACTCCAGTGCTGCTCGTGTCCAATTCGTTGCACCGCTTGCTTCGCCTCCACCTGTTAATCACCCTGCGCACCTTTGCCTAATCGCTATCACCTCCTAGTCGTCCTTGACGTAGCCTTGCCACCACCGTGCACTGCTGCACTGTCCACGCGTACGTGGCCAGCTCAGCTCAGGCTGTCTCTAGCCGAACCACCGTGTCGTCTGTGTTCATGGTGAGTTCCTTGAGTTCACTCGCTTCCCCAAGTTCTCCGACGTTGTTGTAGCTCACCGGAACATCATCGTTTCAGTGCAGGAGCTCCACCGCCATGGACCGGCCTTACTACGGTGTCCCAGCTCATGCTTCCTTCGCCCAGTGCTTCGCGTTCAAGCCTAGTAAGGTATCGGCTCCATAGATAGAGCAGGGAGGGACTAGTGTGGCTGGCGTAACCGCCCGGTGCCAGTGCCGCCGCGCCGGTGCGTGCGTAGGAGGCCGAGGGTATGGCCATGGTAAAGAAGAAAAGGGGGAGGGGTGGGATTGTAAGTTAGCTGACTATTAGAATAGTGCGCTTAGTGCTCACGCTATTACTGGGTAGTCCGAGGGCATTTTCGCAAGATGACTGGTGCGCGCGGGTCTCCCCGTCGCGGGCCGTCGTCTCCCGGCTAGGCCGCGCCCCCGCGTGGGCCGCGCCGTGTGTCGCGTGTGCGTGCGCATTGCGCTGAACTGGGCCAGGCCGCTCGCGTTTTGGGCCACGCGGTCGAATTAGGTTTTCCATTTTCCAGTAAGGTAATAGATGTTTATTCAATTTGGTTTTGAGCTGAACTTTGATAATTTATAGTAAATCTTATAGATGTCCAAAAATAGTGAAACAAAATTTGTTAGGTTCATAAAAATGCTATCTATCTGTTGGTGTAGTTAGTTTACAGTTAGCTGTGATCATAATAGGTTCATAAATTCAATTTAGAGAGCTTAGTAGTATTTAGCTTAATATTTGTAGGAATTTTTGTGGCAAATTGATGATAGCTTTAGCCATAAAATTTTTACAGCAGGATCATTAGATTATTATGTACTCACTGTAATTTTTGTAGCCCTAGAGTAGGTTGTTAAATAGAGTAGCTAGTACCCTTGTTTTATCATATATAGAGTAAATCGGTAAGAGTAAGAATACCTTTAGTTGCTAAGATAATATATGACATGCTTCATACTTGTTAGTGGTAACAGTAGGTAACTTAGCACCTTTGTCGGTAGAACTAGCTTAATAGCTTGATAGATGTATTTTATTTTAAGAGTTGCTGTTGCCGTATTACTATGTGTTGCATCATCATTTCATGCATGTAGATCATGAGTTGGTAGAATTCGTTCCTGCGGACGAACAGGACTATGAGGAGGTCATTGAGAAGTACGAGGAGGAGATTCTCATACAGGAGGGAGCCCCAGAGCCGTTCGGTGCTGACTTTGTTGACCCGCCGCCTGCCCAAGGCAAGCCCCCAGTGCATAACCCCTATTTTTAAATGATTACTGAATATATATGATGTGCATTTACGTTACAAGCATTTTATGGAAACTATATGCATAAATATATCTACCTATGTGTCCTACTAGTATAGGTCGAGTAGCTGCTATGCTCAAGGTATCGATAGCGTGAGTAACCTGTCGTTACTCACGATAGGTGATAATTATGATCACTCATGATAAAGTGGTGGAAAAGAAAAATGGTGATCGGGTAGGAATATGGTTTGGGTACTGGTAGGTGTAAGAGGTTGTGTCCTATGGCCAATAGGGCAGAGCTTGATTATACTTTTTCCCTGTCTGTGTCGGTTAAGGACCGGCCGTTGCATAAGTCTCGAGGCAAGTCACAGATTTATTATCCTGAGCACATACTTGAGTATGAGCACAGGGAAGACTTGTTGCTCTCTTATCGTGGGTTTTGGCTCTTTCTAGACCAACTGATTGAAGGTAGTGATGGTGGAGGTTCTTGCACCACACTAAGTCCAGGACTTAGGAGTGGGAGCTTGGAGTCCAAGTTTGGACGGAGACCTGGACCTCATGACAGGAGGGTGATGGGTTGGTCCTGCTTGTGCCTGGGGTATAAGCGGGGCGTGTGTTTTCGGGATACCCAACTGGGGGCATTGATTCGTGAATCGCCGGACAATCCAGTATGGCTTGTTTTGGGTCTAGCACCGTAGTAAGAACTGAAAGATGGAAGGTGATGAAATGGAACTGATTGCTCAACTCTTGCTTGAAAGTAGAACATGTGCTTACATAGAATGGCTAGATAATAAATTAATCATGGCTACTAATAATAACATAAATAAGGACTCACTATTAGTATTGCTTTCTATAAAAAGAAACCCAGCAAACTATAAAGTTTTGCATATCCCTTGGAGTCGGAAAACTATTCTCACTAGTCGGATAAGTCTTGCGAGTATATTGTGTACTCAAGGTTTATTTACCCCTGTTGCAGGTAACGCTTGAGGAGTACCATTGTGTGAAGAATTCTTCTGGTGAGCATAAATGGATCCTTGTTTTTTGTCGATAGATGTTTATTTACACTGCACTATTTAATATTCCGCACTTTGATATTTGGCAATGTAATAATGAATTTCTAAGAACTTTGAATGTGTGAAATGTATTAAGTATTGTAACTCGTTCTCATTATTGGATCATTGGGAAAAAATATGGATCTTTCGGGCTCTTCCTTAGGGTGTGCCCGATGAATACCGCCCGCTATAGCTTGCTTTCGGGGTGCTTAGTGTCTGGTGGAAGACGAGCGTCTCCATAAGTGTGTTATTTTAGGTAGTTCTGCCACAACGCGTGCGCACCAACTTCCCATCGATGCCGACCCGTCCGCCACCGCCTCCGCGTCGTTCCTCTCCGCGGCGCTCGTCGAGAAGCTTGCACCAGTTCGACCGGGTGTCCGTGCAGGCCACACAACGGCAGAGGGAGGCGGCGGCGGCGACGTCCGCGACAACTGACTCGTCTGCGACGCCGCTGTCGGGCGCGCAGTGGGGCGACGCGACCTGCCTAGCGCCCCTGTCACCGCGCTCTGCGTAGTACAACTTGCAGCTCAGGTGCGTAGTAGCCCAGGTGGTGTCGCGCTGCCACCGGCTCGTGTGGAGGAGGTCTCGTGCTGACCGGTGGAGGAGGATGAATCGCCGCCTGCTGCCTTGCTCGCCGAGGTGCCTCGACCTAAGTACTCAGGGAGAGCTAAACTTATCGATTGGTAGAAGAGGTGATGCTATGCAAACTAAACCAGGCAACTAAATACACTGATTCTTAGTCAGGCTTAGGTACTACAGGCAACCAAACATATGCTGCTTGCACTGGCTAAAGTTGGATAAAACTAGTCTGTCTTAGTGTTGCTAGCCAGGCTTGACGAGGAAGTGAACCAAAGACACCCCTTATCTCCCAAGCGACTCCAGAATCCAGTCAAATAGCAAGCGACAGAAGATGGGAGATCCATAACAAATGCATTTTTTCCAAATAAAAATAAAATAAAATACCACACTACTAGAGCAAAAGATTTTCAGAGGCGGACAACAAACATATCAATGATAGGATGACCGCCTTGATTAATGGTCTTAATCCAACTTTATATAAGAAAGTTATGGATTTTTTTTTGTACAAGTATTTTTAGAGTTGAGCCTCTTAAAATATCCATCTTTGTTGATCTATTTCCGAAGGCAGAGCCTTAGAATACTTGTCTTTGAAAATGGTTAAGAGAGGTGGGCTTTTACCCGAAGGCCACTGATAATTTACGGAGATGGTTCCTAAATTGTCCAGTTTCTCTCTTAAATTCATTTTATTCTAGTACTGCCGCATCGTCGTGTTTTGAGGTGAGCCTCCGTCGCCTTGGCCTTTTGGTACCAACTGGGGGTGGCACGCCGGAGTACTTGCCCATGGCAAGGTCGGCACACTGTGTGGGGTGTTGGCAATGACTCTTTAGAACGGAGGTTCTTCCTCCCGTGCGCCGCTCGTATGCAGTGCTCTGGCGCCGTGGTGGTGTCTCAAAGCTCGTGCCTCTCCTCCCGTTTCGTGCCGTGGCACGGTGGCAGCACCGACGCACCAATGCTACTTCCGCCACTCACCAGTCACCTCCCTACTTGGAAAAGACACCTGAAGGTTGAAAGAAGCAGAGAACAAACAACACAGTTGTGTGAGCAGAACTGCGGAACGCTCCTTTCAACTTCCAAGCTTCTTTCAACTCCAAGCTCGGGGCCTGCGAGTGTTTCGCGTTTGAGTTTGTTTGGCCGGTAAGTCCGGTAAGTCTACTTTTTCAGCTAATGAATAATATTTTTCTTTTACACTAAATCAATCAATAGTACTTTTAGTCATAGCTTATCAACCAAACAAGCTCAAATGAATAGGATGTTTGTCCGGGACATAAGGGGCCAAGTTCAAATTTCGCCATAATAACTAAACATACAATTTCATTTTGTGTCATGTTATCCGCATTTAATGAGGAGAGATTATTTCTCATTAGATAGTGTCGTGTCCACGCTCAGAACATGGGGATTGATCCAGCCAGCCAACCCATAGAAGGCAAGCCATTAGCTTCTGAATTCTTCCTTGTGCACGGCTGCAAAGGGGACCAAGTGAGTCATAGTCCTAGCATATAAAAGAGCCTCATCTTTGGCCTCACCCCTTCTTCCTTTGTACAGTATTTCAACAAACTGAAGCTGCTAAAGCTTGAACTACAGCATAGACCCATTCTGCAACAGCTGCTCATGGTTTTTGGCAGCCCAACTGAGGGCAGGCTCGAGGTTTCTTGCTTTAATGGCTTCAAGCCTGAAATGGCAGCTTCAAGGAAGCTCCACCTAATTCCCCACACTCATGCACGAACATGTCACCAAGAACAAAGAGGCCTTGGCGGTAGAAATGATTCGCTATGAGATTGTTTACTGTATGAACCTCAAAATCCACATTTCTGTATGCCTTAGATATATCTAGATTGAAAGACTTCTCAAGGAGCATGAGATATTTGCTTAGGGAAGCATTGAGCTCCTTTTGGCTGCCTTCAATTTGGTTTTGTGGTGTCATTTCCCGATTTTTTGTTTTTAGCCTTTTTTATGATTTTTTTTCACAAATATGCCCCTGGAGGTATGCTTTTAAAATCTGGACCCTTAGCTCGACGCCATCGTTGGTGGCGCCGAGCTTACACGTCTTGGCGCCATAGATTTTGGCGCCTAGGTCTTAGGCTCGGCGCAGACGTGGCGGTGACTTGGCAGGCACCTTGGCTCCGTAGATCTTGGCGTTGTGGTTATTGGTGCCAAGAACGGCGCCAAGATCTATGGCACCGAGGTGGTGTTTTAACCCGGCGCCCAACCTTTTTACCGAGCCTTCTTCCTCTTCTTTCTCCTCCCTCTTGGGTTTTTTCTCTCCCCACTTCGCCCTACCTCACGAATTGACATATTGGACCTTGGAAATTTTGATTTGATCCGTAGATCTTCGAGAGCAATGTATCCTCGCTCCCTCCTAGTTTTTTTTTTCAAATCGTTTCGGTATATATTAGTCGGATTTTTTAACTTAAGAATCGTTATTACTTAGGGTTTCATGCAATTTTAATATTTATATTATACAACCGTAGGATGTCAAGGCGTGAAAAAGCTACCAAACCAAGGTAACCTCCGCGCACATTGTTATGATATTGGTGAATTGCTTTCGGTTCTTAGAACGAAAATGGCTAAATTGTAGTTATGGCCAGATGACCGAAAATTCCTTCGTCCCATTGCCTCTACCTAGTGGTGTTCCAGTGCCCATGTGCTTTTGCGACGATCCTTGCAAGGTAGCTAAGTCCGATGAATAGGACACGTATAGGCAGATGTATTGGATGTGTTCCAATTTTGTGTTTGAGCCTACACTTCATCAGCGCCACATTAACAAGATGATGAGGAATTGATGTTTGTGTCATATGACATCTTGCATGATTTTTTTGTTTTGTAACAATTGCATTTTTTCAGACCCCTCCACCGCTCTATGATTTTGAGCAATGGATCGACACTGAGATCAAGCCTGAAGACAAGGAATGGATGCATAACTATTGCGGTGGAAGGCAGAGGACAAGGAGATGATGGAGAAGAGACGCAGAGAGGAGGCTGCAAAAAAGGAGCACAAGGAAAAGGAGGAAAGGAGGCGTATTGCTGCGTACAGGGAGGAGAGGGAGAAGAAGCTTGAGCGTGCACGTCGAGCGAAAGCAGCGATGGAGGAGAATCCCGATGCCTTGAGAAAGGAAAAGTGACCTCGTTGCACTCAGTAATCTCCATTACTTGCTAGTTCTATGGACTTTTCATTGTGTTGTCATGTAATGCACTTTAAGTATGGGCATGCTTAGGTCATGTACTGCGTTATTTAGTTTGTCGGCACGTACTTCTAGTATTATTGTGTTGTTTAATGTGTCATAGTATTGGACTTTTTATTATGTAGTTGTTTTCATTATTTGTGGTCATAATATTCAGTTTAATATTGTGGACGTAGTGAAATGTGATCACGTGCTGCAAATAAAACCTGACGAAGTAGGGCATTATATAATTCAACACACAAAACACATGAAATGGCATATGAGAACATGTACCGAACTAGGGTACAGAGGTTCTGAACTAAACTTAACATGCCTTAGGTAATTGAAGCGAACAACAAGCACAAGAAATGGCATGTAAGAACATGTAGCAACAAGGGTACATAGTTCCTTCGACTAAACCTAACATGCCTTAGGTAATTACACCAAACAACAAACGTATGGATGTGCCATGTGAATAAGATATGGTCATCCTAGTAGTGTGGCCACATAGCAAATTGTGTTGTACCTTCTCCACAGTAGTCTTCCATTGTTGTTGGTGGTGGTGGCGGGGGTGAAAGGTCCTAGTATGGCTAGAGGGGTGGTGAATAGCCTATTTAAAAATATACAAATCAACTAGAGCAATTTGATTAGTATGATAAATAGTGAAAAGCAAATTTGCTCTAGCTCTACAAGGGTTGCAAGCCACCTATCCAACAATTCTAGTTACTACGATCACTAGACACACAATTTACTAAGTCACCACTCACTAAGAGCTCTCACACTTGTTACACTAAAGAGCTCCACTAGATAAACTTAAACTACAAACAAGCTCTCAATTCTAGCTACACTAAAAAGCTTACTACAACTAGTTTGTGGGTATGTAAATGAGTATGTATGGTGATAATACCGTCATGTAGAGGAGTGAACCAATCACAAGATGAATACTAACTCAATCACCAGGAGAATACCAAAGGGCAAGAGACAACCGATTTTTCCCGAGGTTCACATGCTTGCCAACACGCTACGTCCCCGTTATGTCGACCAACACTTAGTGGTTCGACGGTTAAGAGGTGTTGCACAAACCTCGTTCACACAATTAGACACCGTAAGAACCTACCCACAAATAAAGTAACTCAGTGACACGAGCAATCCACTAGGGTTACCTTTTGGCGCTCCATCGGGGAAGGCACAAGTCCCCTCACAATCACCGGGAGATGGCCACGAACAATCACCAACTCGTGCCAATCCTCCCCTGCTGCACCAAGCCATCTAGATGGTGGCAACCACCAAGAGCAACAAGCGAATCCGGCAGCGAAACACAAACACCAAGTGCCTCTAGATGCAATCACTCAAGTAATGCACTTGGATTCTCTCCCAATTTCACAAAGATGATTAATCAATGATGGAGATGAGTGGGAGGGCTTTGGCTAAGCTCACAAGGTTGCTATATCAATGCAAATGGCCAAGAGGGTGAGCTTGAGCCGACCATGGGGCTTAAATATAGAGCCCCCATGAATAGAGCCATTGGCTCTCTGTTCCTTAAAAAATTGGGGTGACCGGACGCACCAGTCGTATTGACCGGACACAGGACCCCAGCGTCTGATCATGCGATGCACGCCACATGGCCCCTGCTTCAAATGCTGATCGCCGATCTCAACGGTCATCAGTACATTTAAGTTATGACCTAACGCACAGTTGTCTAGCGTCTAGTCACTTTTAGTAAGGTTCCAGTCGCGACCGGACGCGTCCGGTCATGCCCGACCGGACTCACCCATCGTCCGGTCACTCACGGTCTTCATTGTGCATCGCCACATCAGCAGGACCGGACGCTGAACAGTGTTCAACCAGAGTCCGGTCGTCTACGTCCGGTCTGAGGCTGAGAGTACCACCTTCTTTTATAATTGATCGGACGTTGCTCCCCAGAATCCGGTCACCACATGACTAGCGTCCGTTCACTGTTTGACAGTGAAAAACATTTCCTTCGATTCACCAACTTCTCCACCCTTGCTCAAATATGCTAACCACCAAGTGTATCACCTTATGCACATGTGTTAGTATATTTTTACAAATGTTTCCAAGGGTGTTAGCACTCAATTAGATCCTAAATGTATATGCAATGAGTTAGAGCATCTAGTGTCACTTTGATAACCTTATTTCGATACGAGTTTCACTCCTCTTAATAGTACAACTATCGATTCTAAATGTGATCACACTCACTAAGTGTCTCGATCACCAAAATGAAAAATCTCCTATCAAGTTTCACCTTTGCCTTAAGCTTTTTCTTTTTTCTTTCTTCTTTTCCAAGTCCAAGCATTTGATCATCACCATACTGTAACGACCCAAAAATCCATACACCAAAAATACCAACTACAAAATTTTTCTTAAAACTCCCATGTGTTGATGAATGTCATGAATAGAAACCCAACCTAAGAGATGCATTAGGACTAACCCCAACCTAAGTCAACACATAAGCATGGCATGCCATTTGTTAATTATGTTTATTTAATTTCTAACAAATAAAGTGTTGCATGCATTGTTAACTCAAATTGTGATTTGGATTTCCATTTGCTTTATGTTATGCTTAACAACTTCTTTAAAGAAATAAACCATAAAGTAATTATTAATCAAACCAAAGAATAAATGCGTAAAGAGAAAACTATTCCCATTTTTGTACAACAAAAACTCCACCAGATCTGAATTCAAATTCTAAAACAAAATTTGAATTCAAAACAAAGAAGAAGAAAAACAAAATAGAAAAAGAAAAGGAAGAGGGAAGCCTCGCAGCAGCCAGGCCTGCTCGGCTTCGCGGCCTAGCCAGCCCGACCGCGCCCGCCTTGCACCCAGCACGCGCGCACGCGGCCCACGAGCTGGCCCAGCACGCGCTCACACCCGCGCGCCCTTCTGCCTCGCCTGCTGCCGCTGCCACTAGACCCCACCTGTTAGCTTTCCTGTTCATCTTCTCCACGCCCATGCCTCAACTGCCGCGCGACCGGAGGCCGACAGCGTTGGCAAGAGCGGGCCAGGGGGTCACGCCCGGGGCATGGCCTTGCTCCCCCTTGAGCCGTGCTCACGCAACCTCGCGCCACCGTTGGATGCATCCCACACCTTCCCACCACACGATGCCGATCGCCATTGGGGGCATGGTGCTCGGCTATAAAGCCACGCCCAGAGCCTTAGCCTCTTCCTCAGCCTCCACCGCCGCTTGGTGGCCCAGCAGCTGCACCGCGCCAAGAATAGAGGGCCAAGGAGGAGTTCGGGAGAGGAGGATCGGAGCCACCCGCGTGCTGCCAAAGTCACTGGAGCCAAGGACGACGCCGTCGTCTTCATCACAGTCGTAGGGTCGGCACTGCACTGCCTCCGTCTTCACGGCCACGACCCGCCACTACATCACCATCCTATCACCTTCGACACCAATGGTGAGCCCTCGCTGCTAAGACCCCTCCTAGCCCCTAGACGTCGTAGCAGAGCATGCACACGTCGTGTTCCCGACGCCGCTGTCATGGCGCGGCCACTGCTTGCGCACCCGGCTGCCTCACCGTACTAGGACGTAGCCGTAGCACCACTAGGATGCCCGAAGGGTAGCCGCGTAGCCCGAGGCCCTGTTAGCCGACCACAGCACCCCGGCCACGTGCACCGAACCGCGGCTAGAGCTCCGCCGCGCACCATCACCGCGCGCGAACTCCGCCACGTCTTTTGGTCACCGTCGTCACTTGTCTCGGTCTCCCGCTGGCCGTATGAAAGGGAACGGGGCACCAAGACCCTTGGAACGGCTCCTAGCTGCCCCGCCGGCGAGCACCGCCATGACCCAGCCTCCAACCACCATGGCCAGCACCCTGGAAAGCCCTGGCCACCACCTAGACCCCACCATTGTATTCGCCATGGCCTGGGGAAGCTTTCCCCCACCTTAATTGGACACTAGCGCCACCGTAGGATCACGTCGGCAAGCACATCACCGGCGAGAGCACGATGGAGATGAAAGCAGAGGCCTCCTCTCATCGACCGCACTCGCCTACACTCGGTGCACGTGAGCCAAGCCAAAAGGGAAAGACGGTGGACTCGGTCCATCATAGACCCGCCGACGGTCCATGGACCATGAGCCTGAGTCCACCGTGAGCCATGCAGTGCGGGCCAAACGGTAGACGAAGCCTAGTAGAGGCCCATGGCTACGATGTGGCAGCGCCACAGCTTGCCACATGTCTGGGCTAGCCCGACCCAAATCCAGTCCATATCCAGGCCCAACCGACCTAGCTCGGACCCGGTCCGTGTTGACCGTTGACCGGTCAACGTTGACGGTTGACCTGGCCCCACATGTCAGTGTCACAAAGACTTCGGACCCACCTGTCAACAAATGACATCATGCTGACATCATGACGACGTCACACGGGTCCCACATGGCAGTATCAATACAGCCAAGGTGATGTCATGCTGATGTCACGATGACGTCAGCTGCTGACGTCAGCAGCACTGGCCCCACACGTCAGTGACCCTAACCCGTTGACCGTTGACTCACCTGTTGACTTGACGTTGACTCTGACCGGACCCATAGGTCAGTGACCCAAGAGACCCTAGCCCCACCTGTCAGAACGATGACGTTGATGACGTCATGCTGACGTCAAGATGACGTCAGCAGGACCCCACGTGTCAGCTCAAAGCCGAGCCGATGATGTCACGCTAATGTCATGCTGACATCAACATGCCACGTGGACCAGTCACAGCGTGACACGTGTTAGCCTAGGATTAATTCAGCCTTTTCCATTTTCAGAAATGATTTAAACTTCGGAAATTCATAACTAATTCATACGAACTTAGAAAAATACAAGACCAGGACCAAAATCCATCTAAAATCAAGCTCTACGCAATGAACCCATATTTGAGTATATTTGACTCTTTTGAAGTTTCATTGCTTCTTTAAGCCATTCTATAGACGTCGCTAACGCGACTATAATGCGATCGTTGTAGACTCAGAGGAGAACCTGATGGACAAGGATCGTGAGTACCGTGAGGAGAATGGAGACGACTACACTGAAGGTGCCACATCCCACCCAATCTTGTAGCACCTATTATGCATGGCTAATATAGAACTGCTATTGCTTTACTTACTATTATAATCATACAATGATAGGACTTGCATGGTAGTATGCTTACTTGATGGCCTTTACCTTGACACAACCTTACCCCTGTATACCCTGCTATTAGGCTAGACACACGCTTACTGCTATATTTCATTACTTACACTTCTACTTCATTAATGCGTGGTGGAAACTGGTGTTATCTAGACTATGGGGAGAGTGCTGCGTGTGTGACTTGGGTGTGTGGAGGGTGAGGGTTGCGTCGACCAAGTTGGAGTATACGATGAGCCTGGGGCAAGTCTTGCCGTGGGGTGCTACCTGGGCACCCCGAGAAATGGATACCTATGATGGGTAAATGGTATATGAGGTGGCCCTGGGTGTGAACCTGTGATGGGAGGAGCCCGGGGTGGAGGTGCTGTGGTGGCACGATAAATGAAAACCCTGATGAAGACATTCTAGCTTGGTCATCCCTAAGAACTTACTAGTACTCAGATTCACCGGGAAGCCTTACGTACCACTCACCCTATATGGTGCGGGACGACCGGACTACTTGGTAGGATATTGCCACTACTGCTAGGTTGATAGCGGACAGTGTAAGGAGGTACGGGGCACGGAGGATTTTCCCCACACCCTTCCGAGACTTCATGGAGACCTTGTGGACCCGGTTCATGACTCACAGTTTTAGCCACCTCAGACTAGACTTAGGGTGTACCAGGGCTGAATGGTAGAGTGGCATTATCCTAGGCTAGCAAGTGGCCGGAATCAACCCAGTTGATGGCGGTCAGCAAGGAAGGCAGATCTTGTGGTTATGTAAAACCTCTACAGAGTGTATGGTTGATCGATCGATACATGTGCCGACTTATCGGCTATGGACCTTTCCTGGGTTTCGCTTAAACTAGATAATGAGATGAGTCTTTCTCTTCTTCCCCCGTGAGAGAGTGTCGGTCATAGCCAGGGGCTATGGGCCTTGAGACAGTGCCAAGAGGGAGTTGGCCTGTCGACTGAGCGATGGTATGGTTGTGATTTAGTGATGGTGTGGAGACGGTGGTATATCGATCCCAGGATCGAAACCTGGCTCTGGAAAGGGAATGAGGTGGAATGTGTGTGGAAATGGTGTTAAAACTTGACTATACTATTATATACTTGATATGCTAATATATATATATAGGAAACCCCATCCTTATAGGTTCCTTTTGATTATATTCAACTTGCATCTAATATCCACAAAGCAATGCTCATAGGGTGGGAGTGGCCAGTACAAATCGTACTGATAAATTTTGGCACACAGGTTCTGCTGAGGAGTATAGCTCCGAGGAGTTTGACAGTTGAGGGGTTCATGCCTACGCTCGAGTTTGGCGATCTTATCTTCAAGCTGTTCTGAATGAATGCAACTTTTTTATTCCGCCAATGCGGCGATGTAATAAATTATGTAATTTCGCACTATTTGTACTCTGATATTATCGTTGTATGGATGTGGTATTCGACTGGAATTTGGGTAATATGATCTACAACGGTCTTATTACACTTCGACTCTGTGGATTTCCCTTCATGGAAATCAGGTCGCTTCATACCATCACCATCATCATCATGTCATGATCTTCATTTGCTTAAACACTTAGAGTAGTGCTACCTATCTCATAATCACTTTGATAAACTAGATTAGCACTTAGGGTTTTATCAATTTAACAAAACCAAACTAGAGCTTTCAATCTATCCTTTTTGGTAATTGATGACAACCCTTACATAAATATATGAATTAAAATTTAATTGAATCCATGTTGCTTGCCCAAGTATATTTACCATGTGTAAAAGGATATTGACAAGTTTCATGAATCCCATATGGTAGCCCTAGGGGATGACGACGGAGGCCCCTTGCTCTTGTGATTAGAGCAAGTGCAATATGGATCATTGCAGAGTGTCTCATGTGAACTTGCACCATTGTTGTTGTCGTCGTCTTCGTCGTCCTTGTAGCTACTACTAACTTCCCTTTGTAGATCAAAGATTTAGTCCTACAGGTAGTAGATGTACTGCTGATGCGGATAAATTAGTCTAGGATCGACCCACTTAGTGAACCCACAGTTTTCTTCGGACTCAGAAGACTACAATAAGTATGTCCTGCGAGTTATAAGAGTATTCGAGAAACATATTTAACAAACGAAATGTAATAACAATTACCCATGCTCATGAGCATTTGAAGAAGCGACGACCTCCGTCGATCCCCTCGATGAACATCTACACTAAGCAGTCATCATTATGCATGCATTTTGACCAATTTTTCTTCCTGTTATCGTATCCTCTAAGAGGGCACTCTTTAGTGAAATCACTCTTGTTTTCGGAGGGGAACTGATACCACTGAGAGGTGACATGACAAATCACTGTAAAGATCATTTCCCCTAGATTCCATGACTGAAAAGCCTATTCGATTTTAGACATCAATCACTATTTTAAACCAAAAAAATTGATGTCGCTGATTAATACATACTTTAGGCAAAAAAATTTGCTATAATTTCCTCTATTTTTTATGCCATCCATACACAAATATGAGATAAATATTTAAAATCAATACAACATGTACAGACATACAAATATATGCCACATTCATCTGAAACTATATACATGAGCATATTAATAGTCCACACAGTCCATAATTATAGTCTATAGTAGTTCATATTCGATAATAATAGTCCATACAGTCCACAATAGTTCATAATGAAAGTCCATAATACTACATAATAACATCTACCACAAATCCTTCCTAGTCTTACCCTTACCCTTGTGACCAAGAGCGTCGATGCCTGGAGTGTAAGGGTCAGGTTGTCCATCTAGTAGTTCAAACAAAAATTGAAATACATTTCGTTTAGTCCAAAGTTGCTGCTATATAGTACCTCTCTAATAGATACTAACCAACTATACCCTAAATAACTATGTCACTAGCTATCTAACTATATTTATCTCATAAACTAAATCAACTAGCTATCTTATAACTATATCTATGTACCTATGTCACTAGCTATCTAACTATATCTATCTCACTAACTAAATCAACTACCTATATCATCAAATTTACTAAAAAGTACCAAATAATCAAAGTAGCACTACAATTCAAGCTAAGTACCTACATTGCATATTCAAAAAATTCATCTGTCCAAGTCAATGCAACGATGCGACGCGAACGTGGACGCGAATGCTAGGACCAAAGCAGGACGAGGAAGCGAAGGACGAGATCGACGGCGAGGTCGTGACGCACTGGGAGCAAAGGCCGTGTCATGGCCAGAGTCACCGGAGGGAGCGCCTATGCGTGCGGCGGACGCGGTGAGCCAGGACGAACAAGGCTACGTGGGCCAGGACGACCGACGCTCCGTGAGGCGAGGCGACACGAGTGGGCTGGGGCCACGGGTGGGTGGCCGGCACGGCGGGGGCCGACCCGGACGCGGCGGCCAACGCGGGCACGGGGGTGCAACAGCGCTGACGACGCCCTGGCTCAGGAGCATTAGAGAGAGGAAGAGAGAAAGGAAGGAAGGGCCCATACATAAGACAGGGCTTAGCGCCAATAACCACGGCACCAAGCTCTACAGCGCCAAGGTGCCTACCAAGTCACCGCCACGTCTGCGCCGAGCCCAAGACCTAGGCGCCAAAATCTATGGCGCCGAGACGTGTAAGCTCAGCGCCACCAACGATGGCGCCGAGTTAAGGGTCCAAATTTTGAAAGCATACCTCCAGGGGCATATTTGTGATTTTTTTTTCAAAAAAAGGGTTGAAAAACAAAAAATTCGGTGCCTTTTCATTCAGCTTAGCTTTCAGTTCTGCAAGGATGGATGGGTGGTCAACATTCCCAGCAGAATCTGTATTCATCATCTGCAGCTTCACAATAGCCTGCTCAACTTCATTCACTATTTGATAGCTTCCAGAGCTTTAGCAGAAGATAATGCACGTTTCTCAGCAACTCAATCAAATCCTTCTCTGAGGCTGTCAATCTCCATTAGCAGCTACCTGGATATGACCAAAAACATCATGCAACCAATCATTTCATTGAGAAAATCACTATCAAGAACATTAGAAAGATGCATCACATGAAATCAAACTGCTAGTAGATCACTATACTTTTGAAATAAAAAAATCATAGCATAGGTTCAACATTTAAGAATTACATATGATACTTGAAAAAGGATCAAAATGCACATGGAGGCTAGCCCAATGCATGACTCACCTCGAGTGTATCTATAAATGTCAGCAGATAGGATAGCATACACGAATACGGTTTGCAATTTAAACAGCATATAAGTTTGCAAATCACATTAACGCACGAACAGGAGTGAATTAGAAACTGGAGTTATAGCGGAAGACTTTGGAGATCACATTACTAAAGGTTTTAGACTCAGTAGAACTAAAACTGAGTATATGAGATGTGACTTCGGCACTACTACTCGGGAGGAGGAAGATATTAGTTTGGAAGGTCAAGTAGTGCCTAGGAAGGATACCTTTCGATATTTAGAATCAATGCTACAGAGAGATGAAGATATTGATGAAGATGTTAGCCATAGAATCAAAGCAGGGTGGATGAAGTGACGCCAAGCATCTGGTGTCCTATATGACAAAAGGGTACCATAGAAGCTAAAAGGCAAATTTTATAGGACAACAATTAGACCTGCTATGTCGTATGGTGCAGAATGTTAGCCTACGAAAAGACGACATGTTCAACAGATAAGTGTCGCGAAAATACGTATGTTGCGTTGGATTTGCGGTCATACAAGAAGGGATCGAGTTCGGAACGATGATATACGTGATAGATTAGAGATAGCACCAATTGAAGAAAAGCTTATCCAACACCGGTTGAGATGGTTTGGACATGTCCAACGGAGACCTCCAGAGGCACCGGTGCGTAGTGGAATCCTAAACCAGGATAGTAACGTGAAGAGAGACAAAGGAAGACCAAAGTTGACTTGGGTAGAGGCAATAAAATGAGACTTGAAAAGATGGAATATACCCAAAGACTTAGCCTTAGATAGGAGTGCTTAGAAAACAGTTATTCACGTGCCTGAACCTTGATTGGTTCTGCTGGGTTTCAACTCTAGCCTACCTCAACTTGTTTGGGACTTAAAGACTTTGTTGTTGTTGTTGTTGTTGTGATTAACGCAGGAACTAATATGTTTTCATGAAGAATATTTGAGAGCTACATGAATATTCCAATGGTCTTAAGGTTGGCGAAGCAAGAAATGGTAACAAATGCCTACGTGACACCATACACATCATAAGAAACAGCAAAACAGAAGCAGAGGGAGGAGGAAGAAAAAGGAGAAGGAAAATTAGAAGCAGAAAAGTGAAATGGCTTGCTTGGGACTGAATGGCTTTGTTACTGCAGTAGTAAAAAGAGAAGGGGGAAGGAGAAGAGATGGGGCTGGCCCAGACAATACTGTTAGCAATAATCTTGTGGTGCATGAATGTGTTCAGGTTCAACAAGTGTCTAGGTTATTTGCTATTAGTGCTACCTAGATTTCAGCTTATAGATAATGGGTAGATCATAAAGGCATTGAATGCATTAATTAGGAGATTATTATACCATACTTGAATGTAACATTCAACTCTGTATAAATATAGAAGAAAACAGAAAAGCTGCAGGTATTCCACCACCAACAATCCAATGTCTGTTTGTGTCTTGTGTGAGTGTCCTAGGCATACTCTCGGAGGGCTACGTATCAAATACACCCCTTCACCTACAGTAGATATGCAGCTAGTTAGATGATTGGTTTCTGGGCTGATAAGCCCGGCTGGTGCTGGTTTGTTGTGAGAGAAAAATACTATACCATGGCTGATAATCCCTGGCTGAAACCATCAAGCGAACAGGCTGATGATGTAGGCCCCGACCTTCATGCAGCGCTTTCACCTCAATGCGATACAGCGCCACCGCACCACCACTCCCCTCCTCACCCCGGCAGTCAGACCATCACTCATTTTCCTGTCCCCCCCTCCCCCCCCACTGCTTTGGCAAAGTATTAGGGACACACCCAGGCTTGTAGGAGAGCCTTATCGCCTAGGGAACAACACCTTTAAGAATAGTGATAAACACCAACTGATTCCTAAAATGGCGAAATAAGAGGTTGTAACAGAAATAAATTCCAAACAAATCACCGATTAGCTGTATACCCACCCAGTTAGCAGTACTTAATAGCACGGGACTAGAGATTCACTGAATAATTAGCAGGCCATTGCATGCACAACCTTCTAAAACAGAATCATTACTGAACTTTCAAAACAAAAAACTCGTAATTTTAGCGTGACTTATTTTTGCCATAACTACCAATACTTCAAAAGCTTAACTTAAGGCGTGGAAAAAAGAAAAATAAAAAAAACTCACATAAGATAATGGGCATTCCTGTAGTATCTGTTGATGTACCTAGCCTGCAGAAAACAATAAGTACAAAGTTAAATCTATTCAGTTATGCTTTAACTGAGGAATGCTTAACAGCAGCACTGCATACCTTTACATTGTTTACATCAGGCGTGTCTGGGGTTTTCACAGGATAAAATTTGTAAAATTTGATATTCTCGAATGCCTCTTTCATCTTAGGATCCATGTCATCAATAGCTTTCTTCCTGGCTTCTTTAGCCTACATAAGTTTGTGGAAACATTGAATACTAATGCAACAAATCTCTTGTGAATAAAATAAATAGTTCCCATGATTGTGAACCTGTTTCAGCTCTCTCTTCCTTTCTCTAACCTTCTCCTTCAGGAACTCCTATCAAATAAATGTGGCAGCAAAATGTAAGTTTAAGACACAAATGTAACCAATTCCTGAAGATTAGCTTAGCCACAGATTAAGCACAAAATAAATGCAGTACCTTGAATTTTTCTTTCTCACCCTCTGGCAGGCCTTCTTGAACTTTCTGATCTGCAAAATCCTGCATTGCAAGACAAAAATCAACCCGGATGCACTTTTCATGGGTAGCAACTCTAGCATATTGAGCGGAACAAAACACATTTCAACACAAACCTCGTAATCATCCATTTCCCAGTCAAACTCGTCTACTATCTACAGCAAGCAGCACAAAGTAAACACAGTGATTCATGACAACAATCTACAGCTATATGAAATCAAAACTCATGCATAAATTAGGAATCTTACCGGTGGTTCTAGAGGATATAAGAAATTGATAACTGTGTCATCTTCGTCTTCAAGAGGTTGCAGTGGCATATGATCTACAGAGATGATAGACAAATTTCATACATAGATGACAATACTACTCACGAAAAAAATCATAAAACCAAATAATACCATAAATATTTAAACTGACTTATTGACTTATAATTAATTAGTAGAATAGTTCGAGGATGTCTGAATCAATGTTATCAAGTCGTCCGACTAATCGCGATTAGTCAAGATGATCGGTGCCATGGCGATCAGTTATGCACTAAGATTAGTCGTGATTAGTCAGACTGATCAGTGCCATGGCAACTAGAATCAATTAGACGATTTGATAATAGTGGTGTGAATATACCAGGGCATAGGTAGGGCTGTATAAGGGTTCAGTGGGAATGTTAGGTTATTTCCAATGATTGCCTGTGCTGTTTTAGAAGGTGTTGACCTCAGCCACCTAGACGGTTCCTAAGCACCACTGTCCCAGCTAGCTTATGATTTATGCCTAGGTTTAGGTGGTCATTGCGCCCTATGTGACACCTCAGCGCTTGCCTAGGGATTTTTATAACAAAACATGCTTGGACACTAGACAACATGACTACAAAACGAGTACAGCACTCATGTTACAAAAGTTAATTTCAAGCCATAAACAGCACAACAATCAGGCAACTAAATAGATACTAGAGAGTTTAGAAGACACTATGTTTCTTCGCGGCCATGTTATTCAACTACCATTCCAATGAATTAACTGACATAGAGTTGCTTTGCGGCCATTTAACTAAGATATAGCTGCAGCATCATAGAATATTATGCACAAAGTCAATTAAGCTTACAAGGCATGCAGTAGTCAAACTTCTTGACTCTCTCAATTTTGAGATGCTTCAGTGCAGACCTACAAAAGGTATAAACCAGAGATTTTGTAACTTGAACCAGTGGTAACAAGAGTGCTTGAAAAAGAAAGGAAATATAACACTACAATGGATGAGCACAAATATGCTGTGTAAACAAATAAACAACAGAAATAAAAATATAAAGCCTAAAGCATGAAATTCCAGAACCATAAATTGGTATTACAAACCTTCGCTGCGTGCATCCGAGAGTGAATATTTTTGTTTTCAAACTGTCAATCCTGCTAAGCCTACAGACAAAGCAAAGCCAAAGTTAGAAAAATAAGTTGCAATGACTTAGGAGAAAAGGTACACATATATATAATGAAAACAACAAGCAGCAAATATCGTTCAACATGACAATACAGAAGTACCGGTGCTCAAGGGGAACATAAGGCACCCATGCCATCTTCATAGCCTTCATTGGCACTATTTCCTCATTTTCCCTTTGGACAGAGTTTATCCCAATTTTATCTGAAGGAGGGAAAGGACAGTCTACCTGCAAAATTGACTTCAAGTGTTAAATGAGTCCCACCACCCAGAGATAGATAGCAAAATATTTGGCCCATAAACAAATTGTTTGATCAAGCCACCATAAACTACAAATATAAAAAACACTTGTCACTTCATTTTAGAGTCAAAACACCAATGAAAAGGAAAAGATCACAGGCCAAAAACCTTTATCTGGACAGCATCAATATTATTATATAAAGAACAAAATGATATAAGGTATTAAATTTGCCTACCAAAGTTTACCTTGGTAATATCAATGGACAAGCTAGATTAAGTCTCTTGCCTTTTTTTTACTTTCAAAATGTTTGTGACAACTTTTAATCTTAAAGACTGACATATTTCCAATGCTGTGCAGTTGATAGTACTAAATAAAAATTGCAAGCAACACCCACCCACCAGAGATGGTATGCATTGTTTACTGATGCAAAAGTACAGACATAATTGCTTAATTGTTTAGCTGGCATAGCCATGACCTAGATGAATAGATTTTCATGTCCAGTGGTTGTGTGGTTTGCTTCTATGGCTAGCAGCTAGCTGGTATCCCCAGCAAGTGTATGGTGAACCTTATTTGCTTTCAATAAAAGCAGAGTTATCCCAAGAGGGACATGTTTATCATAAGATGACGTGGAACTACAGGGGCTGTTTTCAATAGCGCATGTTTCCAATAACATGTTTTGGAAGTTGGAACTCAAAATCGTGGAGTAAATATACACACAGGGTAATGTCGAGCCAAGTGCGTAGACAAGAACTTACAGCAACTACAATTGGGATAAGCACTATCTTTGATTCGCCATTAACATCCAATAGCTGGGCTGCATGACAACAAGAGCCAATTAGTCTTGTATGGAACAATAATCAACAGCCTCATAAAACTAGTAAACAAATGAAACAGATGGCCTATACTAAAATCCACTTTACAAATCCAACACATAAATAGTGTTCCACATATAGAATTGTTGAATTTACTAAACAAATAGCTCTTCAAGATAAAATTGAGAATAATTAGCCCAGATAGCTCTGGTGTGAAATATTACAAGATTAACAAACATGCATCAAGGATTAATGATAGCAGATTAATTTTAGAAACTAGCGGAAAACGGAGTGCACATACGCTCGGTGCTTCCAAACATATAAACTGTCTTTCCATGAAGCTCTCCCCCTTCTTCTAAGGCTTTCTGTTCACCAACAACAACCACATATCATCGTGAAGGGGGAACTAAACACTCAAAAAGCAAAATGGATTAAAAGGTTAACTTTGATCACCATACCTCTAAATTTTCGAAGCTCCAGTTGAACTCCTTTACCTTATCAATGTTTTCCCACTGCACATGATATGGCAAGTCATAAGTTGTTAAGGAAAAGATGAGAGCTATGTCCAAATGTGGATCACTAGCATACATACTACTACAAATTAAAGGAGGTAGGGATGGGAGCAAACCTCAGTGCCAACAGGGAAAGCAGATAACCATAGATCCTCCTGAACATAGCAAAAAATCATTAGTCCAAATGCACATAAAGTAAATAGCAAAGTCATCATATAAGGCAGCCAAACACAATCTAAATGGTTACGGTAATTTCAAAAATAAACCTGTTCGAGCAAACATGCAAGAAAATGCTTCTAAAGCCATCATGTTCTAATTTACCTTAAACACCTTTTTAGCGGTAATCATACATGGTTCTCAAGACTCATATATCAGCCGCAACCAATGGACAGAAGAAAATGTTGAAACATCAAACTGCACACTTGCATCGGCAAAGCACACAGATTTGAAAATTTTCATCGATAACGAATTCCTAACACCACGGTAGTGCATTGCGATTTCCTACTCAGATGAGGAGAATCCAATAGTAAAACTCAAGTATAATCCTACAATAACCATGGAATGCCACATTTGAGCATTACGGGCGGCAGAATGGAGCCATCATCCCCGGTTTTTTTCGACCAATCATAGCACTGCAAATCTTGCCGCTAGAGCAACAATCGAAAGTGAAGCCACCCGCGAGCTAATCAGATCAGGACCAAACAACTACTCGGGGATACCAAAAACCTAAACCGAGCCAGGCCATCCTAGAAATCAAACTCACCAGATTTCTTTTCTCGGGGAAGTAATCCGTCTCGCGCTTGGGCTTGGGCGGCGCCTTGACGCGTTTACCCCGCCCCCGAGTTGCCGCCTCCGTCGCCGCCGCCTCCAGCTTGCTCGAAGCACCGGCAGCGGCCTCCGACTTGCTCGAAGCAACGGCGGTGTGGCGGCCGCCTGGGGCGCCGTGCACTTCTTGCCCCCCGGGCGCGCCATCAGCCTCGGTTGCTAGGGTTAGGGTTGCGGCTCGCGTTTGGATTGAGCGTTGTGAGAGGTGCGCCAGTATCGGGGCGTGGAATCAAGGATCAACGCTACGCAAATTTGAAGGGCAGAAGGAAGGATGTGGAAGGCGCAGGCGCGCGCGGGGGGGGGGGGGGGGGGGGGGGGGGACTCGGGTTATTTTCTTTATGGTACAGAAGGAGGTGAGATTAGGTTCCCTTTTCTTCATTTTTTCATTTCTTATTCTGCTATTCCGAATATTTTTATATTCTTGCTTATCTTATCTTACTTTCCTAGTTGTTCTAAGTAATGCGCGCGGTACAAAGTTCGTGGTAGGAAACTTCTTTGAGTCATCGTATTTTTCTGTTTATACGAAGGAAATGAATATGTGATTTTCCAAATTGGAGAATCGAAATGAAGCCCTTTTTTGCTCAGTCTATCTGGACCCTTTTGTATAAATATTTCACATTTCGAATGCAAGTTTGAAAGATTGCCCTGCTCTTTCTTTTTCTGCACAAAAGAGCCCTTCCTAATTCACTAATTTGTAGGAAGATACTGGACTTTTGGATTTGAAAAAAGTGGGGGGGGGGGGGGGGGGGGGGGGGGCCTCGGGCCTTTGGTCTTTGCAAGTGCGGTGGCCGTTGAGGCTTCCTCGCGTAAAGATTACTCCTATCCGTGAGATGTTTACACACGTACACATAGTATTAAATATGGACTAAAATAATTAATTACATAGATTATAACTAATTTGCTAGATGAATTTTTAAAACCTAATTAGCTTACGATTTGACAATATTGTGCTACAGTAAACATATACTAATAACGGATTAAATAGGTTTAATAAATTTGTCTCGCGGATTACTGAGGATTTTTGTAATTTATTTTATTATTACTATTTGAACACTTCCATATAATAACTCGATGTGACACCCGATATAAGATTCTAAACTTTATTCTCTAAATTTAAACACTACCTGAATCGAACATGCACCCCAATTTTCGGCCGTCCAATGACTGGTGTGGTTTGTCGAGAGGGTGCGGGATGAGGGAGACACGAGAGAGAGAGAGCACGCGTGGAGAAAATGTTTTTTTGGCACTGCTGGAGATTCAAATTAAGTGCGGATGACATGTGGGCTCCATCTATTACTGATCTCGATTCACCGGTTTAGATCTTACTAAAAAAATACGGCACGGCTTTGCCGCCCTTCCTGGATGTGTCAGTTGTTGGTTGGTGTTGCTCCACAACATTTGCACGCTCATAATTGGATTATATTGAATAGAATTAATCACTGAACCATTATTTTATACAAATGGTATAGAAGTTAGTGATAAAGCTAATTTTTTGGATTATATATAACCAAAAGAATAAATGGAGACAAAATGCATCGAAGGATTGCATAACTATTTTTTCTCATAGTTCACCTGCTTTTTTACTTAACACCCCGTTTTGATGTAGATATTAAAGCTTAGAATTCGGAATTAGCATTGAATGTCTTCAATACCTGCTGTTTGGATGTTTTTGGTATAGCCGCACCCCTCCCTCGATTCAGACCCCTTCCCCTCCGTATTCATCGGCATTAGCACTCGTCTCGTCTCCGTCTTGCATCCCCCGCTGCACCGCCGGCGAGCCATGCAGCTCCCACTGAGCAAGGGTGCAGGCCTACAACCTTGCCTTATCTCTTCGCTTCGTCCGTCGTCCCCAAGCCCAGCGCATCCCCACTGCCGCACCCATCCTCCACTTCTCCTCAGTCCCACACGGAGGCGCCCCCACCCTCCTCTGTTCCGCGTGCGGCACCATGGTGGAGGCCGGCGGCATTGAGGTGGAGCAGGCCGACGGCGACGCGGACTGGAGCAGAGCAGTCGAGGCGGATCGACCAGCGCGGAGGTGGAGCAGCCCGACGTCAAGGCAAATCCGGCGGCGCATCACGAGCAGGCCCCGTCCCTTCCCTTTTTCCCCATCCCCATCAAGATCCACCGCCGCCGCTCACGGGCACCTCCGGTCGAGGAGGAGGCGCAAGCGCCGGTCGTCCGGTCGCAGCCGCGTCATGGAGGTCCGCCATCACCGGTGTTGGGAGAGGCCTCCGGCGAGGACAGGGATGGTCACGGGCTCCACGCCAGCTGCCAGGCATCTCCTCTCTCTCCATCTCGACATGCTCGCATGCAGGGGCGGAGCTCAGTGGCGGCCAAACTAGGCTCCGGCCCCTGCTTGTCTCCAACAGATACGAAGGGCACTTAGCTCCAATAGATGCATGCCAGCTGCTGAAGCTTAAAATAGATAAAGCCTGTCACCAGTTGAAGGGCAGCAGAGAGCTAAACATAGACTTTAGGTGTCATCTCGAACTTTTGCATTCAGTATTTCAGTTCCCAAGTACGAATACTTATGCCATCTCACTTGTTGCCACTGGTCTACAATACTCTCAGGCCCATACTACTTACTTAGGTGAATCGATAACGATGTTTTGTACAATTGAAATTAGGACAATAATGTTTCTAGTATTGAATTAGCCCCCCCTTGATCTTGGAGCACGCTCCGCCACTACTCGCATGCACCTCCTCTTCACGTCTTCGTTCGTATCTGGATGGGGATGGAATGCCCAGGTGCTGGATCTGGATGGGGATGGAAGGAAATGGGAGGAGAGGGGAGACATAGCATATAGGACGGGGATGGCGCTGGATCTCGACATGCTCGCCGACGAGCCATGCAGCTCCCACGCCACGCGCCGCTCCAGTGCCCATTCGGCGAGGCGTGGGACCGATGGAGTCGTGGGTGGCGCAAGAAAGCGCCGCCCCAGTGTGGTCCCGTGTGGAGAGGAGAAGATGATCAATTCTCAAATGCCATGGTATGAACATCCAAACACGAATCGATATTCACTAGCTCCTTACGACCCCATCTAGCAATTTCATCTACATCCAAACAATGGTTTTGGTATTGTAACCCAATACCAATACTACTCTGATTTGGTATTGAAGCTAATTCAATGCCAAGGCCTCTAATATCGACATCCAAACTGAGACTAATAGAAATTCTATTTTGTTTTGATAAGCACCAAACAATTTACGCCATGTTCGCTTGACTTATAAGTCGTACTTTTTCAGCCAACGAATAATATTTTTTTCTCACAACAAATCAACCAACAGTACTTTCAGCCATGGCTTATCAGCCAAGCGAACAGGGCATTAATTAGTAAGCATACGATGAGGCCGATATGTGGTTACATTTGATCAATGTTTTTAAGGCGTCGCCTAATCGGCAAGGTGTTACAGGCGGGACGACTTGGCGGACGACTCGCCTCAGATTGGTACGGCGTCCGCCTTACTACCATGGCGTCCAAAAGTCGTCGATTTGGCGTCCGATTCGTCGAAATCGAGCAAGGCGGGTGCCATACGGGGATGGCCACGGTAGGAAAACGCGGGCGTGGGAGAAAGGACGGGGAAAGTGCAGGCGCGCGGGAAAGCATCGCGCGCGCGGGAGATTAGGCGCGCGGGGAGAGAGGAGCGCAGGAGAAATCAGAGAGCAGAGAGAGGAGCACTCGCAGGGAAGACGGACCTACCTGCTCGCCCGCGCGAACGCGTTTGTCCGCGCCGCCGGTAGAAGCTGCTGCCGCCGAGGCTCCGCCTCCCCCTCCCCGCGGGATGCCACAGCAGACAACTCGCCTTACAAAGAGGCCTCTGTTCTGGGCGGCGGGGAAACGCGTGAGAAGGATTGGAAACGTCGGGGAAAACTGAGAGAGAAGGGGTGCGCAGGAGAAACAGAGCGCGCCGGAGGGAGAGAGAGCGGGCGCGCAGGAGATTCACCAGTAGGAGAGCAGGAGGGGAACCAGAAGCCGCAGCTCTCCCATGCGGACGCGTTCTCCCGCGCCGACGGGAGAAGTTGCTGCCCGCCCGCCGCCGAGCCGTGCGGCCGCCTGTGCGGGCTGCGGCCATGTTCCCTCAATCGGCGCTGACCTGCAACATCTTGCCTCCTCTGTTCCTCCATCGAGCTGCAGCGTCCAAAGCCCTTCTGTTCCTCCGTCTATCAAGCAAGACGAGCATCTAGAGGAGAGAGGGAAGCAAGAGACAGAGAGGGGCGGAGGCGGAGCGGCAGTGGAGAACGAGAGAGAGAGAGAGAGGTGTGGCGGCGCTAGAGAGAGAGGATTGGGAGTTTGAGAGATGAAGCAGGAAGGTCAAAGGTGAGGGAGGGGTATATGGGCTGCCTGGTGGGCTGGGCCAGACTACTTGCTCCTTCTTCTTTCTTTTTCCTTTTTTGTTTTTCTTCATTATCTACCACTCTAAGCTGCTCTTTTAAGATTCTCTTAAGATGTTAAGGCGTCGCCTCGCCTCACGCCTTAGTCGCTTAAGCATAAGGCGGTAGTCAGCCGCCACGACTCGCCTTACCGCCTTGAAAATATTGCATTTGATTCAAAGATAAATAGATATTCTATGCTTATTTAATCCAAATAAGGTGCACCAAAAAATCATCACACGATTATATGATAGCTTTTGGAAGTATAACCGTTTACAGGTATGGAAATGGACAACTTTCTCAACATATATATTCATATACATTATCATAGTTGTTTTCTCTTTTCGTTGCCGATCCAAATGGAGCTGCAATCTGTACCAAGTTAGCAATCTCCTGTTGGTGACTGTGAAATCCTAGCTTGCAATCTGTACCAAGTTAACATCGACTCTGAAAATTTATGCTGCTGTACCTTAGTAAGGTATGGGGTTGAACATCACAGGAAAATTACATGAATAATTAGTAAAAAAGTATACATAATTTTTTATTAGTTTAGCCTTACATAATGTAAATTAGACAGTGCCAGATGTTTTCAGTTGTTAGGAAAAAGGATCAAACCCTGCTATCATTAACGCATAAGCTATCAAATATAAGGTTTACAAATGTTGAGAATTGATAGTTTTCATTAGTGATGATGCCAGGAATACTACTCTTTTTAACCCCTATTACAGAAGTAGTTACAAATTAGAGCAAAGGAACTATGATGAGAGTAGAATTGTATATGTGTGGCAATAGGGTGGAAACTTATTGGTTTTAGTCCCAGGCAGCTACATAAACTCTGCAAAAATATCTTCAGGACCATTACCTGTGTGTCCCTTATCCTATAATAGATTGACACAGCTTTACAAATAGACTGTTTGTAGAATCTAAAATATCTTCATTTGATATATCTGTTTGAACACATGGATAATGTCAACAAGGTCTATATTTGACATTTACATGGGCAGTGCAAATGAGACTAGTATAAAAAATATGAGATGAAATGCAAGAGGTGATTTTCTAACTCGAATTGTATGCCACTGAGCAATAGAGGCAGACGTGGAGATAGCCTTTAAGACCCTCCACAGCGTGAGCGGTGCCTGATACTGTTCACGTATGCCAGCTCACAGTGATGCTCGGTTGAGTTTGGGGCTGCAGCGTGTAAAAGTGATGCCAGAAAAAGTAGCGTATTCTTTATCTTCTATCAGCAATCTGACAACAGCAGCAGAGTGCTGGCTGCAGTCTCACAGCAACAGTACAATACTGTTTTTTTTTTTTATGTTTGGGGCACCGGTGCAACTACGTTCTCCGCTCCCAGTTTTTGTGGCAGCACTCCAAATTGGCACTGCCTACCGCAGTGTATGAAGTGCAGCTTGAATGCTCTCTCTCCTCTGTTGGCACCGCTTAAGCACAACGTTGTGGAAGGCCTAAGAAGCTAAATTGGTTTCTGTAAAAATGAGGCAACAAGATTGTATTTGAGAAATTAAATTGTGCAATGTATTATAGAGAGGATATGTATTACCTTTTTGCCTCTCATGTAATGTTCCCCTGTTTAGTATAAAGAGAGACTTTGTTGGTCTTCTACTCTTCTTTTCCCTTTTTTTCTTCAGATAAGATGGTGGAGGGAGGGGAGGGGGGGGGGGGGGGGGGGGGGAGGATAAGTTGAGTATCCTGTGTAAGTACAAAACAATGGCCTACAAATTATTAAGTCTTTATTACATATTAAACTAGTTAGCTTTTTTGAAGTGAGTTTACCATTGAGCTTCTCGAGCAAGTTGTGTCATAGATTTAAATTAGTTAGTATCATGGGTTGTATACATCATTATTCTGCTATATAATTAGAATTGAGGTCATTTCCACTGAAAATGAACAGTATCCGAGCCAGAGTAATAACATGTATAACAGTCACTGAGCTCTTGATGCCACAGAACATCATGCTAATAGAGGAATTGAATCACTTTGAAACTGAATGCAGCTTAACCATGGGTTTTGCTTACACAGTAGGATATTCTTTTCTACTTTAGCATTATGCATCTCAGGGATTGCCAGACCCAAAGAAGAAATACTTGTCGAAGCATTCTGGTATGTTTTGAGCAAAACAACATGATTTTCTAGTGGTCTGAATTCTCTAAAAGGCAAAATAGTGGCATGAGACTGACTTTTTTTTGCTGTTGTATATTCAGATTTTCCATATATCTGATTGCTAAATTTCCAAATATCTTACTAAATAGGATAGATAAAAGAAGATTTTCGGACTTGACTTGTTTCTTGTTCTTTTATACACAGGTGGACAACTAATGATAGCCACAACTCTATAACCTTGTTGCTTATATATTATCATGCATTCATATATTTGTAAGAAATGTGGAGCTAGTATAAAAATCTAGAAATGATTTTTTTGGTGGTCAAAAGATATTGAACCTCTAAATTTTGGAATTTTATAGCAGTATATAGTATTTCTAAATTTACAAATTCCTTACTAAACAAATCTAGATATCAGTGTTGATTTCAATTGGCATGGACAACCTGCACACTCATTGAAATATCCAATAAAAAAGGAATTTTAGAATTGAAACTTGCAAAAGAATCTGCAATACATATCAAGCATGCCTCTCTTTTTGTAAAGTTGCCTTGAACATGTATTGCATGTGTTTTGTCAACGTGCTGGATATCTCGTGAAGACCTTAAGAACTGTGGCGTCTCCTTTGTTGTTTGCTCGGAGGACCTACGTTCTAGCACATGGAAAAAGGAAAGCCACAGACAAACGAAAGGAGTGCCTAGCAGAAGTTGCATAGCCGATGAGACCCGGCGTCTGCTCATTCTGTCGAACACATTGTTTGAGTACAACTTGTTTGAGTATGTGCTAATTAACACGGTCATGGATCCAGGCAACGGCAATAGAGAAAACCAATTGCTTAAGAACCATATTATTCTGAGAGAGTCACAGTATCACCCTCTCGGCCTCTCCTTACGACGCAGAGGGATGGTCGTTGAGGAAGCCGAGTAGCAGGTCGTTGACCTGCTCTGGGAGCTGCTCCTGCACCAAGTGGCTCCCCTCCGGGATGTAGGTGATCTTGAGGTCCGGCATGAAGTTCTTCATGACTCGAACCCCGGGAACTTGAAGCAGTAGTCCTTCTCCCTCATCACCATGAACACCGGCACCTGGAACTTGGCGTCCAGCCGGTTCGGGATCTTGTGTATAGCTCTGCCCAATCAGTTTTCCATGGAAGCAAAAAAAAAAAAAAAAAGGAACATCAGAGTCTTTTCAGTCTCCAGTCTCTTGTCGCTTGGCTGCCGAGAGGAGTGCGGTGGCGCGCGCCTACCTGTACGGCATCTTGAGCGGGTAGCCGAAACCGGACTTCTCGTAGAGCTTGGCGTAGGCAGGTCGGCCAGGTCCATGATCTCCTGCCCCTTCCTTGGCGGTCGGGATCTCGGTGCCGGAGAAGAGCACGTAGACGGTGCGCACCACGCGCCTCACGTCGAACCGGCCGAAGTCGGCCTCCGCCCTGCCCGGCTCCTGCGGAAGAGAAGCAAAAGGAACACCAGCTGCAGAGTGTCGTGTCGATTTCGATAAAAAGAAAAGTTCAATCACAGGTGATGCGGTCAGTCAGTGCTACGCACGCGCCAGCGCCGGATGTACAAGCCTCCGGGCATGGCGTCCAAGGGCATGGGCACCGGGCTGAAGGGGATGCCCAGGCACACCACGCCGCGGGTGCGGTCCGGGTGCTGCAGCGCGAACTCGTACGCCGGTATGGCGCCGAAGTCTTTGCCCACCAAGAACGCCTGCATGCACGCGCGCGCGGCAATAACTCAGTTGTTGGAATTGGATGGTCCGTCCATCCGTTCGGTGAGCTGTTGCTTACCTTCGGGACGCTGAGGGCGTTGAGGATGCCGAGCACGTCGGCGACGAGGTCGTCAAGGGAGGCCTCCTCGTGCTCCGGCGGCTGGTCTGCCTGCCACGTGTCTGCTATGCCTTGGACTTGTCGTTTGGGCCCTTCCGCGGTTCCGCTGGTTGGACGTAGGAGTACATCAGCTTGCAACTTGGTGTTTTCCGAAGACGGGGCGAGGACAAACACTGGACAGGCAGGAACCATATAATCCATCGATCAGCATCACTGCACCAGTGGCGTGCAACTCCTTTTGCACCGAGCAGGACTGAAAACCTCCGCGAAGGCAGCTGTACTTGAAAAAGATGCACGTCTCGTTTTTTTTTAAAAAAAAGCAATCAATTTTAAATTAGACTAGATTTATAAAAAAAATAGTAAATAAATGTACTATACAAATATATAATATGACTAATCTAATACTATCTTTCTCGTTTGAGTTCTGATATTGATATCCCAAACATCGCTTTTGGAGCGAAAGCCCACCCACCACCAATTGAGCCCGATCTGACCTGGATGCGCGCCACGGCTACATCAGCCCGAATTTTGCATGTTCTTCTGTCAGCTAGGTTTGCTTGGGAACTGGCGACTGTCTGATTTGTGCTGGTTCTGTTCGATGCTTTTGTAGGAATTGGTTCGCCTGATTAGTGTATATACAACCTCTCAACCGAGGTTGCTGGCCCAAATGATTGCAAATTTGCAATGGCCCCGTTCGCTTGGAGAAATTTTGGATGAATTTAGAGAAATTTATAAAAGAAAAACACTATTCTGAATAAAAAAAAATGAATTAAGCCGGGTTTAAGGGCACGCGAACGGGGCCAATGTCTTGAGCTTTGTTCCACAAATTGAGAATGATTGCAAATTTGCAATGTCTCGAGTTTCGTTCCACAAATTGAGACAACGGTGGCTCGGGGTAGTACTGTCTACGGGAGACTAGTGCAAGTGGGTCGATCCTAAGCAGGACTGTAGGACCTACGGATGCCGGTGAAGCTGATGGCAAGGAAAGAGCAGGAAGCCAAGTTTTATTTTATTTTATTTTATTAAGGGCCGGCAGGAGTTCTGCCCGGCATATATTAGTAAGAGATGTTTTACTGTGCTTGGAGGAACCGGTAGTTCCTCTTACGATTTTTTTTTCCAGCTGTCTGGTGTAAAAGTAATTAATTAAATATAATTAAGGATAGTTTAGCCATTTCACTAGTACACGGAACGCACACATGCATCAGTGACGTAGACAGTTCGGTGGCTTGCCGCCGCCGCCGCTAGCCTGCACGAGGCACACTGGTGCCGGCGTCTGTCTTGCCCAGGCTCACCATCGCTCGCCTGCAAGGGCTTGCGACTTTGCCGGCGAGCCGCAAGGGATCGACACTGCCCGGCGCTCGCCTGAAAGGGCCTGCCGCCGGCCGCTGCAGGGGATCGACGACTCCGAGCTTTGCAGGGGTCGCTCGCCTGCTCTCCCAAGGGCTCACTGGCAATGAGATTCCCATCCTCATGACCTCATCCAAGTAGAAGTGTAGAACAAAGTATAGGAGGTGGCAGCTGATGATAATTGCATTGCGGATCAAGCAGTGTGATTTTGCATTCTTGAGATGTTCAACACACAGTCCTGAATTCTGATTCTCTAAGCAGAATAGCAAAATCTAGGATCTCGGGGGCAGATTGTTAATACATAGTCTTCCTTTTCCAAAGTGACATTTAGCATTACATGTTTGTTCAGTTGAATTTTCTGTTTATTCACAAATACAGATTGTTTATCATTGCCTCAAAAGACGGTTTATGTTCTTCTCCGGCGTACGCTTCTGTGCCTGCTTGCCACCGATAAGTAAATTTTTAATATTACGTGTCTGGCTCGGATGGTATGTTTAGAGGACACGGAGTTTATACTGGTTCGGGTAGAATGTCCCTACGTTCAGTTCGTTGCTGTTGCTCGTGTTACTAGCACTGAAAGTTCGTAGTAGAGGTTACAAACGACCGAGATAGGGACTGGTTCCAAGTTTCTGATGAAAGGAGTGAACGGGTGCTGAGCTCGGTTGCTATTCGGCCGTGTGTTCAGGGTTCGATAGGTTCACGATGATTTGATCGGATCTAGCCTGAATCGATATGATGTGTTGCGATGTCTCTTATGGGATGCCCTGCTTTCCTTTTTATAGGCCAAGAAAAAGCATGGGTTACAGCAGAGGAAAAAGAAGAACGAGAGAGAGAGAAAGAGAGAGAGCCGAAGGCCTTTAGGATCGCTGAGTCATTCTTCTCCTTCATACGGGTCTCACCGACCCTATAGATGTGAACAGGGACGGCTTCGCGTCGTGGTCCTGTCCGTCACTAGCGCTATGCGCAGGCGTCATATGCTGGTCATGGTGCTCCACTCCGTCCTGGCGAACGTCGTGACGAACTGACGCTCCCGTCAGTGTTCGTACAGGGATTAGGCAGAACAGCACCGCTACGCCCGACGTTGTTCTTGATGTGAATCCTCCGGTATAGCCCGTCAAGGCCACGGGTTACATCGGGGCATGCCAGTCTCTTCCCTGATGTCAGAGCTTTGACTCAGGCCCATACACTTGAACCTAGAGTGGTTGATGGCAGCATGGGTCTCCGTCGGGCGAGGCGGGGCCCGTGGCCTCGGGGTCAGGTGAGGCGAAGTCCTCCCCCAGAGGCCGAACGAGGCGGAGCCCGCGGCCTCAGGGTCGGGCAAGGCAAAGTCCTCCCATAGAGGTCGGGCGAGGCGAAGTGCAGATCCAAGGGTCATGCGAGGCAGAGCCCACGACCTTGGGGTTGGGCGAGGCGGAGTCCTCCCCTAGGGTCGGGCGAGGCGGAGCATAGACCCAAGGGTCAGACGAGGCGGAGTGTAGGCCCAAGGGTCGGGCGAGGCAGAGTCCACGGCCTCAGGGTCGGGCGAGGCGGAGTCCTCCCTAGAGGCTGGGCAATGCAAAGCGTAGAACCAAGGGTCAGGCGAGGCGGTGCCCTCTTCCAGAGGCTGGACGAAGAGGAGCTTGCACGCCGGGGGTTCGGTTGGAGCTATAGTCACGCTCTTGACTGTTTGGATGAGTCAATGTTGATGGTCATTAGCTCCTTCTCTTTGGGTACCCTAGTATTGGTCCCCGACAGTAGCCCCCGAGTCTACGGAGGAGTAGAAAACTCCTTCGGAGGTTTTTTCCGAGCAGGAGGACCCTGATGGCCTTGGCCTTATTTTGTCGCCCACGGCGTGACCTGGGGATGGTGATTCCCTTTCGTCGAGATCGGACCCCTCGGGGGTATAGTCGTGAGGTTTGGTGGGTCGAAAAAATGTCCTTCCCTGATTTCGACCCCTTCAGGGGTCTGTCATTCTATGACCGTGCGTTCGGTCACCTTGTGAGCCCAACTTTCCTCAAGCCCCCACGCGTAGCGGGGGTCCGGTCGAGGATCGGCTCATCTTTGTGATCATCACCCTGTCCACGGTTTCCACAACCGGAGGGCCTAAGCCGTGTCGTGATTTTCCTCTATGGACGAGCCATGGTGCTCGGTGAGTTGTTAGTTGGCTAGTCCAAGTGGGGCCCTGGCATCCCGTTCATGGGGATCTGGCTCAGATTAACTGGTGACCGACTCTAGACCCTCAGCGGTCAATCCATATAATTCTCAGGTCCATTCGACCGATCTCGAGGGCCTTCTGCCTTTCTTTTGAGGAAAAAACCATGGATCGTATCCCGCTGAGACTCGAACATGGGCCGAGACGCTTACGGTGCTCGTGCGCCTGGGTACCGGCCGCTAGCAGGCCCATCCCTTTCCACCCCTCACTTCAAAAAGGCGCTCGAAGCAGTTGTCGAACCCGTCGGTGGGGCAACCTTCGAACTCTTAGGCCTAGACGGGCCGCAGTAGAGTTTTTAGGTCCGTATCCTTTACCTGTGACGGGTCGTGGCCCGTTCGGAGAGGCAAAACATCGGTGAATTTTTTGAGGGAACGGATAGAGATTTTGTGCATGCGTCTCATGGAGAGACATGGTGGTAGATTGTGGTAGGCACAGAGATCTAGGTGGATGCTTGGTTTCCTCGCACCCGTTGGCCCTATAAAACCAAAGGGTTCACCCCTTGGCTTCCATACCTTGCATCCTTGCCTCCGCAGCAACGACCGCCACCACCAATCGCTTAGGTTTCCTGCCTCTGCATCCCCATTGTCGTTGAGCCCGCATCCGTCCACCCCCACCTCCAATGGATCTATGGTGCCGCTCTGACATCACCTTCCTACGCATGGAAGGCCTTGTCCATCGTGGTCTTCTCCGCACGTGGACCTCGATCGAGGAGTGGCTACTGCCCAGTGAGGAGAATCTGCCATCACCGCTCGACGGCTATGTGGTGTCATTCACCCACTTCCATGAGCGTGGGTTCATGACCCCCGCCCATAAATTTCTTCAGGGGCTGCTGCACTATTACAAGATCGAGCTGTAGCATCTCAACCCCAACAGGATCTAGCACATGGTGGCGTTCATCGCCCTGTGCGAGGGGTTCCTAGGGATCAACCCCCACTTCGATCTGTGGAGGTACTTCTTTGCTGTCACCCTCTAGAAGAAGAGGGAGAAGAGCGGCAGGTAGGAGCTGCATATGCCATTCAGGTGCGCCGACATCTAGCTCTAGAACAATCGGGTCAGCGAGTACACGCCCATGTGGCTCTCGACGTCCAACAAGGGGTGGCACTCGTAGTGGTTCTACCTCAAGAACGACGTTGCTACCCCTCTGCCAGAGTTCACTGGATGCCTGATCGAAGAGGCCCCGGATTCATGGAGGAAGTAGGGCGTCCTAGAGAAGGACAACAAGAAGATCCAGGACCACATCACCGCCATCCACATCCTGAAGGAGAATGGCCTAAAGGGGTTAGGTGTCATTAGGGTCTTCCATGCAAGAAGGGTGGCGCCGTTGATGACGCATGCGCTCCCGCTATACGCAATGGCGCTTGAGGTGTCGTTCGATGGAATGGCGCTCACTGAGGGGGCGCTCCCCAACTCTGAGATCACGCAACGTATCAAGGAGGTAATGGAGCCCTCATGGGACGATGCAGGTGCCCCCCTTGATTTTGTCTTCTCGATGCTGGGACATCCTCCGATGTGGCCGGAACCAAGCCATGTTGTCTTCGTAAGTTTCCCTTTCTCCTGCCTTCTCTTCAATTGATTTCTAGACCCCTTGATACTAACTTTGAAAGGGGCAGCGCCAGTCGAGGGATCTTATCCTCATGGATCACCTGGCACTATTGTCGAGGAATTCGACCATGAGGATGATGAATCGCGCCGAGGATGAGCGGCTGAGGAAGGCAAAGGAGGACAGAAAGAGGAAGAAACAGTGGAAGCTGCAGGCGCATGAACGAGGGGAGGACACTGATACTGATAATGATGATGATGATGACGCCGACGATGAGGTAGCCGACAACATTGAGTGGGATGACCAAGAGAACGAGGATGCACTAACAGGTATTGGTTCGTCCTTGCAGACATTGGGACCCTTCCCATTCCACAGAGGGGAGGGTACATCCGAGGAGCCATATGGAGATGGGCCATACCGTCGGTCTACCCTAGGAGCTAATAGGGGCGGACGGCTCTACCGCCACGCTCAAGGTGCTAGCAGAGATAGGTGGCTCCACCATCGCACCCCAAGAGCGAAGGGGAGCGGGCCTCTCTACCCAGGAGCAGGGGGCGGGCTCAAAACAGCCTTGTTTCGATGAGCCGAATAAAGGTCGGGGGTCGCACCTCAAACGCATCTGTCGCCCGACGATGTTGAGGTGAGTTGTCAGTTCCTCTATTTTTTCCTATTTTAGTCGGATTTCATCGTGAATTATGCTTTTTGTCCCTTACAGCGTCAGCAAGCAGCACAATCCTTTGGCGCTGGCGTCAAAGAAGAGCATCACTCTCTAATTGAGGTAGCAACCGTCGGCTGGTGTCGTGCCCGTTTCAGGGGGGAGCGGCACCATTGTGACCACGTCGTTGGCCAATCAGACACTGCCCACGATGGCGCCCATGCCCTTGGTGGGATGGGTGGATGCAGGGGCTCAAAGGGCGCCTTTGAAGGTCATAGAGTAGCCAGCAATAGCCACGATACTGCTGTCGACGATAGGGTGGACAAGGCTGCCAAATGCGCTCATGGCACCGACCATGGCGGGTGTGACGTAGCCAGTCATGATGCCACCAATGCAGGTGGAGGTGGCGGCGGCCATGACAGATCGGTCACAACTGGGCACAACCGCAGTGGCGCCTAAGGCACCGATGTGACCCGCGCCAATGGTGGCCCAAGCGATGGTGCCTGGCGTGGGTCGGATAGAGGGGGACACGGTCGAGGGGTCCCCGGGAGTCATGGTGGCCGAAGGGGATCCATCGGGGGGACATCACGGCGAGAGGGGTCAGCAGTGCTTGGGACTGGTGGGAAGTTATCCCTAGCCCTGATGTCGATAGGCAGCAACTCACCCACGTGGGGCGAGCCCCTACTCAGGTGGACAAATCCATAGGATCCGGCGTCGATGCTCTTCACCCTCGCCGTCGCCATTGAGAGCATAGAGTAGGAGAGCCTCGATGTGGGGATCGTGTTTGTGCTAGAAGCCTTGGACCACGCCAGGGGTGCCTTGCATGACGTTGTCGTTCCCTCCGGCCAGGTATTTGCTTGATCCTACTTCTTGCCCTTTTCTTTCTCAATATACTTTTTGTATTCTAACCATCATTTCCCTGTAGTCCCTCATAGCTCATAGCTGGGGGAAGTCTCGGTTCCTTCGTCAATAGAAGGAGACCTAGGACCACCTTGTTGAGGAGGTGTGGCTACGTAGGGAGATGACCGCTCAACTTATTGCCACCCAACAGAGGGTGGCTGAGCTGACTCCCCTAGCCGAGGAAGTAGACAGTCTTCGATCACGAGTGGCTGAGGCCCATCAGGACACTGATAAGGCCAAGAAGGCGTTCGAGGCCCTTTCGGTGAGATCATGGAGGGGCGACAAGGAGTCTGCCAAGGTTAGGAAGGAGCGAGATAAGCTACTCTAGAAGGACGTCGAGACCCACCAGTGGATCCTTGACCTTCTAGCCGAGGTTGAGAAGGAAAGGGAGATGAAGCTAGGGGCCGAGGAGAAGCTCGCGGCCCTAGAGAAGAGGGCAAGCTTAAATGCCGTGGTGGTCACTCGGCTACGCAAGCAGCAGGATGAGCTGCTCCAAACCATGGATAGGCTCTGCTCAGAGCATGGCGTGTCTCACAAGGAGCGTGACTAGACCTTCCGAGAGCATGACTAGGCCTACCAAGAGCGCGATGATGCACAGCAGAAGGTTGGCTCCTTCTAGGCCGAGCTTGGAAACGCGACGACCTAGAAGCTGGAGGTCGAGAGTGTTTCTGTTAGGCTAGCCGTGGACCTCGCCAAGGCAAGGAGGAATCTTCAGGTGGGGAGCGATGAGCTTGGTATCCTGAGTACCGCCGTTGGAATGGTCTGCAATGACCTTGAGGTGGTCTAGTCATAGGGGACCAGCTCGCTCATGGCCCATGTCGTCGAGATCATGGCTCGGGTGTGCCAGCTCGAGAGGAATGCCCTTCACGCCAGGGTCAATCAATCCTTCATGATTGCTCATTCTCATAACAGGGACAAAATTGATCTGGAGACAATGAGCCATGGCTTTGCGCCTCGCTTGAAGTCCACGAGCTAGAGGAGATGGAAGCGATGGCGGCTCCCCTTTTGTAGGACCTGGCGGACATGATCGAAGGCATAGTTCTCCCCCAGAGGGGTTAGTTAGTTCAATAGGTCTGGCGGTCGTTCTTGTAAGAAGCAAACAAGTTCCGACCCTTCTGTATCGTTCGAACAAACTTGTCATTTTGTTTTGTTTGATCAAATCTGTTCTTTTGTTTTGGTGCAAACGAATTTGTTTTTCCTTCCTTGTTATGTGTGAAAAGGGGTTCATGCGTTCCGACTGTAGAGTTCAAGGTGTAGGAGGGAAACGATGATCACACTGGTAAGCAAGAGTGTCATAGCTGCTAGGGCGTAGGTTTCTTGCAGTCCGACCAGCCTTACTCAGTCATTCATTTTCATAGACCTTGCCACTAGGTTTTTCAACATGAGGAAGGGGTTGGGCACAACGACTGCTTTAGAAAGGGTGTATATATATACCCTTATCAGCCCCCGAGTGAGACCCAACCCCTTGCCATTACTAAGGTCAGGTGTCACTAAAGATCGTGGAGAGGATAGCGAAACTAGTAGGATAAAGCGTCTCTTGTTTTAGAAACATTATTATTAGTTTTCGCACGTACCCCCTCCCTAGGTTCTAAGCCATCATTCTATGACCGTGCATTCAATCTCCTTGCAAGTCCAACTTTCCTCGAGCCCCCACGCATAGCGGGGGTCCGATCTAGAGTCAGCTCATCTTTGTGACCATCACCCCATCCACGGTTTTCACAACCAGAGGGGTTGAGCTAACATTACTTGCCTTGATGCCTCGAGTGATGCGCTCGACGAGCTCTCTAATGGGCAAGTTCGAGTGGAATTCGGGTTCATCATTCGTGATAGGGTCGACATAGCCCTCATGTGGCATTCAACTGCTCCTTAACCCGCCTCCCAATAGATGCCCGGGTCGCTCCAGAGAGCGACTCAGGTGGCCCGCTGGCCTCTCCTCGATGGAGATTCTATGGGCTTGGCTCGAGGTTAGGATCAAACAAGAAGATTGAGATGCTCCTGTTTGCTTCTAAGTGGGTCAGGCAAAGGCCGTTGGGGCTCATCTGTGTTTTCTCGCCTGGCTCAGGTCGACGTGAGGCGGCCTTGAGCCCTTCATGGGTCGGCCTTCGAATCCTAGTTAGTTGGATTCTCAAGTTAGGGTCATGCGGCTCAAGCCCCCAAGCCTCATTGGGCTTAGTAGGGGTCAGCTGAGTTTCATGCATCACCCCATCCTTGGTTTTCACAACCAGAGGGGTTGGGCTAACGACACTTGCCTCGATGGCTCGAGTGTCATGCTCGGTGAGCTCGCTAATGGGCATGTTCGGGTGGAATCTGGGTCCATCATTTGCTGATGGGGTCAGCATAGCCCTCATGTGGTATTCCACTACTCCTTAACCAGCCTCTCAGCAGATGCCCATGTCGCTCCGTAGAGCGACTCTGGTAACCCACTGGCCTCTCCTCGATGGAGATTCTATGGGCTTGGCTCGAGGTTAGGATTGAACAAGAAAGGTCGAGATGTCCCTGTCCGCTTCTAAGCAGGGTCGGGCAAGAGCCCCTGGGGCTCATCTCGATTTTTCTCCCCTGGCTCTATTTGACACGAGGTGGCCTCGAGCCCTTCTAAATTTAATCATGTCGGCTAACCGAAACAAATGTGGAATTAAAACAATTGGTCTAGCCAAGACTACACCCCTCTATTTAAGTTCACAAGCACCATAAAAAGATCATAATTATGCAACAAAGGTGCTAGGCTAGCTAGAGCTCACCTAATCAATTCTAGAGCAAGGTCACACAAACCTATGCCACTAGTATTTTACACACCGGGGAGCTCCTACATAATTCTAGTAAGCAAAAGCATAAAGCTCCTAAGCGCACTAGCAATGCTCAATAACAAGGCAACCAATGCCAAATTAGAGAGCGCAAATACTTAGCTACACAAACTAAGCAATGTGACTAACAAGGTTACACAAACCGAATTAGTCACGCAAGGGAGCTACTTCTATGCTACACAAGCAAGAAGGTAACTAGTGAGCTACACATGCTAACTAATTACAAGAGCAACTACACAAGCACAATGTATATGAAAGTAATTACAAGCTTGTGTAAGGGGATTGCAAACCAATGGGAAGAACAATGTTGACACGGTGATTTCTCCCCTAAGGTTCATGTGCTTGCCAACACGCTACGTCCCCATTGAGACAAGCTCCAAGGATGCCGCCTGTCCTCTTGCTAGTGGTGACCCGCAAGTCACATTCTCCCACGTGGAGTGCTTACCACAAGCTCTAGCACTTGACCTGGCTGAACCACTTTGTTGTCCTTCGTGTCTCGCTCTACTAGAGTTGCTCTTCGTGGCTCCCGTAGGGCAAGCACAATGCCCCTCACAAAGCTCTTCTCTGAAGCACCGCACAAGCTTCTTGCAGTCTTCGATGGAGACCACCACCAAGCCATCTAGGAGGTGGCGACCTCCAAGAGTAACAAGCACCATCGACTTACAACTCGATCACCTAGTGCCACTCGATACAACCTCATGATGCAATCGCACTAGAATCGCTCTCTCACACAATTGGATGATCACTATCAAGCATATGTGAGATGGAGGGCTCCTAAGCACTCTCAATCATGGACACAAAATCCCCCAAGGTGCTCTTATTTTGCCATGGCTGAGACCACCTTCTATTTATAGCCCCCACAAAAATAAAGTCGTTGTACCCCTTTAATGGACACTGACCGGGACAACTAGACGCGCAGGTCGTGTGCATCGGACACGTCCGGTGTGGTGACCAGACGCATCTGGTCACTATTTGACCACCACATGTCCCATTCAAACAAAGTAGCCATTTCCACCCAACGGCCTGTAACAGAACCGACCAATTATATGAGATTAAGTAAGGAAATCTTCCGCCGAAGTAGATAATTTAGTAAACTTAAGCCTGTATAACCCGGTAGTCCGTGAAACCATGAAGGATTTCAAACAAATTGACATACAAACCAAGATCGTACAAGTTTAGCAATCACCGTCACATGTTACATAAAGTTCGCAATGACAGTTGGATACATCAGAGTTTAGAACATAAAGTTATTACAACCCAAGTTCAACTGAAATAGTGGAAGCAATTAGTTTTAAAGCCACACACACACTTTTGGTTTAGATACAGTTCTAGTAGGTAGTCATCTCCAACAAAAGCATCAGATGAGAGATACGGAGTGACCATTGCCCTTGGTCCTAGTTGTCGCCCATCATCGGGTATAGGCAGTTAATGCAATAGCCATAGTACATTTGACCATCTGCAACAATAATGGGAACAACGCCCTGAGTACGAGAAGGTACTCAGCTAGACTTACCCGTCTTAAACCAAAATAAAGCGACACCAAGGATTATGCAAGGCTTTCTTTAGTGGCTAGCTGACTCATTTGCGAAAAGCATAAGCTATCATGAAGAAACCATTTTAAGTACTTTGCATCATCTTTATTATGACCTATCCATCTAGGTAAGCACCTATACTATAGCAATCACTTGATTAACCAATAACATCTAGTTATCAACTTAGATTTAGCATATCCCATACCATCCAGATAACCATCAGTGTTCCATCATAATTACTACGATGCTGTAGCTCAAGTCAAGTGCTCACTATCCAGGAGCGATGGCGATTCGAATCGATTCCTAACCAGCTGGTGATTTATTCCTCACACAAACCACACTCACCGATCAAGTGAGCTACAGATCACTAATGACACTTTCCAAGTAGCCACGGGATAACAGTCATGGACCGCACTACCTAGGGACCGCCTGATAGCCAGGATGCACCTTGGGCCTCACTCTTCGCGTCCCCGTCATACCCCCTTCAGCACCAGTCTACTAATTCAAGTTTATCCCGGCTCGAATAATGTCACTAGCTTCGCGGTCGAAAGGTACTTTATTCGGCTAGCTAAATGTGAGGCATACGTTCAACATGATAAGAGGGACAAGCAACGATCAGTCCTTAATCGACATAGATCGAAAACTAACAGCACCCTAGAACCCCATCTGGTTGCCTCCAACTTTTCTATCCGGTCTCCAATTATCAATCACACATGGTTAATTCCTGGATATCATTCTTTCCATAGCTACATTCTTCCAGTGACCACCTATAAATGTAGGTGACCAGAAATCACCGATCGCTACCGGTCTAAGCAAGGCTAAGTAGTTATTCAATCCTAACCTAACAGGGTAAAAAGGTAATAAGGTAGGCAAGGATACTAATAAATGCATCAATGGTTTCAATCAACTCCTACAACTTAATGCAACAATATATAAACTCATATATAGAAAGAATTGCTTTTATAAAGTAGGAGACTTAGAATGCTCCGAGGCTTGCCTCGTTCGAACGAACTAGGTTGATGATCCACGCACTCGGGCAAGTCCTCTCCTTGCTCCTCTTCCTCTGGCACCTCCTGTGCCTAGATTTCTTATGGATCTGTCCCAGTCTGCTCTTCCTGAACTGCTACTAGCAACTCCTCCTGTGATCCTGTATGATGCAGATGTATAAGTGCTCATGCATAGGTGCATCGGAGAGATGACATGTAATGATCATGATGCATGGAATGTAGATGAACATGTTTAACTTTATTGGACATAGTAGAAGTAAAGCTCTTCTATAAGGTAGCCAACATCATCCAAGAACATGTACTGCTATACTACTACTACAACCACTGTACTAACATGCCAAGTCACCATAGCAAGCTAAGATGCTTCAAAGATACACCAAAGCAAACATTATTAACTAAACATGCATTAAAAAGGTTAGTTAAACCCTAATTGAAACTAGGTTTGAACAGCAACACCTATTTTGGTAGCACAAAAAATCTAAGAAAATTACAGCAGCATAGTACTATAAGTAGACTACCATAAAATTTTCATGGCATTTGGATAAGTAAAATAGCATACACAAAAATGACAAGCTATGGCATAAATATGAGCATAAAAATACTTTGTATTATGAAAAGTATCAAACAACAGATTTAATATTTTTCCTATGTTCTACATAGTAAACAATCACTGCACAAAATTATCATACACATGTTTTATACAATTTTTGCTCTCTATCAAAATAACAAAAATCATCAATTAAAGGCACTTGAACTACACATCAATATTTCTCTACAGAACATGCATGACATATATTTTTCCTACAAAGTACATTACTAAAGAGATTAACAAAACTAGAACCATATTTTCTGATAATTATTCTATTTACTAGACATTTTCTAAGATAACAACAAATACAAGAATTAAACAAAACCCTATACAAAAGTATCACAAAAACCACATGCAATATTTTTATATTGTAGATCTACTTCTAAGAAACACAACAAAATTGGTCTCACTTGATTTGGAGCTAAAATGAGCAAACTATGGATTTTTGAAGCCTTTACGACATTTTCTGGAAATCATTTCTTAAAACCCTTTTTGAAAACCGAGGCATAAACGCTAGATCCACCCGGATCTCTACCCAGGCTTGCACCCCTGCGGCTGACAGTGGCCCCTAAGGCCGACTGGGCCCCACCCGTCAGTCGAACAGAAACTAGAGGAGATCACCGACGGCGAGAGCTCACCGACGGTGAGGTCTCTGGCCAGCTAAGGTGACCAGCGTGCTCCCCACCCTCATCCGAACCCAACGGTGCCCGTGGCATGGGCCAAGGAGCTTGGGAAGTTAGCCGCTGTCGTGCATGGCGGAGCGGCGGTGCGGGTTGTCGCCGGTGGGGCGTCCCCGGCCACGGCACGGTGAGTGGCAGGCGCTCGGGAGCCTCAGTGACGCGGTGTGGTGCTCATGCGCGAGAAAAGAGAGCGGGATGCGAAGTGGAGAGGAGATGTCCACGGAGCGGAGCTCTCTAGTGAGCTTGACCACTACTCCAGCGAGGGATTCCCGAGGAAGGGAAGCTTCCCATGGCTTACCGAGGCAAGCACGAGGTGCGCGAGGTGGAGGCGGAGCTTTGGGTGAGACAGAGCTAGCTCTGGCGAACTAGAGCGGCCAGAACGGCTAACTCCGGTGAGGCGCTAGTGCAGGCGGTGGCGAAGGCGAGCGTGTGCGCATGCTCTACTGCTGGCGTGTGAGAGGAAAATGGGAGAGAGCGCAGGGGAGTTAGTCGCACGTGCGGAGGTGTAGGCGAGCGCGTGGGGCGCGGGGGTGACTGGGACGGCCAGGTGCCACCATCGCTGGCGCATGGCGACCATGCGGTGGCGGGCGTCTGTCGTGGTCAGGATGCAGGCGCGCGGGCATGGGCCAGGTCGGCTTCGCTAGTTGGGCCAGAAGCGGAGCGGTGGCCCAACTAAGGTAAGAACTATTTTTTTTTTCATTTTCTTTTCTTTCCCAAATTCATTCAAATGAAATTTTAAACCTTTTCAAAGCAGTTTCAAAAGTTGGACCCAAAATAGAAGTTGCTCAAAAAAATGTACTCTACAACTTTGCCAAAAAGAGTAAGGCCAAAATCCAATTAGATTTTGAACTATAGATTTAAAGTAAATTTAAATAAAAACCCCTATTTTAGAAGATTATTTTTAAAAGCAAAATTTGAGAAAACTTTGAATATACACCTTGCTCCAAATTGCATCCTAATTACTTCTAAGTGGTCTAAGTGATCAACCAAGGTACACACATGGCAAAACAAACATAGCATCCAATCTATTAAAACAAAACTATGCAACATACATGTTTCATTAGTATGTCTCAATTCTATATTTCATGTCATGCTTATGAATGCATAATAATGATTATGCTCATAATTTGAAAAATGTTAATGCATGCTTAACACCGAGGTGTTATAGCCCTCCCCCCTTATAAGAATCTCGTCCCAAGATTTTGAGTTACGAACCATTTGTTATAAAAATCCTTATAAGCATTTTGTAGATATTCTCTTGTTTCCCACGTCGCATCACCATCATCGTGATGACTCTACTGTATCTTATATGTTCTCACCACTTTATTCTGAGTGACTTGGTCCTTAGTGTCCAAAACTCGAACCGGTTGCTCATGGTATTCCAAGTCTGATTTGATCCAAATGCCCTGAGGTTCTATTCTCTCTTCCAGAACATGCAAGCACTTCTTCAACTATGATACATGGAAGACTGGAAAGATCGAACCCATCGCTTCTGGTAACTGTAACTTGTAAGCCACTGGACCCTTCTTTTCTAGTATTTTATATGGTCCGACAAATCTAGGAGCGAGCTTTCTCTTTACTCCAAACCGTTGTACTTTCTTCATGGGAGTAACCTTCAGATAAACGTAGTCACCTACCTCAAACTCAAGCGGCCTCCTTCTCTTATCGGCATAACCCTTCTGACGTGACTGTGCTGCATTCATGTTTTGTTGGATAATACAGACCTTTTTCTCAGCCTCATCAACAAAATCGATTCCATAAAACCTTCTCTCTCCAGGCTCAACCCAATTCAATGGTGTCCTACATTTCCTACCATACAATGCTTCAAATGGAGCCATCTTGATACTCTCTTGGTAACTGTTGTTGTAAGCGAACTCTGCCAAAGGTAACCATGATTCCCATGAACCCCTAGACGATAACACACAAGCTCTAAGCATATCTTCAAGAACAGTATTAACTCGCTCTGTCTGCCTATCTGTCTATGGGTGGTAAGCTGTACTACGAACCAAGCTAGTACCCAAACCTTTATGAAGATGCTCCCAAAAATGAGTGGTAAACTATGACCCACGGTCAGACACGATAGTCTTTGGTATACCATATAATCGGACAATCTCTGCAATGTACTTCTCAGCATACTGAGGGGGTCGAAAAGCATTCTTGACTGGTAAAAAGTGAGCTGATTTGGTAAGGCGATCTACAATCACCCAAATTGAATCATTCCCCTTTGGTGTGGTGGGAAGGCCAGTGATAAAATCCATACTTATATCATCCCATTTCCAATCTGGTACTCACAAAGGTTGCAACATTCCTACGGTTCTCATGTGAAGAGCTTTCACTCTACAACACATGTCGCAACGAGCAACATACGCTGCAATCTCCTTCTTCATCTTCGTCCACCAATAACTAGGTCTCAATTCTTGACACATTTTGCTACTTCTAGGATGGATAGACAACTTAGAGTGATGAGCTTCATCCATCAATTTGTTCTTGAGCTCTTGATCTTTAGGTACAACCAGACGGTCCTTAAACCATAACACTCCTTGTTCATCCACTCTAAAGTGCTTGGTCGGTTCTTTCTTCATTTTCTCCTTGATATGGAATATTCCCTTATCTGTTTTCTGACCCTCAATGATCTTGCTCTCCAAGGTACAACTAACTTGGATATTATGCAACATAGCAGGATGCAACAAATTGAACCCATCTTCAAACAACAGTTGCACAGCAAGAGAATGTGACTTCCTACTTAAGGCATCTACTACTACATTTGCCTTTCTCGGATGATAGTGCACATTCAAATTATAATCCTTTATCAGCTCTAACCATCTTCTCTATCGCATGTTCAACTCAGACTGAGTAAATATGTACTTGAGACTCTTATGATCTATAAAGATATTGCACACATTCCCAAGCAAGTAGTGTCTCCAAATCTTTAGAGCATGCACAACGGCCGCAAGCTCTAAATCATGCATAGGATAGTTAACCTCATGCTTCCTCAACTGACGTGAGGCATAAGCAATGACCCTTCCATCTTGCATCAGAACATATCCTAAACCATTCTTTGATGCATCGCAAAACACATCAAATGGCTTCTCTATATCCGGTTGTGCCAGAATAGGAGCAGTGGTTAGCAAATTCCACAAGGTGTAGAAAGCTGCCTCACACTCCTTTGTCCAAATGAACTTATGGTCCTTCTATAGCAAACTTGTCATTGGCTTGGCAATCTTCGAGAAGTCTGATATAAAATGACGATAGTAACTAGCTAATCCAAGAAAACTCCGAACCTCATGAACTGTGCTTGGTGCATTCTAATCCATAACCTCTTGTACCTTACTAGGATCCACTGAGATTCCATTCTCAGATAACACATGACCGAGAAAAGGAATTGTCTTTAGCCAGAACTTACATTTACTAAACTTAGCATATAGCTGGTGATCTCTGAGTCTAGTCAAGACAATTCTTAGATGCTCTGCATGATCCTGTTTGTTCTCTGAGTATACTAGAATGTCATCAATGAACACAATCATGAACTTATCCAACTCTAGCATAAAGACTGAATTCATCAGATACATAAAGTATGCAGGAGCATTGGTCAAACCAAAGGACATGACAAGATACTTGTACAAACGATATCTAGTGGAGAACGTGGTCTTGGGTATATCTTGTGGTCTAATCTTGATCTGATGGTACCCTAATCTCAAATCTATCTTGGAGAACACCTTGGCTTTTGACAATTGATCAAACAAGATATCAATCCGAGGTAGAGGATACTTGTTTTTAATTGTCACCGCATTCAATGGCCGGTAGTCCATGCACATCTGTAAGGAGTTATCCTTCTTCACAAACAGTGCGAGACATCCCCATTCCGATGAACTTGGACGAATTAAACCCTTAGTCAATAGATCTTGGAGTTGTTTCTTCAACTCGGCTAATTCATTTGGAGGCATCCGATAAGGCCTTCTTGAGATCGGTGGTGTTCCAGGGATTAACTCAATGGCAAACTCAACATCTCTATCTGGTGGAAGACCGCGTAACTCATCTAGAAACACGTCTGGAAACTCACACACTACTAGAATCTTGGCTAGAAGAGTAGTTTGGACTGCACAAGTTGTACTGGCCAGATCTATTCTCTGAGGTAAGGTTACTTGAAATGTACCTTCTCCAACAGGTTCCTTGAGAGAAATGCTTCTTCCTCCAACATCAATTACTACTCCCATCTTATTCATCCAGTTCATTCCCATAATCACATCTAGAACTAGCCCTGGCATAACTATCAAGTTAAGCTTATACTGCCTGTCTGCTATACTCAGGGTTACCCCCTGGCTTATCGGATTAGTTAACAGATTAGCCCTAGCTGAACTTATCTGATAAGCACATTCCAATTCAACTATCTTTTGCTCATACTTTCTTGTAAATGCTTGACTTATGAATAAATGAGATGATCCAGAATCAAACAAAATGACTATAGGATGATTGTTGATAGAAAACATATTGGTTGTCATGGGCTCTCCTTCCGGGATGTCATCAATGGTGGTGTGGTGCACACAAGCTTGGTACTGATTCTACTGCTTCTTGGGATATGGGCAAAACTTCGCAAAGTGCCCAGGTTGATTGCAGTTGAAACACAGTCCTCTTACTTGAGTAGCAGCTCTAGATGAACTGCCTTGTCCTGTCTTGGCTTGTGGCACCGCCATCTTGAATGGCTTCTGATTCCTCTGAGGTTGCTGGGCATTTTGATTCCTCCGCTGGGGTGGCCTGAACCTTGCACCAGGGGCAGGCGGACGATACGTAGAACGATTTGCCATCGGGGCCCTTGGCTGGGACGGACCTGACTCAAAAGCCCTCTTACGAGTCTTGGATGCAGCATATACATTGTTATTCTTTTCTTGCTTTAAGCAGTCACTAACAAAGTCATTGAAACCAGTTCTTGTGTTGGTACCCACATGCTTCATCATCTTGGGATTCAGACCTCTCTTGAAACTAGCGATCTTTTTGGCATCGATATTCACCATGTCAGAGGCATAGCGACTTAGATTGTTGAATGCATGTAGATACTGTGTCACAGTCTTGGTGCCTTGATTCAGTGCTAGAAATTCTCCAAACTTCATTTCTATCAAACCAGGTGGAATGTAAACTCCACAAAAAGCCTCAGTGAATTCCCTCCAAGTAATGTGGGCATTTGGGGGAAAAGTGGTGCGGTGGTGCTTCCACCACATTCCTGCAGGGCCTTGTAGCTGATGAGCTGCATACTCAGTCTTCAACACTTCTGTCATCCTTAGAACATGAAACTTATCTTCCATGGTGTTTATCCACTCTTCTGCATCCAATGGCTCTGCCACTTCTTTGAAAATTGGTGGTCTAGTGTCCATAAAGTCCTTGAAACCGCTATACTGATTCACTTCATGTCCACCTAGGTTTAACCCACGGCGGGTGTTGTCAGCAATGTGGCGCAATGTAGCTTCCATGTTCTACTACATGCCCTCCATGTTGCGTTGACTTCTAAGGAACTGTGCGAAGAACTGTTCTGCGGTGTACAGTGGAGGAGGAGGTGGTGGTGGATCACTGTTCTCATTCCTAGTGGCACTGCCACCTGCCTCAGCAGCGTCATACACAGTACGGCGAGTGTTTGGCATCTGCATATTTCAGCAACAGTAATTATTAGGCGATGTTGTAGAAATTATAGGTGAATGAAAAATTATGCCGTACTGAATTCACTAGAGAGAATAAATTTATAGAATAAAACAGGGGCACAATAAGTCATTCCAATTAACACAACATCACTAATTAGATTACTTAAGCACACACATTGTGTCCATTACAACCAAATTGCCAGCATACATACACTGGACTTTTGACATTCAGATATCGCCACAAACACATCCAAGTTTTCCAACATTACATCAAGGTCTTAGTCTTTCTACTCATTATTACATACCAGACATGCCAACCATGCAAAAGGTCATCGCAAACAAAACCCTAGTAGCAAACCAAGATCGTACAAGTTTAGCAATCACCGTCACATGTTACATAAAGTTCGCAATGACAGTTGGATACATCGGAGTTTAGAACATAAAGTTATTACAACCCAAGTTCAAACTGAAATAGCGGAAGCAATTAGTTTTAAAGCCACACACATACTTTTGGTTCAGATACAGTGCCAGTAGGTAGTCATCTCCAACAAAAGCATCAGATGAGAGATATGGAGTGGCCATTACCCTTGGTCCTAGTGGTCGCCCATCGCTGGGTATAGGCAGTTAATGCAATAGCCGTAGTATATTTGACCATCTGCAACAATAATGGGAACAACGCCCTGAGTACGAGAAGGTACTCAGCTAGACTTACCAGTCTTAAACTAAAATAAAGCGACACCAAGGATTATGCAAGGCTTTCTTTAGTGGCTAGCTGACTCATTTGCGAAAAGCATAAGCTATCATGAAGAAACCATTTTAAGTACTTTGCATCATCTTTATTATGACCTATCCATCTAGGTAAGCACCTATACTATAGCAATCACTTGATTAACCAATAACATCTAATTACCAACTTAGATTTAGCATATCCCATACCATCCAGATAACCATCAGTGTTCCATCATAATTACTATGATGCTGTAGCTCGAGTCAAGTGCTCACTATCTAGGAGCGATGGTGATTCGAATCGATTCCTAACCAACTGGTGATTTATTCCTCACACAAACCACACTCACCGATCAAGTGAGCTACAGATCACTAATGACACTTTCCAAGTAGTCGTGGGATAACAGTCATGGACCGCACTACCTAGGGACCGCCCGACAGCCAGGACGCACCTTGGGCTCACTCTTCGCGTCCTCGTCATACCCCCTTCAGCACTAGTCTGCCAATCCAAGTTTATCATGGCTCAAATAGTGTCACTAGCTTCACGGTCGAAAGGTACTTTATTCAGCCAGCTAAATGTGAGGCATACGTTCAACATGACAAGAGGGACAAGCAACGATCGGTCCTTAATCGACACAGATAGAAAACTAATAGCACCCCAGAACCCTATCTGGTTGCCTCCAACTTTTCCGTCCGATCTCCAATTATCCATCACACATGGTTAATTCCAGGATATCATTATTTTCATAGCTACATTCTTCTAGTAACCACCTATAAATGTAGGTGACCAGAAATCACCGATCGCTACCGGTCTAAGCAAGGCTAAGCAGTTATTCGATCCTGACCTAACAGGGTAAAAAGGTAATAAGGTAGGCAAGGATACTAATAAATGCATCAACGGTTTCAATCAACTCCTACAACTTAATGCAACAATATATAAACTCATATATAGAAAGAATTGCTTTTATAAAGTAGGAGACTTAAAATGCTCTGGGGCTTGCCTCGTTCAAATGAACTAGGTTGATGATCCACGCACTCGGGCAAGTCCTCTCCTTGCTCCTCTTGCTCTAGCACCTCCTATGCCTGGATTTCTTGTGGATCTATCCCGGTCTGCTCTTCCTGAACTGCTACTAGCAACTCCTCCTGTGATCCTGTATGATGCAGATGTATAAGTGCTCATGCATAGGTGCATCGGAGAGATGACATGTAATGATCATGATGCATGGAATGTAGATGAACATGTTTAACTTTATTGGACATAGTAGAAGTAAAGCTCTTCTACAAGGTAGCCAACATCATCCAAGAACATGTACTACTATACTACTACTACAACCACTGTACTAACATGCCAAGTCACCATAGCAAGCTAAGATGCTTCAAAGATACACCAAAGCAAACATTATTAACTAAACATGCATTAAAAAGGTTAGTTAAACCCTAATTGAAACTAGGTTTGAACAGCAACACCTATTTTGGTAGCACAAAAAAATCTAAGAAAATTACAGCAGCATAGTACTATAAGTAGACTACCATAAAATTGTCATGGCATTTGGATAAGTAAAATAGCATACACAAAAATGACAAGCTATGGCATAAATATGAGCATGAAAATACTTTGTATTGTGAAAAGTATCAAACAACATATTTAATATTTTTCCTATGTTCTACATAGTAAACAATCACTGCACAAAAATTATCATACACATGTTTTATACAATTTTTGCTCTCTATCAAAATAACAAAAATCATCAATTAAAGGCACTTGAACTACACATCAATATTTCTCTACAGAACATGCATGACATATATTTTTCCTACAAAGTACATCACTAAAGGAGATTAACAAAACTAGAACCATATTTTTCTGATAATTATTCTATTTACTAGATATTTTCTAAGATAACAACAAATACAAGAATTAAATAAAACCCTATACAAAAGTATCACAAAAACCACATGCAATATTTTTATATTGTAGATCTACTTCTAAGAAACACAACAAAATTGGTCTCACTCGATGTGGAGCTAAAAATGAGCAAACTATGGATTTTTGAAGCCTTTACGACATTTTCTAGAAATCATTTCTTAAAACCCCTTATTGAAAACCGAGGCATAAACGCTAGATCCACCCGGATCTCTACCCAGGCTTGCACCCCTACGGATGATAGTGGCCCCTAAGGCCAACTGGGCCCCACCCGTTAGTCGAACAGAAACCAGAGGAGATCACCGGCGGCGAGAGCTCGCCGACGGTGAGGTCTTCGGCCAGCTAAGGTGACCAGTGTGATCCCTACCCTTGCGTGAACCCAACGGTGCCCATGGCATGGGCCAAGGAGCTCGGGAAGCCGGCCACTGCCGTGCATGGCGGAGCGGCGGCACGGGTTGTCGCCGGTGGGGCATCCTCGGCCACAACATGGTGAGTGGAGGCGCTCAAGAGCCTCAGTGACATGGTGTGGTGCTTGTGCATGAGAAAAGAGAGTGGGATGTGAAGCAGAGAGGAGATGTCCATGGAGCGGAGCTCTCTAGTGAGGTCGACCACTACTCCAGCGAGGGATTCCTGAGGAAGGGAAGCTTTCCATGGCTTACCGAGGCGAGCATGGGGTGCGCGAGGTGGAGGCGGAGCTTTGGGTGAGACAGAGCTAGCTCTGGTGAACTAGAGCGGCTGGAACAGCTAACTCTGGTGAGGCGCTGGTGCGGGCGGTGGCGGAGGCGAGCGCGTGCACATGCTCTGCTACTGGCGCATGAGAGGAAAATGGGAGAGAGCGTAGGGGAGTCAGTCGCGCGTGCAGAGGTGTAGGCGAGCGCGTGGGGTGCGGGGGCCACTGGGATGGCCAGGTGCCACCGTCGCCAGCGCATGGCGACCACTCGGCGGCGGGCGTCTATCGTGGTCAGGACGCATGCGCGCGGGCGTGGGCGAGTGCGCGGGCATGGGCCAGGCTGGCTTCGCTAGCTGGGCCAGGAGTGGAGCGGCGGCCCAACTAAGGTAAGAATCGTTTTTTTTCATTTTCTTTTCTTTCCCAAATTCATTCAAATGAAATTTTAAACCTTTTCAAAGCAGTTTCAAAAGTTGGACCCAAAATAGAAGTTGCTCAGAAAAATGTACTCTACAACTTTGCCAAAGAGTAAGGCCAAAATCCAATTAGATTTTGAACTATAGATTTAAAGTTAATTTAAATCAAAAACCCTATTTTAGAAGATTATTTTTAAAAGCAAAATTTGAGAAAACTTTGAATATACACCTTGCTCCAAATTGCATCCTAATTACTTCTAAGTGGTCTAAGTGATAAACCAAGGTACACATATGGCAAAACAAACATAGCATCCAATCTATTAAAACAAAACTACGCAACATACATGTTTCATTAGTATGTCTCAATTCTATATTTCATGTCATGCTTATGAATGCATAATAATGATTATGCTCATGATTTGCAAAATGTTAATGCATGCTTAACACCGAGGTGTTACACGGCCCTCTCTAACACGCTCTGACATGATTCATTGGACGCAGGAGGGGCAACGTCCGGTCGAGTCTAGAGAGCTCCTAGAGCCGCTCAACTATGACCGAACGTGTCCGGTGTGGCAGACCAGACATAGGAGGAGCAGTGTCCGGTCGAGTCTAGAGAGCTCCCAGAGCCAATCAACTATGACCGGATGCGTCCAGTGTGGCCGACCGGATGCGCCCCTATGTCCGGTCCTCTCTGGACTAACACCCGCGTCCCATGTCACTATGACCTGACGCTAAACAGTGATTGCTCAGCGTCCGGTCACTGCTATGAGCCAGAGTCTGGTCACCTCGGCAACTCTGCCCGTGCCTAGCTAGAATACCGGACACATCTAGTATAGATATCGGATGCGTCCGGTCACATTAGGAACAATGGCACCTAAGTCAGATACTGGACGCGTCCGGTCCTCATGTTGGACACGTCCGGTCACCCCATGACCAGCACATTCAACTCCTTTTCTTCACCAACTTCTTGTCCTTTGCAAATGTGCCAACACCACCAAGTGTACAACACCTTATGCATGCATGTTTTCTTTTCACAAACATTTTTTAAGGAGTTAACCACTCAACTTGCCGCGCCACTCGATCCTAGCAACGATGCAAAGTTAGATTACTCGAGTGGTACTAGATGACCAATATGTAAACAAGTTTGCTCCTCTTGATAGTATGGCCATCTATCCTAAACCCGGTCATCAACTTCTCTACACACCTATGACCAGTGAAATGAAATGCCCTAGGTTATACCTTTGCCTTGTGCATTCCATTCCATCTCCTCCAATATCGATGCAACACATGCACCAACATGATTGACAATGATATGATTCACTCCATATTGAAAGGATCAAGATGCCTAAGAGGAGGGGGGGTGAATTGGGCTAATTCTAAATTTCTTTGCAATAATTAAATCCAACGGTTAGCCTAATTAACCCCATGTGCCTAGAAAGTGTTTCTAATATTCTACCGCATAAAAAGTCTTGCAACCTAAGTTCTAATCCTACTCTAGCATGGCAATTCTATGAATGTAAAGACAAGTATTGAATTGCTCAAAGTAAATGCCCAAAGTAAAGAGCGAAGGAGGAACACAGTGATGTTTTGCCGAGGTATCAGAGAGTCGTCACTCCCCACTAGTCCTCGTTGGAGCACCCGCACAAGGGTGTAGCTCCCCCTTGATCCACACAAGGATCAAGTGCTCTCTACGGGTTGATTCTTTGACACTCCATCGTGGTGAATCACCCACAACCGCTCACAACTTGAGTTGGGTCATCCACAAGCTCCGCCAGATGATCACTAAGCTCCCAACCACCACCAAGCTGTCTTGGTGATGGCGATCACCAAGAGTAACAAGCACAAACTCTCACTTGACTATGACAAGCCTAATGAGAAGGGTGGATGCACACTTTGCTACTCTTGATCTCACTAATGAGGACTCTCTTTGGGATTCTCAAATCTCAATCACCTTACTAGGACCTTGCTCTTCTTGGCACTCACAAAGATGCTTCTCAGCTGTTGGAATGAGCAAAAGTACCCCCACACACGAATGGGGGAAGTATTTATAACATGGGCTGAAAAATGAACCGTTATAACACGCGCCAGTCAGTTCACCCTGAATTCCAGTGATCAAATGGTGATCGGACAGCGTTCGGTCATCACTGACCAGATGTGTCCGGTCATGATTTTCCCTCTCTGGAACCTTACTGGAGTCGATAGGACGCTGGCCCTCAGCATCTGGTCACTTCACCTCTTAGCGTCCGATCACTTCTAGATGACTTCACCTTGATCAAATAAATTGACCAGACTCTGCGCTAGTGCCCGGTCACACTGAAGCCAGCGTCCGATCAGTATTTGACCCTCCATTCACTTCCAATTTTCGATCGTACGTGAATGAAGTTTGCTCCAATGGATCTAAGGGCTTTTTAGGAGCTACCTAGTGCGAGGTTTAACAAGTGTGCACCACACCTAATCCACTAGACTCACCTAGGTCAAGCTACCCGTCCATACCCCCCTTAATAGTATGGCCAAAGGAAAAACAAAGTCCTAAACTACTCTAAGTGTCTCTTCAACACCAAACGACACTTAGAACTAGTCCATCCTTAACCTTGTCGTCCATCCTTTGAAAACCGAAATGATTTCCATAGTAGGGGCATGACCACCATGATAGCCCAATCGATCTCCATTACCATGACCTAACTTAATTGCCTCTGCAAAACACACGTTAGTCATAGTAATCACGTATTGTCATTAATCACCGAAATCCAACTAGGGGCCTAGGTGCTTTCAATCTCCCCCTTTTTGGTGATTGATGACAATACCACCTCGAGTATATGAAAGAGTTGAGGTTTTTAACATGCTTGGTTCATATAAGCTTTTGACAATAAGAACAAAAAAGTTAGGCAAGCTTATATGACCCAAGCCAACATGATGTACTCAAAAGATATGAAATAAGCATGAGTACAAGTAATAAAGCTCATTTGCATCGGAGTAAAATGCGGAAGCAAAGCAAATGAGCATAGCACAAGTGATATGACATATAAATAATTCAAAGTAGAGAGCACACATGTCATATATCATGATCACGTAGATATCACTATCACATAAATGTAGTTTGATGCATAAAAGGAAACACACAAATGCATAATAGTGTATCACACATAAAACTTCAAATGTAATAGAAAATCTAATAGATAAATGAAGCTCCCCTAGATATGTCACTCCCCCTAAGACTAACATACTCGATCCCTCTCCCCCTTTGGTGTCAAACACCAAAACCTAAGGGTCGGTCGGTAGGGCTGTAGCAGACGAGTCGGGCGCTAAGGTACGAGGAGCAAGCTAGAACTAAGTGCCATCATCATCTGAACTAGAGCTTTGAGCAGTCTAACCCTCTGTAGCTGGAAGCAACGCTAAAGCGGTCTGGGTCAGATCAACAACTGGAGCTACTATAGACAATGTAGGTATGACTAGAGCAGCCGGCTCTGATGATGCCACTGAGGAAGGGAGCGTCTCTGTAGTCCCGGTAATAGGTGCAACTATAGAAGGACCTGGGACATACAAATATGGTGGAGTAGGCTACCCTATCAACTCACTAAAAGTCGCTCCAAGACTCCTAGAGATTGAGGTATCTGACACTAGTAGCGAGGAAGTCTGAGCTGGTGTGAAGCCTATCTGAAGAGGTGTGAACTACGGGGCTAACACTAGCAAGGCAAACCACTGGGACACTTGCTCTCTAGGTGAAGCAAACTATGTTGGTGGCTGTCCCTGACTCTGAAGCCCACTAAGCTGTAAAGCTAGAGTCATAGAAGTGGTGGCAGGCTGACCAAGCTAGGGTAAAGGCTATGGCGGTGGAACCCTAATAGCTATCACTACATGCTACATAAATCCAAGGAGCTGCTGCTACATGAGGAGCTGCTGCTGATGCATGGCCTTTCTAATGTTCTACCACACAAAAAGTCCTGCAACCTAAGTTCAAATCCTACTCTAGCACGGGAATTCTATGAATGTAAAGACAAGTATTGAATTGCTCAAAGTAAAGAGAGAAGGAGAAACACGGCGATGTTTTGCCGAGATATCGGAGAGTCACCACTCCCCACTAGTCCTCGTTGGAGCACCCACGCAAGGGTGTAGCTCCCCCTTGATCCACGCAAGGATTAAGTGCTCTCTATGGGTTGATTCTTTGACATTCTATCATGGTGAATCACCCACAATCACTCACAACTTGAGTTGGGTCATCCACAAGCTCCGTCGGATGATCACCAAGCTCCCAATGACCACCAAGCCATCTAGGTGATGGCGATCACCAAGAGTAACAAGCACGAACTCTCACTTGACCACGACAAGCCTAATGAGAAGGGTGGATGCACACTTTGCTACTCTTGATCTCACTAATGAGGGCTCTCTTTGTGATTCTCAAATCTCAATCACCTCACTAGGACCTTGCTATTCTTGGCACTCACAAAGATGTTTCTTAGCTGTTGGAATGAGCAAAAGTACCCCCACACACGAATGGAGGAAGTATTTATAACATGGGCTGAAAAACAACCCGTTATGTGCCTCTGCGGGGTGACCAGATGCTCCGGTCATGTTGACCGGACGCTCCGGTCATATTGACCGGACGCATCGGTCAGTTCACCCTGAATTCTAGTGATCAAATGGTGACCGGACGCTGGACAACGTCCGGTCATGATTTTCCCTCTCTAGAACCATACTAGAGTCGACCGGACGCTGGCCCTTAGTGTCCGGTCACTTCACCTCTCAGCGTCCGGTCACTTCTAGATGACTTCACCTTGATCAAATGAACTGACCGAACTCTGCGCCAGTGTTTGGTCACACCAAAGCCAGCGTTCGGTCAGTATTTGACCCTCCATTCACTTCCAATTTTTGATCATACGTGAATGAAGTTTGGTCCAATAGATCTAAGGGCTTTTTAGGAGCTACCTAGTGCTAGGTTTAGCAAGTGTGCACCACACCTAACCCACTAGACTCACCTAGGTCAAGCTACCCATCCATAACCCCCTTAATAGTATGGCCAAAGGAAAAATAAAGTCCTAAACTACTCTAAGTGTCTCTTCAACACCAAACGATACTTAGAACTAGTCTATCCTTAACCTTGTTGTCCATCCTTTGAAAACCATAATGATTTCCATCGTTGGGGCATGACCACTATGATAGCCCAATCGATCTCCATTACCATGACCTAACTTAATTGCCTCTGCAAAACACACGTCAGTCATAGTAATCATGTATTGTCATTAATCACCAAAACCCAACTAGGGGCCTAGATGCTTTCACATATCATCACATGATCATATTGGTTCATCGATCTTGACTTCACTTACTCTTCACCGTTGCCTTGGTCCATTGGCGCCAAGTCATCACTCAACTTGCCCTTCACACTTGCAACCGGTCTATCGAGCCAAGTCATGTCTTGATCTTCTCCACCTTGATCACATGACTCAATGTCATGTCTCATGTGTAATGAGCTCCTTCATCATCACATATGTGAGCTTTGCAATATCTTTGAGCCATTTCCACCTCCATGGCATATGTTGCTCACACACATGTACCTATGGACTAATCACCTGTGTATCTCACATAAACACAATTAGTCCACCTAGGGTTGTCACTCAATTACCAAAACCAAACAAGGACCTTTCACCTTCGTGGGTCAGCCTTTGAACCTCGATCGGTCATCACTCATGTCAAATGAGATGACTATCGCTTTGTGACGCGACACAAAGCGTTGTGATGTAATAATTGCATATGTAATGCTTGGATGTATGAGATGAATGTATAAATGAATGTATGAATGAATGTATGAATGCATGCATGAGGATGGATGAATGAATACTCATGTACTAGAAAAGTAAAGTGGGGGCTGGTAAAGTTACCTCGATGGCTCGAGTGACAGGTTCAGGAAGCTCTTACCAGATATGTCCATGTGGGGTCTAGGTCCATCGTTCATGACGGAGTTGGCGTAACCTGCATGGGGCATCCTGCTTCTCCGTACCCGTCTCTCGGTAGCAGCCCGAGCCGTTCGACCGACTCGGGCGACCCATCGGACTCTCCTCGATGGAGATTCCACCAGTGGGTCCCTCCAAACCTTTTAGGGAATGCAGAGGCTAAAGCTCAAGGTGCGGGGACAAAAACTCTAATCATGCTGGTGAGCAGAAATGCTGTAGTCGCTGGGGCGTAGGTTTCTAGCGGTCCGACCAATTTTACTCAGAGTTTCTTTCTGCACACCTTGCCTCTAGGTTTTAGCGTGAGAAAGGGGTTGGGCTTAGAGAATGTCTACTGAATAGATAGTCCTACCAGCCCCTAAGTGAGGCCCGACCCCTTGCCATTGCTAGGGTCAGGGGCTCGATAGCGAAATCAATAAGAGAAAACATGCATAAATTAAGGGTGACCCATCTCTCGTCAGTGGCCCGAACCGTCCCATCAACTTGGGTGACCTACTGGCATAGAACTTACCTCGATGGCTCGAGTGATGGGCTCTAGGAGCTCTTACCGAATATGCCCGGGTGGAATCTGGGTCCATTGTTCATAACGGGGTCGGCATAACCCTTGTGTGGCATTCCGCTGCTCCCTAACTGTCTCTCGACAGTGGCCCAAGCCATTCGAGCAGCTTGGGTGACCCGCTGGCAGAGGGCTTTCCTATGGAGATAGAGGATGAAATCATCCCCCAAGAATTTAGTTAGGCAGATATGCCATGCGGCAAACTTGTAATAAGTGGATAAGCTCTTAAATTTTTTTATGGCCTAACAGATTTTTAACCCTTCTCCCCTTTTCATATAAAAAGGTTAGTGCATTTTAACCCTTTCCATCATTGAGGCCGTAAAGCTTGGGGTATGGGCGAACAAACTCTAATCACGATGGTGAGCAAAGACGCCGTAGCCGCTTAGGTATAGGTTTCTCGTAGTCTGACCAGTTTTACTCAGAGTTTGTTTCCACAAGCCAAGCTTCTAGGTCTCATCATGAGAGAGGGTCAAGCATGGAGAATGCTTGCTAGGTAGATAGACTCTCAAATGCATACCGACTCTTTTTGTAGCTAAGGCCAAAAAGCCCAGGGTGCGGAAAAAAACTCTGATCACGCTAGTGAGCAAAGACGCTGTAGCCGCCGAGGTGTAGGTTTCTCGCAGTCCGACCAGTTTTTCTTAGCGTTTGTTTCTACAAACTTTGCTTCTAGGTCTTAATGTGAGAAAGGGTCAGGCATAGAGAATGTCTTTCGGATAGATACACTCTTACTAGCCCCCGAGTGAGGCCTAACCCCTCGCCATTGCTGGGGTCAGGTGTCACTAAAGATCGGGGAGTTTGAAAGTGAAACTGATATGAGAAAGTGTGTGTTTATTAAGGGTAAAAGCAACGTAGCTACTCGATGTTCCAGGCATTGACGAAGACCTCACCATCGATGGTCTTGAGCTTGTATGCGCCCGGTCGGAGCTCCTCCACGACAACATACGGTCCCTCCCATGGCGGAGAGAGCTTGTGGTAGTTCCTATTGCTCTGGATGAGGTAGAGCACCAATGAAAGGTCCTAATGGCTAGAGGGGGGGGGGTGAATATCCTAATAAAATTTATACAACAACACTTAACAAATGGTTAGACAATTATGAGGCGAAGCAAGTATTGTGCTAGCCTACTCAAAAAGCAAGCCACCTACCACAATTCTAGTTTAGATAGTATCTATTCATACAATAGCTATGATACTACTCTATGTTAGTGTGCTCTCAAAAGCTAACTAAAGAGCCACACCAACCAAGCAAGCAAGCTCTCACAACTAGCTACACTAAAAAGCTTGACAACTAGTTTGCGGTAATGTAATGAGAGTGATCAAGAAGGTTATACTGCCATGTAGATGAAGGAACCAATCAATCACAAGAATGAATAATAATGAAGACCAATCACCTCAAAATCAATGATGAACACAATGATTTTTACCGAGGTTCACTTGCTTGCCGGCAAGCTAGTCCTCGTTGTGGCGATTCACTCACTTGGAGGGTCACGCGCTAATTGGCTTCACACGCCAAACCCTCAATAGGGTGCCACACAACCAACACAAGATGAGGATCACACAAGCCATGAGCAATCCACTAGAGTACCTTTTGGCTCTCCGCCGGGGAAAGGTCAAGAACCCCTCACAATCACCACGATCAGAGCCAGAGACAATCACCAACCTCCACTCGATGATCCTTGCTGCTCCAAGCCATCTAGGTGGCGGCAACCACCAAGAGTAACAAGTGAAATCCACAGCAAAACACAAACACCAAGTGCCACTAGATACAATCACTCAAGCAATGCACTTGGATTCACTCCCAATCTCACAAAGATGATGAATCAATGATGGAGATGAGTGGGAGGGCTTTGGCTAAGCTCACAAGGTTGCTATGTCAATGAAAATTGCCAAAGGTATGAGCTTTAATCGGCCATGGGGCTTAAATAGAAGCCCCCATGAAATAGAGCCGTTGTACCCCTTCACTGGGCACAACGCGGCCTGACCAGACGCTCTGGTCAAGTTGACCAGACGCTGGACCTCAACGTCCGATCGCCCGACGACTGCCACGTGTCTCGACTTCAACGATCACTTGAGTTGACCAGATGCTGCGCTATAACTGATCGGACGCTGAGCCACTAGCGTCTGGTCGTTTCTAGTAAGATTCCAGAAACACAATTCGCCCACCGGACGCGTCCGGTCATGCACGACCGGACCCTGCCATCGTTTGGTCAGAGACCCTAGCCTCTGAGCGCTGTCTAACAATAGGACCGGACTCACCTCACCAGCGTCCGATCAGTCCATGACCCAGCGTTTGGTCGATTGACCGACACTAGCGTCTACACTGCCACACTTGACCGTACGCGCCGGTTCTTCTGAGACCAGCGTCCGGTCACTTAGTGACTAGCAAGACTAACTTCTTTTCACCTCTAACTTCTTCACCCTTGCTCAAATGTTCTCAAACCTAAATGTGATCATACTCACTAAGTGTCTTGATCACCAAAACAAAATAGCTCCTATGGTTTATACCTTTGCCTTGAGCTTTTTGTTTTTCTCTTTCTTCTTTCCAAGTCCAAGCACTTGATCACCATCATGGCGTCGCCATCTTCATGCCATGATCTTCATTTGCTTCATCACTTGGAATGTGCTACCTATCTCATTATCACTTGATAAACTAGGTTAGCACTTAGGGTTTCATCAATTCACCAAAACCAAACTAGAGCTTTCAATCTCCCCCTTTTTGGTAATTGATGACAACCCTTATACAAAGATATGAAATAAAATTCAATTGAATCCATGTTGCTTGCCCAAGCATATTTACCATGTGTAAAAGAATATGGACAAGTTTCATGAACCCTAAATGGTAGCAATTGCTCCCCCTATATATGTGCTAAGAGTTTGGATTATAGCTTGCACATATGCTTAGATAGGAAAAGTAGGAGATAATGTCTACCAAATGATGCTAAGGTATAAAAGATGGACCTTTGAAGCGTGATACCAATCGGAGTGCACCATTATACCGTCCTTAGCATCATGGTTAGTTCTATACCACTTGGAAACATACTTTGAAAAGATACCAATTGTAAAAGTTTACTTGGAAATGAAAGTTATCTAGTGATTTTATTTCATCATACAATCTTACAACTAGCATACATCACACAAGCATGGATATTTTAAATTTAGAACTTGTGCCATGCAAGCAATATATGAAATGCACATTCAAATGCACCATACAAGTTTATGAGCTTGCTCCCCCTACTTGTGTGCTTCAAAATTTCACTTGATCCCTTTCCTTTTATTATATCTCTCCTCTTATGTCAAGTTCTCATCTTTATTTCTCTTCCCTTTTGTGTTGTCTTTTCACTTATGTTAGTGCACTATCTCTCTCCCCTTTGTCACTTATGTCTTTGTTTCACTTATATCTTTGTTTCTCTCCCCCTTTGTCATCAATGACCACAAAGACTTAAAACATGGATAGTACCACTTGTCAATCAATGGGGTGAGGATCATTTTTCAAAGTTGGTCCAATCTAGATCATTTACCAAAGATGTTTAACTCGATTTGATCCAAGGACAAGCTTCTCCACACCTCCAAATAAGGGTTATCTTGTACCATGTTGAGTTAAATACTTAGAGTTTATTTTCTAGATTAAACACAAGGTTTACAAGCCCACAAACATGTCATATGCTATCACTAGATCAAGTCAAGCATAGAAGCAATAGTGATACCATATAAACATCAAATTCATTTGATTTTCATGAATGATCCTAATAAACTAGAACCACTTGAAAGGTCCTAATGAGATTCAAAATGTGACTAGATGCACTAAACATGTCCTTAGAGAGGATGTATGTCATGCCAATCAACGTTTACCTTGAATAGCTCGAAGAAGAGGCATGTCATATTAGTGGGGAGTGCATCAACACATATTTGAGAAATCCAATGTGTTCAACTCATTCCTTAGCTTGCAAAACCTTTTCTCATCCAATGGCTTAGTGAATATGTCGGCAAGTTGATCTTCGGTGCCTACACTCTCAATGCAAATGTCCCCTTTTTGTTTGTGATCTCTTATGAAATAGTGGCGGACATCAATGTGCTCTGTTCTTGCATGTTGAACCAGATTATTGGTTAGCTTGATTGCACTCTCATTGTCACATAATAATGGCACTTTCTTGAACTTGATTCCGAAGTCACTCAAAGTGGCCTTCATCCAAAGTATTTGTGCACAACAACTACCGGCAGATATGTATTCGGCTTCGGTGGTTGATAATGCAATACTATTTTGTTTCTTTGATGACCATGAAACAAGTGATCTTCCCAACAATTGACATGTGTCCGAGGTGCTCTTCCTTTCAACCTTGCATCCCGCATAATCCGAGTCGGAGTAACCGACTAGCTCAAACTTTGCTCCTTTGGGATACCACAAACCAACATTTGGTGTATGCTTCAAGTACCTCAATATTCTCTTTGTAGCCTTTAAATGACTTTCTCTTAGTGAGGCTTGAAATCTTGTACACATGCATACACTAAACATGACATCTGACCTTGATGCGGTCACATAGAGTAGGCTTCCAATCATAGACCGATACAACTTTTAATCCACCATGTTTCCACTTGCATCACTATCCAAGTTGCCATTGGTTCCCATTGGTGTGCTAATGACTTTGCTATCAATCATTCCAAACTTCTTGATCATGTCCTTGATGTACTTGCCTTGACTCACAAATGTACCATTCTTCAATTGCTTGATTTGAAGACCAAGGAAGTAACTCAACTCTCCAATCATGGACATCTCAAACTCATTAGCCATCATCTTTCCAAACTCATCACAAAAATCTTGATTGGTTGATCCAAATATGATATCATCAACATAGATTTGCAATACAAATAGATCTTTTCCAATCTTTTTGATGAAAAGAGTGGTGTCAACCTTGCCCATTGTGAACCCTTTAGAATGTAGGAAATCCCTCAATCTCTCATATCATGCTCTAGGTGCTTGCTTCAAGCCATACAATGCATTCTTCAACTTGTACACATGGTTGGGCTTCTTATCATCTTCAAAACCAGAAGGTTGCTCAACATATACTTCTTCATTGATGTAGCCATTGAGAAATGCACTCTTAACATCCATTTAATAGAGCTTTATGTTGTGAGCACAAGCATAGGCTAGCAAGATTCTAATTGCTTCCAATCTAGCAACCGGGGCATATGTTTCTCCAAAGTCAAGACCTTCAACTTGTGTATAGCCTTGTGCTACCAATCTTGCTTTGTTCCTTACCACTATCCCATCTTGATCTTGCTTGTTTCTAAAGACCCATTTGGTTTCAATCACATTGTGTCCCTTTGGTCTTTCTACCAACTCCCATACTTGATTTCTTCTGAAGTTATTCAATTCTTCATGCATAGCATTCACCCAATCAACATCCTTCAATGTTTCATTTATCTTCTTTGGTTCAATGTATGATACAAATGAGAAGTGTTCACAAAATGTTGCTAATCTTGATCTTGTTTGTACACCTCTAGAAATATCACCAATGATAGTGTCCAATGGATGATCCCTTGCAACATTGGTTGGTTGAAGTATTGGAACTTGATTGCTTGCACTTGCTTGATTATTGGATTGAGATGATGTACTAGCCACTTGATCTTGTTCATTATCATGAGATCCACTTGTACTAGCTTGATTTGTATCATCTTTCACATTTGAGTTAGAGAGCACTTGCACTTGATCATCTTCATCATCATTCACTTGCCTAGGCCTCAATTCACCAATATCCATGTTCTTCATGGCATTTGAAAGTTGAATGCCTCTAACATCTTCCAAGTTTTCATTCTCTACTTGTGAACCCTTGGTTTCATCAAATTCAACATCATGAACTTCCTCAAGAGTACCACTATCCAAATTCCAAACTTTATATGCTTTGTTTGTAGTGGAATAACCAAGTAGGAATCCTTCATCACATTTCTTGTCAAACTTGCCCAATCTAGTACCTTTCTTCAAGATATAGCATTTGCAACCAAAGACCCAAAAATATACAATGTTGGGCTTTGTACCATTCAAGAGCTCATATGGTGTTTTCTCTTTCAATTGGTGACAATAGAGGCGGTTGCTACAATAGCAAGCCATGTTGATAGCTTCGGCCCAAAAAGATTAACTCACATTGTACTCACTAAGCAAAGACCTTGCCATATCAATGAGTGTTCTATTCTTTCTCTCAACAAGGCCATTTAATTGTGGAGTGTACTTGGCCGAGAATTGATGTCTAATTCCAAATTCATCACATAACTCATCATTTCTAGTGTTCTTGAACTCACTACCATTGTTACTTCTAACTCTCTTGATGGTTGTTTCAAACTCATTGTGAATGCCTCTGACAAATGATTTGAATGTTGCAAATACATCACTTTTGTCCACTAGAAAGAATACCCATGTGTATCTAGTGTAGTCATCCACTATCACAAAGCCATATTTATTTCCACCGATACTAGTGTATTTTGTTGGCCCAAACAAATCCATGTGCAATAACTCAAATGCTTTACTAGTGCTCATCATGCTTTTCTTAGGATGGGTGTTTCCAACTTGTTTGCCGGCTTGACAAGAGCTACAAAGTTTATCCTTCTCAAACACAACATCTTTTAAGCCTCTAACCAAGTCATGCTTAACTAATCTATTCAATTGTTTCATTCCAACATGACCAAGCCTTCTATGCCATAACCAACCCATGCTAGACTTAGTGAACAAGCATGTAGATAATCTAGCTTCACTAGCATTGAAATCAACCAAGTATAGATTCTCATATCTAAAGTCTTTGAAGATCAAGTTAGAGCCATCTACAATTATGATCTCTACATCATCTACCCCAAATATGTATTTGAATCCAAGATCACACAATTGAGCCACGGATAGCAAATTGAAGTTCAAGCTCTCTACTAGCAACACATTTGATATGCTCATGTCATTAGATATTGCAATCTTACCAAGCCCTTTGACCTTGCCTTTGCCATTGTCACCAAATGTGATACTATCATAACCATCATTGTCATTGGTGTTGATTGAGTTGAACATTCTTGCATCACTGATCATGTGTTGAGTGCACCCACTATCAAGAACCCAATGCCTTCCTCCGGCTTTGTAATTGACCTATAAAAGAAGATCAATTCCTTTTAGGTACCCAAACTTGCTTGGGTCCTTGAAGGTTAGTCACTAAGCTCTTTGGTACCCAAATGGCTTTCTTCTTTGAGCCCATCCATGGTTTACCAATGAACTTAGCCTTCACACCATTTGTACCCTTAGTAAGCATATAGCATGAACCAAGCTTTATGAAGGATACATTAGCATTTTTGCTTTTGTTTTTGCATTCATGCTCCTTATGACCCACTTGCTTGCAACTAGTGCAAAACTGACCATTGTTCTTCACAAAACTAGTCTTGTGAGGAGCAAAGGCCGCTTTGCCTTTTTTGGGGGTATAGCCCAATCCCTCTTTGTAGAGAGAGGCTCTTTGGCTACCCAAGCACATAAGCAAGCGGTCCTCACCACCATAAGCTTTAGCTAAGGTGTGAGTGAGCTTATTGACCTCCTTCTTGAGGTTCTCATTCTCAACCACTAGTGAGGTGTCACAAGTGAGACCATTACTACTAGATGAGGTAGAAGTGGAAGTGCTACAAGAAGGGTTAGTTGGAGCAACAATGATAGGCATAGATAGTGATTATCAATTATATCACAAGTTAAACCTACATTGTAAGTTTCAACATGCTTCTTTTTATTTTGGTCATCAAGCAAAGATGAATGAGCCTTTTCAAGCTTTTTGTGAGCTTTGCTAAGCTTCTCATTAGCTTCCTCTAGCCTCTCATGAGATGCATTAAGCTCATCAAAGGCTTGCTTAAGGTCCTTTAGTTCCTTACGCAAGCTTTTGCATTCCCTTCTCTTGATGTCAAAGTGTTCTCTAGCATCTTCTAGCATGTCAAATAATTCATCTTTAGTAGGTTCATCAATATCAATATCACTATCATTTTCATTTTCATGTTCATTTTCATCATCATGTTCTTTATCACTTTCATCATCACAAGATTGTACCTTAGTGGCCTTAGCCATGAAGCATGATGAAGGTTCGAAGAGAGAAGGCTTCTCATTGATAGCAATACTTGCGAGAACCTTCTTCTTGGTGGTCTTGTTATTATCACTATCATCATCATCACTTGAGGAAGCATCACTATCCCAAGTGACTACATATGAACCACCCTTCTTCTTCTTGAATGACATCTTGTCCTTCTTCTCTTTCTTTTCCTTCTTGTCCTTCTTCTTGTTCTTCTTGTTGTCATCATCATTGTCGCTATTGTATGGGCATTGAGCAACAAGATGATCTTTGCTTCCACACTTGAAGCACCTTCTTGACTCTTCTTTGTTCTTGGATGAAGACTTCTTTCTTCTAGCATGATAGCCCTTCTTCACCATGAACTTGCCAAATCTCTTAACAAAGAGAGCCATCTTCTCATCATCATCATCATCCCAAGATTCATCTTCTTCACTTGATGTTTCTTGCTTAGCTTTGCCCTTGGATGATGTGGCTTTGAATGCCATGCTCTTCTTCTTGTCATCCTTCTTCTCATCTTTCTTCTCCTTCTTTTCTTCCTTCTCATCATCATCTCTATAAGTATCATCGGTCATTATATCTCCTAATACTTGGTTTGGTGTCATGGTGTCCAACCCGCTTGTTACTAGAATGGTGACCAATGTGCCAAATCTTGAAGGTAAGCATCTCAAGAACTTATGGGGGAAGTCCTTGTCCTTCACCTCTTCTTTAAGTGCTTTGAGATCATTGACAAGCACTTGAAGCCTATGGAACATCTCTGGCATACTCTCATCCTCCTTCATCTTGAAGCTTGCAAACTTCTCTTTGAGGATATATGCCTTAGCACCCTTTACGGCTTGAGTGCCCTCAAATGATTCTTTCAACTTCTTTCAAGCTTCATGTGCCATCTCAATATTCTTGATTTGCTCAAATGTTCTTTCATCAATTGCATCATGAATAGCACTTAGAGCAATGTCATTGTTTTGGAGAAGCACTTCTTCGGCCATGGTGGGATTCTCTAGATCACCAATCTCAATTTTGGTTTCTACCACCTTCCATACCTTTCTATTGATTGACTTGATGTGTGTGGTTATCTTTGATTTCCAATAAGGATAATTTGTGCCATCAAATTGGGGTGGCTTCTTGGTGTTGTTGATTTAAGCCATTTTTACACCGAAGGTTGTTAAGCATCAAATCACGGTGACCTCGGCTCTGATACTACTTGAAAGGTCCTAATGGCTAGAGGGGGGGGGGTGAATAGCCTAATAAAATTTATACAACAACACTTACCAAAATGGTTAGACAATTATGAGGCGAAGCAAGTATTGCTCTAGCCTACTCAAAAAGCAAGCCACCTACCATAATTCTAGTTTAGATAGTATCTATTCACACAATAGCTATGATACTACTCTATGTTAGTGTGCTCTCAAAGGCTAACTAAAGAGCCACACCAACCAAGCAAGCAAGCTCTCACAACTAGCTACACTAAAGAGCTTGACAACTAGTTTGCGGTAATGTAATGAGAGTGATCAAGAAGGTTATACCGCCGTGTAGATGAAGGAACCAATCAATCACAAGGATAAATAACAATGAAGACCAATCACCTCGGAATCAATGATGAACACAATGATTTTTACCGAGGTTCACTTGCTTGCCGGCAAGCTAGTCCTCATTGTGGCGATTTACTCACTTGGAGGTTCACGCGCTAATTGGCTTCACACGCCAAACTCTCAATAGGGTGCCACACAACCAACACAAGATGAGGATCACACAAGCCACGAGCAATCCACTAGAGTACCGTTTGGCTCTCCACCGAGGAAAGGTCAAGAACCCCTCACAATCACCACGATCAGAGCCAGAGACAATCACCAACCTCCGCTGCTCCAAGCCGTCTAGGTGGCGGCAACCACCAAGAGTAACAAGCGAAATCTGCAGTGAAACACAAACACCAAGTGCCTCTAGATGCAATCACTCAAGCAATGCACATGGATTTACTCCCAATCTCACAAAGATGATGAATCAATGATGTAGATGAGTGGGAGGGCTTTGGCTAAGCTCACAAGGTTGCTATGTCAATGAAAATTGCCAAAGGTATGAGCTTTAACTAGCCATGGGATTTAAATAGAAGCCCCCACAAAATAGAGCCGTTGTACCCCTTCACTGGGCACAACGCGGGCTGATCGGACGCTCCGGTCAAGTTGATCAGACACTGGACCTCAGTGTCTGGTCGCCCGACGACTGCCACATGTCTTGACTTCAATGGTCACTTGAGTTCACCAGACGCTGCGCTATAACTGACTGGATGCTGAGCCACCAGCATCCGGTCGTTTCCAGTAAGGTTCCAGAAACACAATTTGCCCACCGGACGCATCTGGTCATGCACGACCGGACCCTGCCATCGTCCAGTTAGAGACCCTAGCCTCTAAGTGCTGTCCAACAATAGGACTGGACTCACCTCGCTAGCGTCCGGTCAGTCCATGACCCAGCGTCCGGTCGATTGACCGACACTGGCATCTACACTGCCACACTTGACCAGACGCGCCGGTTCTTCTAAGACCAGCGTTCGGTCACTTAGTGACCAGCAAGACTAACTTCTTTTCACCTCTAACTTCTTCACCCTTGGTCAAATGTGCCAACCACCAAGTGTATCACCTTGTGCATATGTGTTAGCATATTTTCACAAACATTTTCAAGGGTGTTAGCATTCCACTAGATCCTAAATGCATGCAATGAGTTAGAGCATCTAGTGGCACTTTGATAATCGCATTTCGATACGAGTTTCACCCCTCTTAATAGTACGGGTATCAAACCTAAATATGATCACACTCACTAAGTGTCTTGATCACCAAAATAAAATAGCTCCTATGGTTTATACCTTTTCCTTGAGCTTTTTGTTTTTTCTTTCTTCTTTCCAAGTCTAAGCACTTGATCACCATCATGGCGTCGCCATCTTCATGCCATGATCTTCATTTGCTTCATCACTTGGAATGTGCTACCTATCTCACAATCACTTGATAAACTAGGTTAGCACTTAGGGTTTCATCAATTCACCAAAACCAAACTAGAGCTTTCAACCAGGTCCATGATGTTGAAGGGCCAACCCTACACTCGATGGTTGTGGTACCGGTGCAACGCTTGCTAGTATTTGGCTGAGTGGAGGAGGGTGACATCATGTGCTTCGTCTAGCTGGTCCATGGTATCTTCCAGGGATGCCTTGGCTCCCTGTTAGATGTACGCCCAGACCCTTGGCACTCCATATTTGAGGTCGATCGGGAGGATAGCCTCAAAACCATAGACCATGAAGAACGGTGTGTAGCCGGTGGCCCGGCTAGGGGTCGTCCTTAGGCTCTAGTGCACCATGAGAAGTTTCGCAACCCATCATCCACCAAATTTGTTCAACCGGTTGAAGATCCTAGGCTTGAGGCCTTGTAGGATTATGTCATTCGCATGCTCGACCTGCCTGTTCGTGAGGGGGTGCACCATGGTGGCCCAATCAATGCGGATGTGGTATTCATCGTAGAATTGGAGGAACTTCTTTCCGATGAACTACGTGCCATTGTCCGTGATAATGGAGTTCGGGACCCCAAAGCAATGGACGATGTCGAGGAAGAACAACACTGCTTGCTTGGACTTGATCACAAAGATCGATGGAGCTTCTACCCACTTCGTGAACTTGTCTACGGTGACAAGCAAGTGCGTATAGTCCCCGAGCACCCTCTTGAGTGGTCTAACTAGATCGAGCCCCTAGACCGTGAATGGCCATGTGATGGGGATCATCTAGAGTGCTTGGGTCGGTAGGTGGGTCTGCCGGGCATAGTACTGACACACTTCACAGGTGCGCACAATATGTTCAGCATTGGCTACCATGGTTGGCCAGTAGAAACCTTGTCAGAATGCATTTCCAACCAGGGTTCTAGACACGACATGGTGGCCGCAGACCCCACTATGGATATCACTCAGCAACTGCTTCCCTTGCTCGATGGGGATGCAGCGTTGTAGGATCCTAGTGTGGCTCCGCCTATAGAGTTCACCATCAACAATGGCAAAGGACTTGGCTCAACGCGTGAGCCACCAAGCCCCTATCTTGTTCGTTGGCAATGCCACATGGAGGAGGTAGTTGAGGTAAGGCATCCTCTAGTCAGCTAGAGGGTTGGGCTCTATCACGGGATCTTTGTAAAGCTCCATGACCTTAGGGTCAGATGGAGTTGATGGTTGGTTAGCCCCAAGCCCAGGGCAGGCGGCCCATCACCGGCCTATTCTGGCTCCTCATAGCCGACCGAGGGCTTGTGTAGATTGCTGGTGAAGACATCCATTAGCACCGGCTCTCAGCCAGATATAGCTTTCGCCAGCGCATCGGCCACCTCATTGAGACACCTTGGGATGTGGTTGAGCTCGAGACCATCAAACTTGTCCTCCAACTGGCGGACTTCTCAGTAATATGTAGCCATCTTGGAATTGTGCCAGCTCGACTCCTTCATGACTTGGTCGATGACCAGCTAGGAGTTGCCCCAGACATCGAGGCGTCGGATACATAACTTGATGGCAATGTGTAGGCCATTGATGAGCACCTCATACATGGCCACATTATTGGAGGAGGGAAAATGGATGCGAACCATGTACCTCATGCGTACCCCGAGGGGTGAAACAAAGACCAGCCTGCGCCAGGGTCTTTCTTCATCAGTGATCCATCGAAGTACATCGTCCAGTACTCCTGGTCGATGACTACTGGTGGCATTTGGACCTCGGTCCACCATGCAACGAAATCAGCCAACACTTGGGACTTGATAGCCGTTCAGGAGGCATACGAAATGCCTTGACCCATCAGCTCGAGTGCCCACTTTGTGATTCTTCCCATGGCATCTTGGTTTTAGACAACCTCACCGAGGGGAAGGGCGTCATGACCATCACCATATGTGACTTAAAGTAGTGATGTAGCTTCCTCTTGACGATAAGGATGGCATACAGGAGCTTCTGGATTTGAGGGTAGTGGGTCTTGGAATTGGACAAGACCTTGCTAATGAAGTACATGGGATGCTACACTTTGAGTCCGTGCCCTTCTTCTTCTCGCTCCACCACTAGGGCAGTGCTGACCACTTACGTGGTGGCCATAATGTAGAGCAGAAGTAGTTCTCCATCGATCGGAGGGACCAGGATTAGGGCCTTCGTCAGTAGCTGCTTGACCATGCCAAGTGCCTCCTAGGCTTCGAGCGTCCATTTGAAATGGTCGGCCTTCTTTAGAAGCCGATAGAGGAGGAGACCTCGTTCACCGAGGTGCAAGATGAAGAGGCTGAGCACAATGAGGCACCCTACAACTCGTTGTACCCCCTTTATGTTCTGAATTAGGCCGATCCTTATGATGGTCAAGATCTTCTCTGGGTTGGCCTCGATGCCACACTCAGAGACAAGGAAACCTAGCAGCATACCCCTCGGGACCCCAAAAATGCACTTCTCGGGGTTGAGCTTAATGCCATTTGCTTGGAGTTTTGTGAAGGTCTGCTCAAAGTCAGCTATGACCTGGTCAGCCCGTTAGGACTTGACCATGATGTCATCCACGTAGGCCTCAACGTTTTGTCCGATGAGGTCCCCGAAACACTTGAGCATACAATGCTGGTACGTAGCCCCTGTGTTTTCAGACCGAACGGCATTGTGATGTAGCAGAACGATCTGAATGGGGTGATGAAAGATGTCATTAGTTGATCGGACTCTTTCATCATGATTTGATGGTACCCAGAGTATGCATCAAGGAAGTAAAGGGTTTCGCACCCTGAGGTTGAGTCGACTACTTGGTCTATGCATGGCAAAGGAAATGGATCCTTTGGACACGCCTTATTGAGACCCATATAGTCAACACACATTCTCCATTTTCCACTCTTCTTTTGTACAAAAATAGGATTGGCTAACCATTTGGGGTGAAATACTTCCTTGATGAACCCAGCCATCAAAAGCTTCACAATTTCCTCACCAATGGCCCTACGCTTCCCTTCGTCAAAGTGAAGTAGGCGCTACTTCACTGGCTTGGATCCTGGCTTGATCTTCAAGGCATGCTCAGTGACTCCTCTTAGAATGACTGGCATGACCAAGGGTTTCCAAGCAAAGATATCTCTGTTGGCGTGGAGGATGTCAACGAGTGCTTTCCTATTCGGAGGAATGTGTGGTGCCAATGCGCACCGCTTTGCCTTTGAAGCTGCTGGGGTCTATGAGGACCTCCTTGGCACCCTCAGGCTCAAAAGACCTTGCCAAACACTTGGGGTCGGGCGCTTCTTCAATGATCTCCTCTTGATGGCTGCAAGCTCCCTAGAGGCGATGATTGCCGCGGCGTGTTCGCAGCACTCGACCTCGCACTCGTAGGTGTGCTAGAAGGAGGTGCCGATGGTGATGACCCCACATGGTCCCAACATCTTCAGCTTTAGAAAGGTGTAGTTGGGGATGACCATGAACTTCGCGTAGCATGGACGTCCTAGGATGGCATGGTAGGTTCCATGGAACCCGACCACCTCGAAGGTCAGGGTCTCCATCCTATAATTGGATAGATCCCTGAAGGTGATAGGCAGATCGATCTACCCAAGTGGCACGACCTGCTTTCCAGGCATGATGCCGTGGAAAGGTGCTTCGGTCGGTCAAATGCACAATCGGTCGATGCCCATGGCATCGAGCATTTTGGCATACATGATGTTGAGGCCACTGCCTCCATCCATTAGTATCTTGGTGAGTTGCTTTGTGACGATGATCGGGTTCACCACAAGCAGATATCTCCCCGGTTGTGGGGGCGCTCTCCGGGTGGTCGGTCTGATCAAAGGTTATGGTGGACTCCGACCATTGGAGTAAGGCAGGCGTGGCCGGCTCGGCCGTATAGACCTCGCGGCGCGTAAGCTTCTGGTGGTGCTTGGAGTCATAGGCCGCCGACCCTATGAATATCATGAGGCAGCCATCTAGTGTCGAAAAGCCACCATCATTACCCTCGACGTTGTCTATGGCCGGCTTGGGGTCCTCCCTGTGCTCCCCCTTGTTGGAGCCTCTGGACAAGAACCGCTTCATGAGGCCATTGTCCTTGTAGAGATGCTTGATGGGGGAGAAATGGTTTGGGCATGGCCCTTCGAGCAGCTTCTCGAAGTGGTTTAGGATACCTTCTATGGGCATATGACCCCCTTGTGGTCGGCGACGGCCATGAGAGAGCCCTCGCATTGCTGCTTGCTCTTCTTCTTGCTAGGGCGGTTGGAGGCACCTTCGCCGGCATCCTCGTCCCGCTTCACCTTACCCTTGAGGCGGTCAAAGATCGCCCCGACTACCTCCTCGCCTGAGGTGGGGCTGGTGGTGATGTCGAGGAGCTCCTTGGTGGTTCGCGGACCCTTATGTCCCAGCTTGTGAACCAGGGACTCACAGGTGGTCCTAGATAGGAAGGCTCCTATGATGTCGGCATCGATGACATTGGGCAGCTCATTGCACTACCAGGAGAAGCGACGGATGTATCAATGAAGGGTTTCTCTAGCCTTCTGTCGGTAGTTTTTGAGATCCTATGGGTTCCTAGGATGCTTGTACGTGCCCTAGAAGTTTCCCATGAAGATATCTTTTGTAACACCCTAGGTGTTTGGCTTTCACATAATTGCATTTCATTTCATAAACATATGCATCATCTATGTCATCATGCCATTGTCACTGAAACATACATATGCAACATTCACAAATTCTGTTTGTTTCATACTTGATTGCTTATGAATGGTAGTAGTGCCACATGTGAATGCAACATGAGTTTCTTATACCTTGAAACATGGCAACATGGTAGTAATATGACAAGTATAAAATAACAACAAGGTCATGAAACATGTGAAACATGAAATTGCAACATTTGAGTGAATTGGTTGTTTTTGTTTGCTTTATCACATGTGATCATTAGAAGTTGGTATAACAATTGTGTAAAGTGGTTGATTATGGTCTAATACACCCTAACTACACTTAGGGTAATTGTTGGGACATTGCTCATGTGGATCAAAATGACAAAAATGCCCTCAAGTGGAGGTTTGACTTTTAAATGACCCTTAGAGTAACACTGTTTGACTGATTCAAAAGACCAATATGAGATCTTGCATGACTATGCACTCTTAACCAAAGTTGTAGCTAATTTATCAAGGAACAAAAGTTGTTTTATGACCAACTCATGAAAATGTGTGGAACATGGTCAAACAAGGCCCACAAGTCAGATTTCCCTGCTGATTTCATACTTAGAATTTTTCTAAGTCCTTAAGTTGTTTTACAATTTTGTGTACCAATGTTTGGAGGCTTGTATCTCCCTAACCAGGCCGAACCAACTCGAGCTCCAACTGAAGAAGTTGTAGTACTCACTTAGGTCTTCAATTTTGTTAACTATACCATGAACCAGATCGCCACCGTTTGGGAGTTACGGATCGTTGAAGTCACGCTGTCAGTCATCATCATTCAACGCTGAATCAAAAATTTTAGAAAACGGACAGGGCTTGCCGTGGCCGACCGGCGCAGGAGCTGATCGCCGCGTGGCGCGCATGCTCTGCCAACATCTCCACGTTGCGCGTCCGAGCTCTAGATGAAAGCCAGCGTCTCGCCACTCGCTTGTTCACTCGCCATTTCACCCTGCCATCTTCTTCCTCCGCGAGAGCACGGCGACCGGGACGCCGTGGCAGCCGCTGAGCCAAAAATCCACCTCAACTGAGCGCCTTGGTCCAATTCATCCAAGCCATAGCCCCACCGTGAGCTTCTCCACATCTGCGACCCCACCATCATTCCATTTTTCGACTCAGGTAGACCTCCCCGTGAGCGTGGCTCCATCGGGTCGCCATGACCGCCGCTAGCCGAGCTTGCACAGGGCTATGCCACTTGCGCCCCTTACCGTCCCTTCTCTCCCTTGCACTAGCTTCTGTGAATGCTACTGAAGCTCATAGGGTCACCCACTAGGGCTGCGACGCCGTCATCTCGCCGGAGCCGGCCGAGCCGTGGTCGTGCGCCGCCATGGCTGTCACCACCCCCTCTTGCTGTAGTAATAGCCAAAATTGATGGCACCACTAGATGCGCATTGATGAGGCAAACACCGTAGTACCACTGGACTCGCCAGAGATGCCACCGGCAACGAGTTGCACCGCCATCTCTTCTTCCTCCCCTGTCTGTCTCTCTGTCGCGTGGGGCCCCATCGTCAGTCGCTGAGCCAAGGCGGGAGCCAGCCTGGGCCGCGCCATTTCTAGGCCGCGCTGGCGTTCGCTTGCGCATGTGTCATGGGCCGCTGGGTCTGTTCAGGCCGGCCCAACAGTAGAGTTAGGGTTTCAACATTGTTTTGGTTTTATTCTTTTCACAGAATTGTGTATAGATTCAAAAATATGTATCTCCTAGTTGGTAGCTTCAAATGATGTGATTCCAATTTTTTGAGTTCATGATAATGTCTAGTTTTTATTAAAAATATAATTTATGCCATGTTCTGTTATGAAAAATGGAGTTGCTAATTATCTCTTTTAAATCATGAAGGAAATAGGGGTAATTATATCTTTTTCTATGTAGCTCCAAATGGCATGAAATTTTTATGGTGTACTACTTATATCATGAATAGCTTGTAGTTAAATTTTCATACATTTTGGACACTGTATGTAGGAGTTATAAAATTCTCTTGTTTGCATGGATGGATCTTGTATGAATTTTCATAATTTTTCTATAAATCTAGTAAGGTAAAAATTGGTGAGTGCTATTCTTATGCTAGAATGATACTAGGAAAAATAAGAAATCAATTGCTTGACACTTTTCAATAGGGTTTCCTAATTATGCTCAAAATAGGCATGCCATCTGTTATTTTGGATATCACAAGTTATGCTTGCCCAATGGCTTCGAAATTTTTATGGTAGTCTATGTGAAGCATGAGATAGCTATTGTAATTTTTATAGATTTTTCTAAACAGTTTTACTATATATTGCTTTAATCACCTAATTAACTAAATAAATTAGAAAAGAGCATTAAATAATTTATTTAGAAGTTGGCACTATACTTTATGATGTTCCTCTGGTATGTGCAACAAGTGGTAAACTTGGTTTGGTCCAGTTATGCTTCTGCATCATCACTAAATAATTAATTTAGTAACCCTGTCATTTCTGGATAGATTCTAGGTTGACTGGAATTCGATTTGGTTAACTTAAGAATCATGCTTTGATGATTACAAATGATCTGTAGAGAATTTCATAAGCTTTCTAGAATGTCCTCTTACAAGTCATTTGAATTTATAGAACTCTGGTTATGATTGAATTAAGGAACTACTTGTTTGCATGTAAAACTTTAACTGTTGTTTTAAGTATGCCTTTACTATTTCTAAGTTTGTGGTAATGTTCCTAGGTGTTAGGCCTTTAACTGAAGATGAGCATCTTTATCTTAGGTTATGCAAGTTAGGTAAGTTGATCTTGTTCTTCAAGTTAAGTTAGATACACGTTTTAAAGTGATTTGAATAGAGCTATTCTTAATCGATAACGAGTGTCCAGTGATGTTTTCGTTAAACACTTACTGTGATTCATTCATCATGAGCATCATATCATTCCTTATGCATCCATTATATTTATCTTGTGCATCGGCATGCAATAGGTGTATCGGAAGGAGTGACCCTGCTAGAATTCGAGGAACCGAGCGAGCAGCAGCAGCAGACACCGGAGGTTTAGGAGGTGCAGCCTTCAGGAGAAGTGTCAGACGAGGTCGCCGTTGAGTGCCCGGATCACCGTCCGTGCAACTTTGTGAAAGGCAAGCCCCAGAGTATATTAAGCCTCCTAATTTCCGAAATTTAGTTAAAGTATTATTGTGACATATATATATTGTTGCATTAAGTTTAGGTGTTGGATGCAAACACTTGCTGCATTGGTTATCCAATCCTTGTCCAGATATTGATACCCTGAATCCTATGTAGCTCAGGCTCGTGTAGTGCTTAGCCCTGCTTAAACACGGTAGAAGTCAGGTGATTTCCTGTCACCTACGAGATATAGGAAGATACATATGGCACGGTTGGCTATATTTGCTATCGTGCAAAAGAACCAGTCTTAATTTGAAATGAAGACCGGACGGAGGCTTGCCGGTTTGCAATGACTCCGTCTGTGTCGCTTATGGACTAAATCTTGGAGCCTTTCCTGTTCATGTTCAACGCATGCCTCTCTCTTAGTTGGCCGTGTCCGAAGACCGACCGCGAAGCCGAGTAGCTCACCTCAGGCCGGGAGTCGATAAGTATAAAGTGCACCTCGGAAGGGAGCCGTAGGCGTGAGTCTAAGGGTAGGTGATTTAAAAGTCCTAATCGTCCTAGCAGAAGGGTAATCCCTAAGAGTGTTGGCGCTGATCGAACCCGCAAATTTGGTTCCTGAGATATTCCAAAGGTGACCCACGGCTACCCTTGCAAAGTATGCCAGGGTGAGAGTTAGGAATACCCCCTTAGCTGAGTTGTAATTCGATTTGAGTCACCGTCTCTCCCGGTTAGTGAGAACATGACAGGCTTATCTCCAATGTAGATACACTAAATAACATAATGGTTCGGAAATGATGATATGATGATGACAGCCTTATTATACCTGCTATGGTTAATATTGTTTGCTCCTAATAAGTGAGTGCTCTAGTACAGGTGCAAATCTAGTGGACAGGTAAATGATGATAAACTTGATGCGAAGTTTAAATTGGTTACTATATTCATAAGCTCTTTTATGCAACTGTGTCTAGTTAGCCCACCTCATAAGCCTTGCATGACCCTTGGTGTCTTTTATTTCTAGTTTTGACGGGTAAGTCTAGCTGAGTACCTTCTCGTACTCAGGGTTTATCTCCCACCTGTTGCAGATGACTAGTTCTACTTTGGTTGCTGCAAGTATTGCCTTCTCCCGGCTAGGGATGAAGACTAGACCATGGGGCATGGTCTCTCATAGTTCTCATACCTAATGATGCTTTTGTGGGACATGACTTAGATCTGGCAATGTATTTGAAACTATGAAGTTATGTACTAAACTATGTTGCTTCCGCAAATTTGAACTTGGTTTGTAATATTTTATTTGAACTCTGATGGATGTAATCCGAATGCTACTTGTGAAATGTTGTAACAAATGAGGTGTTGTGTTGAATCACTATGGTCTTTGTTTGTATGTCAAGAGTTGGTTGAAATCCTTCGTGATTTCTAGACTACCGGGATTATGGGAGCTTAAGTACAGGAATTTGATCACTTCGGTGATTGTTTTTTTGTACTTACGTTCTTATGATTTGGTCGGTTCTGTTATAGCTAGCATCAAAGCAATATTCGACACTAAACATGTCATTTGTGTATTTAAAACAAAAGTATTTGTGAAAATCCTAAATTAAATACTAAGTATTGCCAGTGGTCATATCCCTTATGCCCAAATAAGGACTCTTAGGTGGCTTATTAAAGTACTAACTTGGGGGTTCCTGCTTGTTTCTGTTTCATTGTCCATACGGCGTGCTATTGTATGGATGCCATCCGCTTGGGTGGTAATGTATGGATCCAAATACCTCTACGCTCTGGTAAGTGGAGAGTTGTGAGAGCATGACCGTCCAACCATCGGTCTAGGGTAGATTAGTTATGGTTGCTCGCATACTTACATGTTCGATTATGTATCTATAAGACTACTTAAATGTGGGTATCTCTGACGGGTAGCTGTGATACTAGAGTATATGCATCGGGGGATATATGTACGAAAGTATTTAGTTTACTGCTTACTTTATATGCCTTTTTGGGAAATTATTGGGCTGAAATGAAATTTTCTGCAGATACACTAATAACATATCATTGTAGATCGACTAGGTACCGTATACGAGAGAACGTATGTATGCCACCATATATTCTCTAGCCTTTAAATTTTCTAGGGTTGTGAGGACATACGGATCGTGCATGCATCATGTTCAAGCATACATAACATTTTTGCATTACTCCCTCCTTTAAAATATGATTGTCCCGACTAATTAAATTTTGTATCCCTTAAATGATTCTCCCCTTACGTTGCAACTTTTTGCTACAGATGGCACGCACGAAACTCACTGCTCGCAAGTCCACTGGAGGCAGGGTGCCTCGTCACCGATTAGCTCCTCGTGAGCCCCGTCCTGAGCCTACTGAGGCGGAAAGGCTGAGGGCAGAGCTGGCCCGGGTGACTGCTGAGAGGAATGCGGCTCAGCACCGTTGGAGCAAGTAACATAGGAATGGGACCAAGAGACCCTGGAGGTTTAGAGGTTGACAGTTGCTCACTGCAACTGTGAACGTATGTTGATTCATGTGCTGAACCAACAGAATGAAGCCTAGCACGAGGAGAATGTGTTGAGAGCGCGATAGGTAGAGCTAGAGCAGCAGTTGGCAGTTGCCGAAGAGTACAATGACCATCTCCATGAGGAGGTTCACCTGTTACATAATCAGCTTCATCCTCTCCTACCCCCTGATGATGAGGATGAGATGGGCTCTGGTGTCATCATGGCTGAAGGTGATGATGACATGGAGGTCAATGGACCTGAGGATGTTCCACCTGAAGAGGAGGAAGATGAGGAGTTAGAGCCTGCTAGTGATGAAGATGGAGGAGAGATCTTCAACACTGACTCTGAGGACGATGCGTAGTTTAGCTTACTACTTGCTAATGCGCTAGAGCTAATCTTTTGTTGATCCTCATGCATGAACAAGTAGCTTTGTAATAAGTTAATCGTTGGGATGTAATATCAAACCCTATGTTACCCTAGATGTAAGTTTGAACCTCTATGGCTTGGATGTAACCTATCGAACGTATTATGCTCCACATATGTGAGCCTTTGTTAAATTCCGTCTTTGCGGTCTATAGATCTCGTTGTTGGTTAAGTTCATCGCATTTATGTGTCAATTGATGCGCTTGATGAGTTGTATGGTTGTGATGAATGATTGTGCCTCTGTAGATTATATAAATGCATTCTCTCCAATGGACTCAGTTTGACATAATTATACAATTCATCTACAAAAATTTCCACATCGTCAGTGCTCAATGGCTATACATTTTGCAGATGGCTTATAAACTTCATCGCGGTCGTAGCATGGGAGATGAGCAACAACCACCTCCTCCACCGCCCACACCAGCTGAGCTAATGCAGACAGTTGTTGAAAGTCAGTGCATGCTAGCTAAGGCTATGCGCCATATGGCTAACCATGAGGATCGACATGTTTGCCAAGGACCCGAGCTAAACCAGTACAGCAACTTTAAGGACTTTATGGACACAAAGCCTCCTATCTTTAGAGAGGTAGAAGAACCATTACAAGCTGATGAATGGTTGAGCACGATAGAGCAAAGGTTTGGATTGCTCTGATTGACAGAAGGTATGAAGGCTTCGTATGCAGGACACCAGCTCCAAGGCCCTGCAGGCATCTAGTGGACCCATCACAGGACCACCTTCCCTGCAAACATCGAGATAGTTTGGGACCACTTCCAGACAGCTTTCCGGGGACACTTTATCCCTCCTGGTCTCATGGCCATTAAGCATACCGAGTTTATGAAGCTAACCCAAGGCAACAAGAGTCTTAATGAATACCTCTAGGCATTCAACAACCTAGCAAGGTATGCTCCCGAGTTCATCGATACTGACGCCAAAAGAATAGCTAGTTTCAAGAGGGGACTTTCCCTAAACTGATGAAGTCTATGGGCAACTGCAAGTGTGTCACCTTCAATGAGTTTATCAGTGACACCCTAACTCAGGAGAATAATGATAAGATATATGCTGCTTCTAAGACCCGTAAAGAAACTTTGAGGTAGGTGCTTCTCAGTCTAAAGCACCAGTGGTATCCAAAACCCAGTATCGTCCACCCAATGCTAATGTCTAGTACCAGCCCACCTCAGAAGAAGAATCAAGCTAAAACTGGTTTTCGCAAGGGTACACAATTTCCTTGCCAAAGAATACCTCTGGGCAGGGCAGCTCCAATATCCCACCAGCTAATAGGCCATGCTAGAACTGTAACCAGCCTGGTCACTGGGCTAATAAGTGTCCCTATCCTTCCAAGCAGAATGCTCAGGGAAATGTCCGTCAGGGGCATGTTCACTACACTACTATGGAGGAAATTCCTGCTAGTGAAGTGGTCACCGCTGGTAAGTTCCTTGTTAATGATCACCCTACAGTTGTGCTCTTTGATTCGGGTGCTTCGCATTCCTTTGTGAGTTCTACTTTTGCATCTAAGCATAAGATAAATGTGATTACAATTGTCAAGGGTGGTTATTGTATTAGTGCTGCTGGAAATAATATCTTGACTAACCAAGTAGTTAAAGATGTAAAGATTGAGATTGGGGATCGTGAGCTTTAACTAGCCATGGGATTTAAATAGAAGCCCCCACAAAATAGAGCCGTTGTACCCCTTCACTGGGCACAACGCGGGCTGATCGGACGCTCCGGTCAAGTTGATCAGACACTGGACCTCAGTGTCTGGTCGCCCGACGACTGCCACATGTCTTGACTTCAATGGTCACTTGAGTTCACCAGACGCTGCGCTATAACTGACTGGATGCTGAGCCACCAGCATCCGGTCGTTTCCAGTAAGGTTCCAGAAACACAATTTGCCCACCGGACGCATCTGGTCATGCACGACCGGACCCTGCCATCGTCCAGTTAGAGACCCTAGCCTCTAAGTGCTGTCCAACAATAGGACTGGACTCACCTCGCTAGCGTCCGGTCAGTCCATGACCCAGCGTCCGGTCGATTGACCGACACTGGCATCTACACTGCCACACTTGACCAGACGCGCCGGTTCTTCTAAGACCAGCGTTCGGTCACTTAGTGACCAGCAAGACTAACTTCTTTTCACCTCTAACTTCTTCACCCTTGGTCAAATGTGCCAACCACCAAGTGTATCACCTTGTGCATATGTGTTAGCATATTTTCACAAACATTTTCAAGGGTGTTAGCATTCCACTAGATCCTAAATGCATGCAATGAGTTAGAGCATCTAGTGGCACTTTGATAATCGCATTTCGATACGAGTTTCACCCCTCTTAATAGTACGGGTATCAAACCTAAATATGATCACACTCACTAAGTGTCTTGATCACCAAAATAAAATAGCTCCTATGGTTTATACCTTTTCCTTGAGCTTTTTGTTTTTTCTTTCTTCTTTCCAAGTCTAAGCACTTGATCACCATCATGGCGTCGCCATCTTCATGCCATGATCTTCATTTGCTTCATCACTTGGAATGTGCTACCTATCTCACAATCACTTGATAAACTAGGTTAGCACTTAGGGTTTCATCAATTCACCAAAACCAAACTAGAGCTTTCAACCAGGTCCATGATGTTGAAGGGCCAACCCTACACTCGATGGTTGTGGTACCGGTGCAACGCTTGCTAGTATTTGGCTGAGTGGAGGAGGGTGACATCATGTGCTTCGTCTAGCTGGTCCATGGTATCTTCCAGGGATGCCTTGGCTCCCTGTTAGATGTACGCCCAGACCCTTGGCACTCCATATTTGAGGTCGATCGGGAGGATAGCCTCAAAACCATAGACCATGAAGAACGGTGTGTAGCCGGTGGCCCGGCTAGGGGTCGTCCTTAGGCTCTAGTGCACCATGAGAAGTTTCGCAACCCATCATCCACCAAATTTGTTCAACCGGTTGAAGATCCTAGGCTTGAGGCCTTGTAGGATTATGTCATTCGCATGCTCGACCTGCCTGTTCGTGAGGGGGTGCACCATGGTGGCCCAATCAATGCGGATGTGGTATTCATCGTAGAATTGGAGGAACTTCTTTCCGATGAACTACGTGCCATTGTCCGTGATAATGGAGTTCGGGACCCCAAAGCAATGGACGATGTCGAGGAAGAACAACACTGCTTGCTTGGACTTGATCACAAAGATCGATGGAGCTTCTACCCACTTCGTGAACTTGTCTACGGTGACAAGCAAGTGCGTATAGTCCCCGAGCACCCTCTTGAGTGGTCTAACTAGATCGAGCCCCTAGACCGTGAATGGCCATGTGATGGGGATCATCTAGAGTGCTTGGGTCGGTAGGTGGGTCTGCCGGGCATAGTACTGACACACTTCACAGGTGCGCACAATATGTTCAGCATTGGCTACCATGGTTGGCCAGTAGAAACCTTGTCAGAATGCATTTCCAACCAGGGTTCTAGACACGACATGGTGGCCGCAGACCCCACTATGGATATCACTCAGCAACTGCTTCCCTTGCTCGATGGGGATGCAGCGTTGTAGGATCCTAGTGTGGCTCCGCCTATAGAGTTCACCATCAACAATGGCAAAGGACTTGGCTCAACGCGTGAGCCACCAAGCCCCTATCTTGTTCGTTGGCAATGCCACATGGAGGAGGTAGTTGAGGTAAGGCATCCTCTAGTCAGCTAGAGGGTTGGGCTCTATCACGGGATCTTTGTAAAGCTCCATGACCTTAGGGTCAGATGGAGTTGATGGTTGGTTAGCCCCAAGCCCAGGGCAGGCGGCCCATCACCGGCCTATTCTGGCTCCTCATAGCCGACCGAGGGCTTGTGTAGATTGCTGGTGAAGACATCCATTAGCACCGGCTCTCAGCCAGATATAGCTTTCGCCAGCGCATCGGCCACCTCATTGAGACACCTTGGGATGTGGTTGAGCTCGAGACCATCAAACTTGTCCTCCAACTGGCGGACTTCTCAGTAATATGTAGCCATCTTGGAATTGTGCCAGCTCGACTCCTTCATGACTTGGTCGATGACCAGCTAGGAGTTGCCCCAGACATCGAGGCGTCGGATACATAACTTGATGGCAATGTGTAGGCCATTGATGAGCACCTCATACATGGCCACATTATTGGAGGAGGGAAAATGGATGCGAACCATGTACCTCATGCGTACCCCGAGGGGTGAAACAAAGACCAGCCTGCGCCAGGGTCTTTCTTCATCAGTGATCCATCGAAGTACATCGTCCAGTACTCCTGGTCGATGACTACTGGTGGCATTTGGACCTCGGTCCACCATGCAACGAAATCAGCCAACACTTGGGACTTGATAGCCGTTCAGGAGGCATACGAAATGCCTTGACCCATCAGCTCGAGTGCCCACTTTGTGATTCTTCCCATGGCATCTTGGTTTTAGACAACCTCACCGAGGGGAAGGGCGTCATGACCATCACCATATGTGACTTAAAGTAGTGATGTAGCTTCCTCTTGACGATAAGGATGGCATACAGGAGCTTCTGGATTTGAGGGTAGTGGGTCTTGGAATTGGACAAGACCTTGCTAATGAAGTACATGGGATGCTACACTTTGAGTCCGTGCCCTTCTTCTTCTCGCTCCACCACTAGGGCAGTGCTGACCACTTACGTGGTGGCCATAATGTAGAGCAGAAGTAGTTCTCCATCGATCGGAGGGACCAGGATTAGGGCCTTCGTCAGTAGCTGCTTGACCATGCCAAGTGCCTCCTAGGCTTCGAGCGTCCATTTGAAATGGTCGGCCTTCTTTAGAAGCCGATAGAGGAGGAGACCTCGTTCACCGAGGTGCAAGATGAAGAGGCTGAGCACAATGAGGCACCCTACAACTCGTTGTACCCCCTTTATGTTCTGAATTAGGCCGATCCTTATGATGGTCAAGATCTTCTCTGGGTTGGCCTCGATGCCACACTCAGAGACAAGGAAACCTAGCAGCATACCCCTCGGGACCCCAAAAATGCACTTCTCGGGGTTGAGCTTAATGCCATTTGCTTGGAGTTTTGTGAAGGTCTGCTCAAAGTCAGCTATGACCTGGTCAGCCCGTTAGGACTTGACCATGATGTCATCCACGTAGGCCTCAACGTTTTGTCCGATGAGGTCCCCGAAACACTTGAGCATACAATGCTGGTACGTAGCCCCTGTGTTTTCAGACCGAACGGCATTGTGATGTAGCAGAACGATCTGAATGGGGTGATGAAAGATGTCATTAGTTGATCGGACTCTTTCATCATGATTTGATGGTACCCAGAGTATGCATCAAGGAAGTAAAGGGTTTCGCACCCTGAGGTTGAGTCGACTACTTGGTCTATGCATGGCAAAGGAAATGGATCCTTTGGACACGCCTTATTGAGACCCATATAGTCAACACACATTCTCCATTTTCCACTCTTCTTTTGTACAAAAATAGGATTGGCTAACCATTTGGGGTGAAATACTTCCTTGATGAACCCAGCCATCAAAAGCTTCACAATTTCCTCACCAATGGCCCTACGCTTCCCTTCGTCAAAGTGAAGTAGGCGCTACTTCACTGGCTTGGATCCTGGCTTGATCTTCAAGGCATGCTCAGTGACTCCTCTTAGAATGACTGGCATGACCAAGGGTTTCCAAGCAAAGATATCTCTGTTGGCGTGGAGGATGTCAACGAGTGCTTTCCTATTCGGAGGAATGTGTGGTGCCAATGCGCACCGCTTTGCCTTTGAAGCTGCTGGGGTCTATGAGGACCTCCTTGGCACCCTCAGGCTCAAAAGACCTTGCCAAACACTTGGGGTCGGGCGCTTCTTCAATGATCTCCTCTTGATGGCTGCAAGCTCCCTAGAGGCGATGATTGCCGCGGCGTGTTCGCAGCACTCGACCTCGCACTCGTAGGTGTGCTAGAAGGAGGTGCCGATGGTGATGACCCCACATGGTCCCAACATCTTCAGCTTTAGAAAGGTGTAGTTGGGGATGACCATGAACTTCGCGTAGCATGGACGTCCTAGGATGGCATGGTAGGTTCCATGGAACCCGACCACCTCGAAGGTCAGGGTCTCCATCCTATAATTGGATAGATCCCTGAAGGTGATAGGCAGATCGATCTACCCAAGTGGCACGACCTGCTTTCCAGGCATGATGCCGTGGAAAGGTGCTTCGGTCGGTCAAATGCACAATCGGTCGATGCCCATGGCATCGAGCATTTTGGCATACATGATGTTGAGGCCACTGCCTCCATCCATTAGTATCTTGGTGAGTTGCTTTGTGACGATGATCGGGTTCACCACAAGCAGATATCTCCCCGGTTGTGGGGGCGCTCTCCGGGTGGTCGGTCTGATCAAAGGTTATGGTGGACTCCGACCATTGGAGTAAGGCAGGCGTGGCCGGCTCGGCCGTATAGACCTCGCGGCGCGTAAGCTTCTGGTGGTGCTTGGAGTCATAGGCCGCCGACCCTATGAATATCATGAGGCAGCCATCTAGTGTCGAAAAGCCACCATCATTACCCTCGACGTTGTCTATGGCCGGCTTGGGGTCCTCCCTGTGCTCCCCCTTGTTGGAGCCTCTGGACAAGAACCGCTTCATGAGGCCATTGTCCTTGTAGAGATGCTTGATGGGGGAGAAATGGTTTGGGCATGGCCCTTCGAGCAGCTTCTCGAAGTGGTTTAGGATACCTTCTATGGGCATATGACCCCCTTGTGGTCGGCGACGGCCATGAGAGAGCCCTCGCATTGCTGCTTGCTCTTCTTCTTGCTAGGGCGGTTGGAGGCACCTTCGCCGGCATCCTCGTCCCGCTTCACCTTACCCTTGAGGCGGTCAAAGATCGCCCCGACTACCTCCTCGCCTGAGGTGGGGCTGGTGGTGATGTCGAGGAGCTCCTTGGTGGTTCGCGGACCCTTATGTCCCAGCTTGTGAACCAGGGACTCACAGGTGGTCCTAGATAGGAAGGCTCCTATGATGTCGGCATCGATGACATTGGGCAGCTCATTGCACTACCAGGAGAAGCGACGGATGTATCAATGAAGGGTTTCTCTAGCCTTCTGTCGGTAGTTTTTGAGATCCTATGGGTTCCTAGGATGCTTGTACGTGCCCTAGAAGTTTCCCATGAAGATATCTTTTGTAACACCCTAGGTGTTTGGCTTTCACATAATTGCATTTCATTTCATAAACATATGCATCATCTATGTCATCATGCCATTGTCACTGAAACATACATATGCAACATTCACAAATTCTGTTTGTTTCATACTTGATTGCTTATGAATGGTAGTAGTGCCACATGTGAATGCAACATGAGTTTCTTATACCTTGAAACATGGCAACATGGTAGTAATATGACAAGTATAAAATAACAACAAGGTCATGAAACATGTGAAACATGAAATTGCAACATTTGAGTGAATTGGTTGTTTTTGTTTGCTTTATCACATGTGATCATTAGAAGTTGGTATAACAATTGTGTAAAGTGGTTGATTATGGTCTAATACACCCTAACTACACTTAGGGTAATTGTTGGGACATTGCTCATGTGGATCAAAATGACAAAAATGCCCTCAAGTGGAGGTTTGACTTTTAAATGACCCTTAGAGTAACACTGTTTGACTGATTCAAAAGACCAATATGAGATCTTGCATGACTATGCACTCTTAACCAAAGTTGTAGCTAATTTATCAAGGAACAAAAGTTGTTTTATGACCAACTCATGAAAATGTGTGGAACATGGTCAAACAAGGCCCACAAGTCAGATTTCCCTGCTGATTTCATACTTAGAATTTTTCTAAGTCCTTAAGTTGTTTTACAATTTTGTGTACCAATGTTTGGAGGCTTGTATCTCCCTAACCAGGCCGAACCAACTCGAGCTCCAACTGAAGAAGTTGTAGTACTCACTTAGGTCTTCAATTTTGTTAACTATACCATGAACCAGATCGCCACCGTTTGGGAGTTACGGATCGTTGAAGTCACGCTGTCAGTCATCATCATTCAACGCTGAATCAAAAATTTTAGAAAACGGACAGGGCTTGCCGTGGCCGACCGGCGCAGGAGCTGATCGCCGCGTGGCGCGCATGCTCTGCCAACATCTCCACGTTGCGCGTCCGAGCTCTAGATGAAAGCCAGCGTCTCGCCACTCGCTTGTTCACTCGCCATTTCACCCTGCCATCTTCTTCCTCCGCGAGAGCACGGCGACCGGGACGCCGTGGCAGCCGCTGAGCCAAAAATCCACCTCAACTGAGCGCCTTGGTCCAATTCATCCAAGCCATAGCCCCACCGTGAGCTTCTCCACATCTGCGACCCCACCATCATTCCATTTTTCGACTCAGGTAGACCTCCCCGTGAGCGTGGCTCCATCGGGTCGCCATGACCGCCGCTAGCCGAGCTTGCACAGGGCTATGCCACTTGCGCCCCTTACCGTCCCTTCTCTCCCTTGCACTAGCTTCTGTGAATGCTACTGAAGCTCATAGGGTCACCCACTAGGGCTGCGACGCCGTCATCTCGCCGGAGCCGGCCGAGCCGTGGTCGTGCGCCGCCATGGCTGTCACCACCCCCTCTTGCTGTAGTAATAGCCAAAATTGATGGCACCACTAGATGCGCATTGATGAGGCAAACACCGTAGTACCACTGGACTCGCCAGAGATGCCACCGGCAACGAGTTGCACCGCCATCTCTTCTTCCTCCCCTGTCTGTCTCTCTGTCGCGTGGGGCCCCATCGTCAGTCGCTGAGCCAAGGCGGGAGCCAGCCTGGGCCGCGCCATTTCTAGGCCGCGCTGGCGTTCGCTTGCGCATGTGTCATGGGCCGCTGGGTCTGTTCAGGCCGGCCCAACAGTAGAGTTAGGGTTTCAACATTGTTTTGGTTTTATTCTTTTCACAGAATTGTGTATAGATTCAAAAATATGTATCTCCTAGTTGGTAGCTTCAAATGATGTGATTCCAATTTTTTGAGTTCATGATAATGTCTAGTTTTTATTAAAAATATAATTTATGCCATGTTCTGTTATGAAAAATGGAGTTGCTAATTATCTCTTTTAAATCATGAAGGAAATAGGGGTAATTATATCTTTTTCTATGTAGCTCCAAATGGCATGAAATTTTTATGGTGTACTACTTATATCATGAATAGCTTGTAGTTAAATTTTCATACATTTTGGACACTGTATGTAGGAGTTATAAAATTCTCTTGTTTGCATGGATGGATCTTGTATGAATTTTCATAATTTTTCTATAAATCTAGTAAAGGTAAAAATTGGTGAGTGCTATTCTTATGCTAGAATGATACTAGGAAAAATAAGAAATCAATTGCTTGACACTTTTCAATAGGGTTTCCTAATTATGCTCAAAATAGGCATGCCATCTGTTATTTTGGATATCACAAGTTATGCTTGCCCAATGGCTTCGAAATTTTTATGGTAGTCTATGTGAAGCATGAGATAGCTATTGTAATTTTTATAGATTTTTCTAAACAGTTTTACTATATATTGCTTTAATCACCTAATTAACTAAATAAATTAGAAAAGAGCATTAAATAATTTATTTAGAAGTTGGCACTATACTTTATGATGTTCCTCTGGTATGTGCAACAAGTTGGTAAACTTGGTTTGGTCCAGTTATGCTTCTGCATCATCACTAAATAATTAATTTAGTAACCCTGTCATTTCTGGATAGATTCTAGGTTGACTGGAATTCGATTTGGTTAACTTAAGAATCATGCTTTGATGATTACAAATGATCTGTAGAGAATTTCATAAGCTTTCTAGAATGTCCTCTTACAAGTCATTTGAATTTATAGAACTCTGGTTATGATTGAATTAAGGAACTACTTGTTTGCATGTAAAACTTTAACTGTTGTTTTAAGTATGCCTTTACTATTTCTAAGTTTGTGGTAATGTTCCTAGGTGTTAGGCCTTTAACTGAAGATGAGCATCTTTATCTTAGGTTATGCAAGTTAGGTAAGTTGATCTTGTTCTTCAAGTTAAGTTAGATACACGTTTTAAAGTGATTTGAATAGAGCTATTCTTAATCGATAAACGAGTGTCCAGTGATGTTTTCGTTAAACACTTACTGTGATTCATTCATCATGAGCATCATATCATTCCTTATGCATCCATTATATTTATCTTGTGCATCGGCATGCAATAGGTGTATCGGAAGGAGTGACCCTGCTAGAATTCGAGGAACCGAGCGAGCAGCAGCAGCAGACACCGGAGGTTTAGGAGGTGCAGCCTTCAGGAGAAGTGTCAGACGAGGTCGCCGTTGAGTGCCCGGATCACCGTCCGTGCAACTTTGTGAAAGGCAAGCCCCAGAGTATATTAAGCCTCCTAATTTCCGAAATTTAGTTAAAGTATTATTGTGACATATATATATTGTTGCATTAAGTTTAGGTGTTGGATGCAAACACTTGCTGCATTGGTTATCCAATCCTTGTCCAGATATTGATACCCTGAATCCTATGTAGCTCAGGCTCGTGTAGTGCTTAGCCCTGCTTAAACACGGTAGAAGTCAGGTGATTTCCTGTCACCTACGAGATATAGGAAGATACATATGGCACGGTTGGCTATATTTGCTATCGTGCAAAAGAACCAGTCTTAATTTGAAATGAAGACCGGACGGAGGCTTGCCGGTTTGCAATGACTCCGTCTGTGTCGCTTATGGACTAAATCTTGGAGCCTTTCCTGTTCATGTTCAACGCATGCCTCTCTCTTAGTTGGCCGTGTCCGAAGACCGACCGCGAAGCCGAGTAGCTCACCTCAGGCCGGGAGTCGATAAGTATAAAGTGCACCTCGGAAGGGAGCCGTAGGCGTGAGTCTAAGGGTAGGTGATTTAAAAGTCCTAATCGTCCTAGCAGAAGGGTAATCCCTAAGAGTGTTGGCGCTGATCGAACCCGCAAATTTGGTTCCTGAGATATTCCAAAGGTGACCCACGGCTACCCTTGCAAAGTATGCCAGGGTGAGAGTTAGGAATACCCCCTTAGCTGAGTTGTAATTCGATTTGAGTCACCGTCTCTCCCGGTTAGTGAGAACATGACAGGCTTATCTCCAATGTAGATACACTAAATAACATAATGGTTCGGAAATGATGATATGATGATGACAGCCTTATTATACCTGCTATGGTTAATATTGTTTGCTCCTAATAAGTGAGTGCTCTAGTACAGGTGCAAATCTAGTGGACAGGTAAATGATGATAAACTTGATGCGAAGTTTAAATTGGTTACTATATTCATAAGCTCTTTTATGCAACTGTGTCTAGTTAGCCCACCTCATAAGCCTTGCATGACCCTTGGTGTCTTTTATTTCTAGTTTTGACGGGTAAGTCTAGCTGAGTACCTTCTCGTACTCAGGGTTTATCTCCCACCTGTTGCAGATGACTAGTTCTACTTTGGTTGCTGCAAGTATTGCCTTCTCCCGGCTAGGGATGAAGACTAGACCATGGGGCATGGTCTCTCATAGTTCTCATACCTAATGATGCTTTTGTGGGACATGACTTAGATCTGGCAATGTATTTGAAACTATGAAGTTATGTACTAAACTATGTTGCTTCCGCAAATTTGAACTTGGTTTGTAATATTTTATTTGAACTCTGATGGATGTAATCCGAATGCTACTTGTGAAATGTTGTAACAAATGAGGTGTTGTGTTGAATCACTATGGTCTTTGTTTGTATGTCAAGAGTTGGTTGAAATCCTTCGTGATTTCTAGACTACCGGGATTATGGGAGCTTAAGTACAGGAATTTGATCACTTCGGTGATTGTTTTTTTGTACTTACGTTCTTATGATTTGGTCGGTTCTGTTATAGCTAGCATCAAAGCAATATTCGACACTAAACATGTCATTTGTGTATTTAAAACAAAAGTATTTGTGAAAATCCTAAATTAAATACTAAGTATTGCCAGTGGTCATATCCCTTATGCCCAAATAAGGACTCTTAGGTGGCTTATTAAAGTACTAACTTGGGGGTTCCTGCTTGTTTCTGTTTCATTGTCCATACGGCGTGCTATTGTATGGATGCCATCCGCTTGGGTGGTAATGTATGGATCCAAATACCTCTACGCTCTGGTAAGTGGAGAGTTGTGAGAGCATGACCGTCCAACCATCGGTCTAGGGTAGATTAGTTATGGTTGCTCGCATACTTACATGTTCGATTATGTATCTATAAGACTACTTAAATGTGGGTATCTCTGACGGGTAGCTGTGATACTAGAGTATATGCATCGGGGGATATATGTACGAAAGTATTTAGTTTACTGCTTACTTTATATGCCTTTTTGGGAAATTATTGGGCTGAAATGAAATTTTCTGCAGATACACTAATAACATATCATTGTAGATCGACTAGGTACCGTATACGAGAGAACGTATGTATGCCACCATATATTCTCTAGCCTTTAAATTTTTCTAGGGTTGTGAGGACATACGGATCGTGCATGCATCATGTTCAAGCATACATAACATTTTTGCATTACTCCCTCCTTTAAAATATGATTGTCCCGACTAATTAAATTTTGTATCCCTTAAATGATTCTCCCCTTACGTTGCAACTTTTTGCTACAGATGGCACGCACGAAACTCACTGCTCGCAAGTCCACTGGAGGCAGGGTGCCTCGTCACCGATTAGCTCCTCGTGAGCCCCGTCCTGAGCCTACTGAGGCGGAAAGGCTGAGGGCAGAGCTGGCCCGGGTGACTGCTGAGAGGAATGCGGCTCAGCACCGTTTGGAGCAAGTAACATAGGAATGGGACCAAGAGACCCTGGAGGTTTAGAGGTTGACAGTTGCTCACTGCAACTGTGAACGTATGTTGATTCATGTGCTGAACCAACAGAATGAAGCCTAGCACGAGGAGAATGTGTTGAGAGCGCGATAGGTAGAGCTAGAGCAGCAGTTGGCAGTTGCCGAAGAGTACAATGACCATCTCCATGAGGAGGTTCACCTGTTACATAATCAGCTTCATCCTCTCCTACCCCCTGATGATGAGGATGAGATGGGCTCTGGTGTCATCATGGCTGAAGGTGATGATGACATGGAGGTCAATGGACCTGAGGATGTTCCACCTGAAGAGGAGGAAGATGAGGAGTTAGAGCCTGCTAGTGATGAAGATGGAGGAGAGATCTTCAACACTGACTCTGAGGACGATGCGTAGTTTAGCTTACTACTTGCTAATGCGCTAGAGCTAATCTTTTGTTGATCCTCATGCATGAACAAGTAGCTTTGTAATAAGTTAATCGTTGGGATGTAATATCAAACCCTATGTTACCCTAGATGTAAGTTTGGAACCTCTATGGCTTGGATGTAACCTATCGAACGTATTATGCTCCACATATGTGAGCCTTTGTTAAATTCCGTCTTTGCGGTCTATAGATCTCGTTGTTGGTTAAGTTCATCGCATTTATGTGTCAATTGATGCGCTTGATGAGTTGTATGGTTGTGATGAATGATTGTGCCTCTGTAGATTATATAAATGCATTCTCTCCAATGGACTCAGTTTGACATAATTATACAATTCATCTACAAAAATTTCCACATCGTCAGTGCTCAATGGCTATACATTTTGCAGATGGCTTATAAACTTCATCGCGGTCGTAGCATGGGAGATGAGCAACAACCACCTCCTCCACCGCCCACACCAGCTGAGCTAATGCAGACAGTTGTTGAAAGTCAGTGCATGCTAGCTAAGGCTATGCGCCATATGGCTAACCATGAGGATCGACATGTTTGCCAAGGACCCGAGCTAAACCAGTACAGCAACTTTAAGGACTTTATGGACACAAAGCCTCCTATCTTTAGAGAGGTAGAAGAACCATTACAAGCTGATGAATGGTTGAGCACGATAGAGCAAAGGTTTGGATTGCTCTGATTGACAGAAGGTATGAAGGCTTCGTATGCAGGACACCAGCTCCAAGGCCCTGCAGGCATCTAGTGGACCCATCACAGGACCACCTTCCCTGCAAACATCGAGATAGTTTGGGACCACTTCCAGACAGCTTTCCGGGGACACTTTATCCCTCCTGGTCTCATGGCCATTAAGCATACCGAGTTTATGAAGCTAACCCAAGGCAACAAGAGTCTTAATGAATACCTCTAGGCATTCAACAACCTAGCAAGGTATGCTCCCGAGTTCATCGATACTGACGCCAAAAGAATAGCTAGTTTCAAGAGGGGACTTTCCCCTAAACTGATGAAGTCTATGGGCAACTGCAAGTGTGTCACCTTCAATGAGTTTATCAGTGACACCCTAACTCAGGAGAATAATGATAAGATATATGCTGCTTCTAAGACCCGTAAAAGAAACTTTGAGGTAGGTGCTTCTCAGTCTAAAGCACCAGTGGTATCCAAAACCCAGTATCGTCCACCCAATGCTAATGTCTAGTACCGCCCACCTCAGAAGAAGAATCAAGCTAAAACTGGTTTTCGCAAGGGTACACAATTTCCTTGCCAAAGAATACCTCTGGGCAGGGCAGCTCCAATATCCCACCAGCTAATAGGCCATGCTAGAACTGTAACCAGCCTGGTCACTGGGCTAATAAGTGTCCCTATCCTTCCAAGCAGAATGCTCAGGGAAATGTCCGTCAGGGGCATGTTCACTACACTACTATGGAGGAAATTCCTGCTAGTGAAGTGGTCACCGCTGGTAAGTTCCTTGTTAATGATCACCCTACAGTTGTGCTCTTTGATTCGGGTGCTTCGCATTCCTTTGTGAGTTCTACTTTTGCATCTAAGCATAAGATAAATGTGATTACAATTGTCAAGGGTGGTTATTGTATTAGTGCTGCTGGAAATAATATCTTGACTAACCAAGTAGTTAAAGATGTAAAGATTGAGATTGGGGATCGAGAGTTCCTTATGGATCTTATAGTTCTGCTGGGGGTGGGAATCGATGCAATCCTAGGATTGAAGTGGATGAGCGGGAATGGAGTGTTGATCGATACATCAATCCGTGTGGTAATGTTGAGGGATCCTGTGGATAAGAAGGGTTTTCTAGTGCAGTTACCTTGTGATATCTCTATCCACAATACAGCCAATGCTACCCTAGCCAAAGCCATTGAAGATATACCGGTTGTCTGTGAGTTTCCAGATGTCTTCCCTAATGACTTGCCTGGATTACCTCCGGACCGAGAAGTAGAATTTAAGATAGAACTCATTTCGGGTACAGCTCCTATTTCTCGAAGGCCCTATAGAATGCCGTCCAATGAGTTGGCTGAGCTGAAGAGTCAGTTGAATGAGCTACTAAAGAAAAGTTTGATTTGGCCTAGTTCTTCTCCTTGGGGTTGTCTGGCTATATTTGTGAAGAAGAAGGATGAGTCTCTACGCATGTGCGTGGATTATTGCCCTCTTAATGATGTTACTATCAAGAACAAATACCCTCTTCCTCGCATCGATATTCTGTTTGATTAGCTCTCCAAAGCTAAGGTATTCTCCAAGATCGATTTGAGGTCTGGTTACCATCAGATCAAAATTCGTCCTGAAGATATACCTAAGATAGCTTTCTCTACTCGTTATGGCTTGTTCGAATACCTTGTCATGTCCTTTGGGTTAACAAATGCTCCGGCACACTTTATGTACCTAATGAATTCAGTATTCATGCCAGAACTAGACAAATTTGTTGTCGTGTTCATTGATGATATCCTTGTATATTCTCATAATGTAGAACAACATGCTGAACATCTGAGAATTGTTTTAACTCGATTACGTGACAACCAGCTTTATGCTAAGTTCAGTAAGTGTGAATTCTGGTTGAACAAGATACCTTTTCTAGGTCATGTGTTATCTAGTGATGGAATTTTGGTTGACCCTACTAAGGTGCAAGAAGTCCTAGAGTGGAAGGCACCTACTACAGTTACAGAAGTCCAAAGTTTCCTGGGTTTGGCTGGCTACTATCGTCACTTTATCCTAGATTTCTCAAAAATTGCTAAGCCCATGACTCGACTACTTCAAAAGGATGAGAAGTTTGTGTGGACTCTGAAGTGTGAAGAGGCTTTCCACACTTTGCAGACCTTACTAACCTCTGCTCCTGTATTGGCATAACCTGACATCGAGAAGCCTTTTGATGTCTACTATGATGCATGTGGCACCGGTTTGGGGTGTGTTCTTATGCAGGAGGGCTGAGTCATTGCTTATGCTTCGCACCACCTTCGAAAACATGAAGTTAATTATCCTACCCATGACTTAGAGCTAGCCGTGGTTGTTCATGCCCTGAAGATTTGGAGACATTACTTGCTGGATAATGTGTGCAACATCTATACGGACCATAAAAGTCTCAAGTACATCTTTACGCAACCCGAGTTGAACATGCGTCAACGACGATGGTTAGAATTGATCAAGGACTACAACCTTCAAGTACACTACCATCCTGGCAAGGCCAATGTGGTTGCTAATGCCTTAAGCAGAAAGGCCCATTGCAATTCCTTAGTTAGTGAAGACTTTCATCTGGCACACCTCCTTCATCCTGTAGTACTCCACAATATCACTGTGGATTGCTCTCTTAGAAGTCAAATTATTGAACTCCAAAAGACAGATGTGGGTGTGTTTCATATCAAGCAGAAGATGAAAGATCAGGAGACCAAGCACTTTAGGGTCGATGACAAAGGAATTCTCTGGTTTAATGATAGGCTTGTAGTACCCAAAGACAAAGAACTTAGAAATCAAATTATGGCTGAAGCTCATTCTTCTAAATTGTCCATCCATCCTGGTAGCAGTAAAATATATCAAGATCTCAAGCTGTATTATTGGTGGACCAAGATGAAGAAAGAAATCACAGCCTACGTGGCAAGATGCGATAACTATTGCAGAGTCAAGGCTATTCACATGAGGCCCGGATTATTGCAGCCACTCTCTATTCCTAGCTGGAAGTGGGAAGAAATTGTTATGGATTTCATTGTTGGATTACCCACTACCAAAAAGGGTTGTGATTCCATCTGGGTTATCGTAGATCGTCTAACTAAATCCGCTCACTTTATTCTGGTCAAGTCTACCTATCACCCTCACAATTATGCTGAGATTTATTTTCAACAAGTGGTACATCTCCATGGTGTACCCAAATCCATTGTTTTAGATAGAGGACCGCAATTCACGGCTCGTTTTTGGGAGTGCTTACATCAGAACCTTGGCACTCATCTAATACGTAGTTCTACATATCATCCGCAAACATCAGGACAGACTGAGCGTGTTAATCAAATTCTTGAAGACATGCTTAGAGCTTGTCTTATCTCTTGCAAAGGCTCTTGGGAGGACTGGTTGCCTCTTGCTGAATTCTCTTATAACAACAGTTATTAAGAGAGTATCAAAATGGCTCCTTTTGAAGCTCTTTATGGCCACAAGTGTAGAACTCCTTTGAGCTGGGTGGAACCCGGAGAAAGAAGATTCTATGGTATTGATTTTGTAAAAGAAGCCAAAGAGCAAGTCCAAACTATACAGAAGAATATGACTACCGCTCAGGCTAGACAAAAGAGCTATGCTGACAAGAGAAGAAAACCTATTGAGTTTGAAGTAGGTGACCATGTTTATCTGAAGGTATCCCCTATGAAAGGAGTAAAACATTTTGGAATTAAAAGGAAGCTTGAGCCTCGATATGTTGGACCTTACCGCATTATTGAGAAAAGTGGAAGAGTAGCCTATAAACTCGATCTACCACATGAGATGGGAGCTATATTCCTAGTATTCCATGTGTCTCAATTGAAGAAGTGTCTTCGTATTTCCGAGGAAAGAATAGCAACAAGGAAAGTCAACTTGAAATCTAATCTTTCTTATGAGGAGAAGCCCATGCAGGTTCTAGATACTCAAGAAAGAGTGACTCGTAAGCGAGTAGTTAAGTTGTACAAGGTAGTTTGGAGTAATCATAGTGATCGGGATGCAACCTAGGAGCAGGAAGATTATCTAAAGGAAAATTATCCGGCTTTCTATACTGATTGGTACGCTTTCCAAATCTCGGGATGAGATTTTTCTAAGGGGGGAGGGCTGTAACACCCTAGGTGTTTGGCTTCCACATAATTGCATTTCATTTCATAAACATATGCATCATCTATGTCATCATGCCATTGTCACTGAAACATACATATGCAACATTCGCAAATTCTGTTTGTTTCATACTTGATTGCTTATGAATGGTAGTAGTGCCACATGTGAATGCAACATGAGTTTCTTATACCTTGAAACATGGCAACATGGTAGTAATATGACAAGTATAAAATAACAACAAGGTCATGAAACATGTGAAACATGAAATTGCAACATTTGAGTGAATTGGTTGTTTTTGTTTGCTTTATCACATGTGATCATTAGAAGTTGGTATAATAATTGTGTAAAGTGGTTGATTATGGTCTAATACACCCTAACTACACTTAGGGTAATTGTTGGGACATTGTTCATGTGGATCAAAATGACAAAAATGCCCTCAAGTGGAGGTTTGACTTTTAAATGACCCTTAGAGTAACACTGTTTGACTGATTCAAAAGACCAACTTAGAGATCTTGCATGGCTGTGCACTCTTAACCAAAGTTGTAGCTAATTTATCAAGGAACAAAAGTTGTTTTATGACCAACTCATGAAAATGTGTGGAACATGGTCAAACAAGGCCCACAAGTCAGATTTCCCTGCTGATTTCATACTTAGAATTTTTCTGAGTCCTTAAGTTGTTTTACAATTTCATGTACCAATGTTTGGAGGCTTGTATCTCCCTAACCAGGCCAAACCAACTTGAGCTCCAATTGATGAAGTTGTAGTACTCACTTAGGTCTTCAATTTTGTTAACTATACCATGAACCAGATCGCCACCGTTTGGGAGTTACGGATTGTTGAAGTCACGTTGTCAGTCGTCGTCATTGAACGCTGAATCGAAAATTTTAGAAAACGGACAGGGCTCGCCGTGGCCGACCGGCATAGGAGCTGATCACCGTGTGGCGCGCATGCTCTGTCGATGTCTCCACATTGCGCGTCCGAGCTCCAGATGAAAGCCAGCGTCTCGCCACTCGCTCGTTCACTCGCCATTTCACCCTGCCATCTTCTTCCTCCGCGAGAGCACGGCGACCGGGACGCCGTGGCAGCCACCGAGCCAAAAATCCACCTCAACCGAGCACCTTGGTCCGATTCATCAAAGCCACAGCCCCACCGTGAGCTTCTCCACGTCTGCGACCCCACCATCATTCCATTTTTCGACTCAGGTAGACCTCCCCATGAGCGCGGCTCGACCGGGTCGCCATGACCGCCGCCGGCCGAGCTTGCACGGGGCTATGCCACTCGCACCCCTTACCGTCCCTTCTCTCCCTTGCGCTAGCTTCTGTGAATGCTACTGAAGCTCATAGGGTCACCCACTAGGGCTGCGACGCCGTCGTCTCGCCGGAGCCAGCCGAGCCGTGGTCATGCGCCGCCATGGCCGTCACCACCCCCTCTTGCTGCAGTAATAGCCAAAATTGATGGCACCGCTAGATGCGCATTGATGAGGCGAACACCATAGTACCGCTGGACTCGCCGGAGATGCCACCGGCGACGAGTTGCGTCGCCGTCTCTTCTTCCTCCCCTGTCTGTCTCTCTGTCGCGTGGGGCCCCATCGTCAGTCGCTGAGCCAAGGCGGGAGCCAGCCTGGGCCGCGCCGTTTCTGGGCCACGCTGGCGTTCACTTGCGCATGCATCGTGGGCCGCCGGGTCTGTTCGGGCCAGCCCAGCAATAGAGTTAGGGTTTCAACATTGTTTTGGTTTTATTCTTTTCACATAATTGTGTATACATTCAAAAATATGTATCTCCTAGTTGGTAGCTTCAAATGATGTGATCCCAATTTTGTTGAGTTCATGATAATGTCTAGTTTCTATTAAAAATATAATTTATGCCATGTTCTGTTATGAAAAATGGAGTTGCTAATTATCTCTTTTAAATCATGAAGGAAATAGGGGTAATTATATCTTTTTCTATGTAGCTCCAAATGGCATGAAATTTTTATGGTGTACTGCTCATATCATGAATAGCTTGTAGTTAAATTTTCATACATTTTGGACACTATATGTAGGAGTTATAAAATTCTCTTATTTGCATGGATGGATCTTGTATGAATTTTCATAATTTTTCTATAAATCCAGTAAAGGTAAAAATTGGTGAGTGCTATTCTTATGCTAGAATGATACTATAAAAAATAAGAAATCTGTTTCTTGACACTTTTCAATAGGGTTTCCTAATTATGCTCAAAATAGACATGCCATCTGTTATTTTGGATACCGCAAGTTATTCTTGCCCAATGGCTTTGAAATTTTTATGGTAGTCTATCTGAAGCATGAGATAGCTACTGTAATTTTTATAGATTTTTTTGAACAGTTTTACTATATATTGCTTTAATCACCTAATTAACTAAATAAATTAGAAAAGAGCATTAAATAATTTATTTAGAAGTTGGCACTATACTTTCTGATGTTCCTATGGTATATGCAACAAGTTAGTAAACTTGGTTTGGTCCAGTTATGCTTTTGTATCATCACTAAATAATTAATTTAGTAACCCTGTCATTTCTGGATAGATTCTAGGTTGACTAGAATTTGATTTGGTTAACATAAGAATCATGCTTTAATGATTACAAATGATCTATAGAGAATTTCATAAGCTTTCCAGAATGTCCTCTTGCAAGTCATTTGAATTTATAGAACTCTGGTTATGATTGAATTAAGGAACTACTCATTTGCATGTAAAACTTTAACTGTTGTTTTAAGTACGCCTTTACTATTTCTAAGTTTGTGGTAATGTTCCTAGGTGTTAGGCCTTTAACTGAAGATGAGCATCTTTATCTTAGGTTATACAAGTTAGGTAAGTTGATCTCGTTCTTCAAGTTAAGTTAGATACACGTTTTAAAGTGATTTGAATAGTGCTATTCTTAATCGGTAAACGAGTGTCTAGTGATGTTTTCGTTAAACACTTACTGTGATTCATTCATCATGAGCATCATGTCATTCCTTATGCATCCATGATATTTATCTTGTGCATCGGCATGCAATAGGTGTACCGGAAGGAGTGACCCTGCTGGAATTTGAGGAACCGAGCGAGCAGCAGCAGCCGACACCAGAGGTTCAAGAGGTGCAGCCTTCAGGAGAAGTGCCAGATGAGGTCGCCGTTGAGTGCCCGGATCACTGTCCGTGCAACTTTGTGAAAGGCAAGCCCCGGAGCATATTAAGCTTCCTAATTTCTGAAATGCAGTTAAAGTATTATTGTTACATATATATTGTTGCATTAAGTTTAGGTGTTGGATGCAAACACTTGCTGCATTGGTTATCCAATCCTTGTCCAGATATTGATACCTTGAATCCTATGTAGCTTAGGCTCATGTAGTGCTTAGCCCTACTTAAACACGGTAGAAGTCAGGTGATTTCCTGTCACCTATGAGATATAGGAAGATATATATGGCACGGTTAGCTATATTTGCTATCGTGGAAAAGAACGAGTCTTAATTTGAAATGAAGACCGGATGGAGGCTTACCGGTTTGTAGTGACTCCGTCTGTGTCGCTTAAGGACTGAATCTTGGAGCCTTTCCTATTCGTGTTGAACGCATGCCTCTCTCTTAGTTGGCCGTGTACGAAGACAGACCGCGAAGCCGAGTAGCTCACCTCAGGCCAGGAGTCGATAAGTATAAAGTGCGCCTCGAAAGGGAGCCATAGGCATGAGTCCAAGGGCAGGTGATTTAAAAGTCCTAATCGTCCTGGCAGAAGGGTAATCCCTGAGAGTGCTGGCGCTGATCGAACCTACGAATTTGGTTCCTAAGATGTTCCAAAGGTGACCCACGGCTACCCTTGTAAAGTATGCTAGGGTGAGAGTTAGGAATACCCCCTCAGCTGGGTTGTAATTCGATTCGAGTCGCCGTCTCTCCCGGTTAGTGAGAACATGACAGGCTTATCTCCAATGTAGATACACTAAATAACATAATGGTTCAGAAATGATGATATGATGATGACAGCCTTATTATACCTACTATGGTTAATATTGTTTGCTCCTAATAAGTGAGTGCTCTAGTACAGGTGCAAATCTAGTGGACAGGTAAATGATGATAAACTTGATGCGAAGTTTAAATTGGTTACTATATTCATAAGCTCTTTTATGCAACTGTGTCCAGCTAGCCCACCTCATAAACCTTGCATGACCCTTGGTGTCTTTTATTTCTAGTTTTGACGGGTAAGTCTAGCTGAGTACCTTCTCGTACTCAGGGTTTATCTCCCACCTGTTGTAGATGACCAGTTCTACTTTGGTTGCTGCAAGTATTGCCTTCTCCCGGTTAGGGATGAAGACTAGACCGTGGGGCACGATCTCTCGTAGTTCTCGTACCTGATGATGCTTTTATGGGACATGACTCAGATCTAGCAATGTATTTGAAACTATGAAGTTATGTACTAAACTATGTTGCTTCTGCAAATTTGAACTTGGTCTGTAATATTTTATTTGAACTCTGATGGATGTAATCCGAATGCTACTTGTGAAATGTTGTAACGAATGAGGTATTGTGTTGAATCACTACGGTCTTGGTTTGTATGTCGAGAGTTGGTTGAAATCCTTCGTGATTTCTAGACTACCGGGATTATGGGAGCTTAAGTACATGAATTTGATCACTTCGGTGATTGTTTTTTTTTGTACTTACGTTCTTATGATTTGGTCAGTTCTGTTACATCTTTTAGGTCCACCCAACTTTGGATTCTGTTGGGCAGAAGGTGTTCCAACCATGTTCGCACTGAATTGGCTAGGAACAATGGAAGGTTGCGGATAATGAAATTGTCATTATCCGCTCCATCGGCTTGGCAAGCGAGCCAATAATCCTCGAGCCACAGTCTGGGGTTCATTTCCCTGGAGTATTTCAGGATGTTGGTTGGTGGTCGGTACCATGGCGGGAAGGCAACATTGAGGATGTGTCGACCGAAGGCCTAAGGTCTCGGTAGGCCGAGGCTTGGGCTTTGGTCCTCGCCACTATCATAGTGTCCACCACGACGAGGGTGGTAGCCATGGCTAGATCCCTCCCTCGGATCGCTATGGGAACACCTGCGGGCATCCAGGGTGTCACGCGCGTCATGGTTGTGGCCGAGGCGCTCATGTACCGGGACCACGGTGCACAGCCTGCTGCCTTGTGGCGCCTGGTAGACTAACGTGTCCTTGTCGGGCCACTCCGATGGCATGCACTGGCTGGCGTCGAGCTTGTGTCGCCGAGGCTGCAAGCTCTTTGCCTATTGTGCCACCGCATGATCGAGTAGCGTGCGAATCTCGTGATGGGTCCAATGGTCTTCGGGCGTTGTTGGCCCTAGAAGCCCCTAGGGCAAGGCCGCGTGCAGCGGCGATGTTCTGGCTCATCGGGGCAAAGTGCGGGAGTGCTTCATCGTCATCGATGATCCTCCGGTTCACGTCACAGTCCATGGCGCATGCACGCCCACCGTCTCTGTGGCGCCCAATCTATCGATCGAGCTCCGTGCGTTCCTGCTCGAGCTAGAGTAGCGCTTCCTTGAGCTCTTGGTGTCGGGCCTTCAGCTGCTCCACCCGTAGGTGAGGCGGGGCCCCTGCATCCTCCCTGACCTTATTGTCAAGGTCGTTTGTTAGGGTAGCCTCTTCCTCATGGATGCTTTCAACGTGTCCCTCAGGGGTACCCGCCATGAAACACTCATGAGAGGGGTGATGGATCCCCCTACTGGAGTCAGAGCTAGAGGGCGACTCCGATTCTCCTACGAGGAGGTCATGGAAAGACTCCACAATATATTCGGTCATCCCCATGAACTTGTCGTTCACGGGGGATGGAGGCATGTGTTGTGCCATAGGGTGGTCAACGATCTCTGCGGTGTTGCGAAGACCGAATGGGAGCACTGCGTGGCGCTCCAGGGGAGGTATTCCGGGGAGAGGGGCTCTCCCCCGGCAAGCTATGCTATGATGTTGGTGAACGAGAAGGTGAGGTGGTGTAAGTCCTCTCGGGACGGTCGGGGTCCCAGTAAGGCACCGAGCTGGCGCTCTAACCTCCCATAATCGAAGCCGAGGAACGGGTCGCTCCTGGGGGCGTGGGCCTCCGATGCGTGCAGCTGTAGCTCCTCTAGCGCCTTAGCGATCACGCCAAGGCCGGCGGAGTGGAGAGGTTGGACGGTGGCGGAAGCCTGTGCCAACTCTTCTTCCGTCGTGACGATGAAGTCTAGGTCCCCAAAGTGCACATGCGCGCCCGGGACCCAGCTGATGTTGCGACTAGCCATCCGAGGTCTAGTGTGGATGTCGAGACGCGCAAAAGGCCCCTACCTGGCACGCCAACTATCGGTGTTTTGAGTTGTCACCGATAAGTAAATTTCTAATATTGCGCGTCTGGCTCGGATGGTGTGCTTAGAGGACACGAGGTTTATACTGGTTCGGGTAGAATGTCCCTATATCCAATTCGTTGCTGCTGCTCATGTTACTAGCACTAAAAGTTCATAGTAGGGTTATAAACGGGCGATAGAGGGACCGGTCCCACGTCTCTGGTGAAAGGAGTGAACGGGTGCTGAGAGAGCTCGGCTGCTACTCAGCCGTGTGTTCGGGGTTCGATGGGTTCATGATGGTTCGATCGGATCTAGCCTGAATCGATATGATGTGTTGCGATGCCCCTTATGGGACGCCCTGCTTTCCCTTTTACAGGTCAAGGGAAAGCATGGGTTACAGCGGAGGAAAAAGAAGAACGAGAGAGAGAGCGCCGAAGGCCTTTAGGATCGCTGGGTCCTCCTTCTCCTTCATGTGGGTCCCACCGACCCTGTAGATGTGGTCTTCATCGGGTGAGGCGGAGCCTGCGGCTTCGGGGTTGGGCGAGGTGGAGTCCTCCCCCAGAGGCCAGGCGAGGCAAAGCGCAGACCCAAGGGTCGGGCGAGGCGGAGTGTAGACCCAAGGGTCGAGCGAGGCGAAGCCTGCGGCCTCGGGCGAGGCGGAGTCCTCCCCCAGAGGCCGAGCGAGGCGAAGCGCATACCCAAGGGTCGGGCGAGGCGGAGCGTAGGCCCAAGGGTCGGGCGAGGCGGAGCACAGGCCCAAGGGTCGGGCGAGGCAGAGCCCGCGGCCTCGGGGTCGGGCGAGGTGGAGTCCTCCCCCAGAGGCCGGACGAGGCGAAGCGCAGACCCAAGGGTCGGGCGAGGCGGTGCCCTCTCCCAGAGGCCGAAAGAAGCGGAGCTTGCACGCCAGGGGGTCGGTTGGAGCTGTAGTCGCGCTCTTGACTGCTCGGATGAGTCAATGTTGATGATCATTAGCTCCTCCTCTTCAGGTGCCCTAGTATTGGTCCTCGACACTGCTCTTCTCCAGCGTACGCTGCTAGAGAGTCACCTTCATTCCTACAGCTGGTCCAATAGTCGGTTCCACTAGAAGATGGGGGCAGCGCAGAAGCCACGAGGTTTGCACCTTCCCAGTGACGACAGGATCGGTTGGGCCAGCACCGCCGCTGCTGATTAACTTGGTGTGATAGGTTCTACCGATCAAAATACCATTATACCCTTTGGATAAATATAGAAATCAGTTCCTAGCCCGCTAAATTTAAGTTGTGGCCCATAACTTAAGTTCCTCTCATTAGGTTCCTTTACATTTTTAACCATTAGATCTAGTTGAACAAAAGGCTCTTGTTATTCCTAAACACCGTAAAATTTCTCTATTAGTAATAGAGAAGAGGAGTAAGTTTAAACATGAAATAGAAGTTTCAAAAATAAGGAAAAAACATAAAGTCAAAGAGCAGGAAGCCAAGTTGGAATGATGTCAGCTGAAGGTTGAGTAGTTAGGGTCATGGCGTCTAGTAAGAATGTGACGATCATGCATACTTCACAGAAGATCTTTGCAACATCAGCAACACAAATTTACAAACACAGCAGGCGCCACTGAGGTCCAAGCACACATTACAGAGTAGACGAGAAAACACAAACTCAGAGTTTTCCAGACTGCCGGATTATCACACAGCCTCACAAGTCACAGGGTAATTGTACAGATTGGGTTTCTCAAAGTTCATAGGCCGGGAACCATGATTCAGATGGATCAACCATGTCCAAGAGGAGGTATACTGTCGCACCCGGTTTTAAGAACAAAACCAGATACACACTATATGTGAGCCCAGGAAGTCAAATCTCACATATAGCTACAAATAAGGGTAATATCAATAGACAAGCTTAAATACATAGCTTATTAGTATAAAAATTATAACCTCAGAGTATAGACGGCGGAAAGACATCTTCGATCTTCAGGCGGAGACTCCAAATCCACAGGGACAACTGACTGGTTGATCACGAGCCTAATTCCTCCAAACTCTAGCAATCTGGTACCCATCCAAGATTTTTCCAAATATTTAAAAAGTAAAGCAAGCGTAAGTACATGTCGTACTCAACAAATATAACATGGGGTTCATGAGGCTCAAAAGGCTGACACTGGTTAACTGCGATTAGCTTTTAATGAGTCATAATTTTAGCAATTGAGTAGCAACAAGTTCATCACAAGCCCATAAACACATGATCAGGTAAACATGAATAATGAATAGCATAAACAATTAATCATTGGTGAGCATCTTCATCATCCATATCATTAGTGTCCATCATCTATTCCGTAAGGGTTCCAAGGCCGCTCGTGACCGTGAGCACGGCTGATATACCAGTTTTACACTTTGCAGAGGTTGTACACTTTCACTATGAGTCGTGATTTACCCTTTCGTCCGAGGCGGCCAACCTCTTGACCCACTACCAAGGAAGGTCGGCAGGGTTCACTATGAAGCCTTTCAAAGGTTCGTCTAACAAGTTAGGGCCATTAGATTCACTCGGCAAACAGATGTAGAGCCCTCATTCCCGATGGCACATTGACACGCAGCCTATACACATGGGGACAGAGGCCACACTATACCCGATTCGTCAAGCCATTCTTATGTCAATAAAGGTAACCACTAACAAGCTAGAAAAGGTCCTCATACTGAGCTAAAGTCAGAGCCATGTAGCCCTCACAGCTGTACTGTAAGTCCCGGATGATCACTTACAGATAAGTCCTTAGGGAGAGGAATCTAGAGCACCATAAAACAGCCCAATGCTCTAGCCCCCTTGTTCCATGTTGCTAAAAAAACATCTTTTAATATTTATTGCATATATCATTAGTCAAGTCACAAGATCATGGTTGTAGTTGAGCACTAGCAAAGCTACCCAATGCAATACCCCATAGGTATCAAGGTACAAGTACAAAAGACTAGGAAATCCTTAGTGGTTGTCAAGGTAGACACATGCAGCATGAATTAAATGATTAAAGGTGTATAGGACAACAAGGATGATCCCATGATATACTTGCCTTAACTTGCTTTTCCCCCAAAGCAATACGCTCGAAAACCTTTAGTATTCAACTTTTAACCTTCTGCTTCTAATTCTCTGCTTCTAGTCTTCAGAGAATAGCTTCTTAATCACCACGTAAACCTCACCGATTGACTGAACCATATATCACCACACAAGCATCCATACAATCATACACGAGGCAAACAATAGATCTATATTAGAACAATACACCAAACATAAAATCAGGAAGAAAAGTTTGTAAAATGAATCTACGTCTCGCTACGAACACACAGACACGAAAAACACGCTAATCGGAGCTATGGTTGAAAAGATACAACTACCGAAAGATCTACTCATAAAACTATTAGCTTCATGTGTTTTAATTATATAAAAACATATATAATATATTTTATAGAGATTATAATTTAAGTCAAATTTAGATTTGAATTATAAATCTCAAGTGAAAAGAATCATATTTTATTTATAAAACCCAGTTGCATAATTGTTATTTAAGATATGATTTAAACCATGAAATTCTAGTATTAGTGACATGATAAACACTGTTACTAACGCGTAGATCTTTATGCTATGAATCTAACGCAACTTGAATGGACTAAAACGGATCTAGGACGCAGAAGATAGGATTTAAACAAGATTTCTTTTAATTGAATAATATATTAAATCCAATCACGAATTTTAAAAATTAAAAACACATCTAACAGTAGTATAAACATGTAGATTATGAAATTACGAACCTAACACAAGTTGAACGGATCAAATCGGAGTTAAAACGGAGAAGTTATGGCTAAATCAAAATCAGTGGCAAATATGTGAATAGCTGAAAACGTATTTTAGACTTAACCGAAACAAAATACGCTTTCAAATGAAGAAAACAAAATCTGAAAACATGTTTTGGACTGCGGGTTTATTTGGCAAAAACAGAGGGACTCTTTAGCAAAAAGAACAGCGAAGGGGTAAGTTCTAATCTGGACCATTGATCTAAAAACGGACGGCTCAGGATGATTACGTATTTCTATTGTATTTCAAGGTTTATTTTTGTAAAGGAAAACGGTCACAATAAAGCATGACGTGGAAGATGAGGTCATCAAGCTAACTAGCGGATTGGAACAGTGCAACGCATGCATGCACAGGTGACGTTGATTGCCCATATGCATGTAACCCTCCATGCCTTGCGTGATGTATGTAGGCATACACATGTGGACATGATAAGCGCGCTAACAGGCCATAGATCATAGCGATATGAAACTAACGCAACAAATGAACTGAAACAGAGCTAAAATAAATAAGATGTGAATTGGACAAGTGCACGAGTGTGGGTTGCCTTGCTTGCTTCTGGATTGCATGGCGAGCTGTGTGCTCTAGACGATGAATGTGTAGAAAGTACATGTGGGCAGGAGATACGTACAGATGCATGCATATGCACTTCTGATTTTGTTGCAGGATGTTTGCATGCTGTACACAGAAGGGAGATGACAAATAGACCACCTCACGGCCTTGCTTCTCTACGTCCGACAACAGAGAGATCATGAGTTACGTCTGGAAAGAAGAAGGAAAAAGAAAAGATAAGTGCTCAACGGATTAGCGTTAGTCACGCAGTGATGACCTCAGGAGACTTACGAGGATGGCTATACCGTGATATGAACTTGACGCCAATCCCGTGTTCCACATATAAGCAGAACCATGATGTCGTGAGTGGGAGGAACCAGCGGCCGGGTCCTCAAGAATTCGTCGACGGATACTGCGACTTAGGCAGCCACGACCAAAGTCACGGTGGCGATCGGTCCCGCGCGCGGCAACGACTGAGGTGGCCTAGATGATGCACGGCTGGCGCAGGGCCATGGAACAAGACAGGGACAACCTGAAACGAGGCAGAGAAATTTGATGGTCGTAGACCTGAGAGAGATGAAGATGGGAGCACGTACTAGAGGTCCCCATTGGATGTAGCTGGACAGATGAATCGACCCACATGTTTGACGGCCGGCGGCGTGTCTTCATGGACAAAGAGCTCCAGCAATAAGCAGAAGATCGATGACATACAGCTCGACGGGCGGCAGCGGACGTTGCTTGACGCGAAGCTCGTCAGCGGTTTGCAGACAGCTGCGAGGCAACAGACGGCAACGGCGATAGCGACGACGACGGCGAGAGAAGGATGAGAAAAATCTGATTTACTACACGAGGGATTTCCAAAACTAGGGGCTCTCCATACAAACTAGGGGCTCTCCATACGGTAGTTTTGGTGTGCTTTCCCCAAGGGGGTGGTTGATATATATAGGAAGAAAAACTCCCCACATCCACGTCAACTAGCGATATGGTACTAATTGACGTTGCACCATCCACCTGCACTAATGGGCCTAAATAAACATTAAAGCCCATTAGTAAATAAAGGCATGGGCCTTGATGATTTATTAGGATTATTGTACATGGGCTTTGAGCGTTGGGAAAAATATGAAATTTATTATTTTCAGAATTAATTAATTTGGTGGATAAAATAATTCTATAAAAGTCCAGAATTGATATTTAAGCCACGAAAAATATTCCGAGACCTCCGAAAATTTGAGGAAAATTCTCAGAGACACTTTGGAACATGATGAACTCAAATAAAGTATTTGGTGCTTATAAAAAGATTGTTGGGAACTTGGAACATAAAGATTAAGGTGAAGGAGGTAGGAATTAAATTCTAGAAAGAAGCTGAAAAATTCCTAGAGATAGATATTTGTCCCCTAAACGTATAAAAAAACACACATTTTGCACATAGAAACACGAGGTGCGACCAGCATGAATGCAACAAACATGTTTCTACCTTATGATAAATTTTAATTAATGAAAAAAAATTATTTTCCTATCTTTCATGAGCACAAAATTTAGAAATAAATCATTTTAAACCTATTTTCAAAAGAATCAAATTTTAGGGTGTTACATATACCATCCCAGCCTTCCCTTCAAACAGTGAAAACGGCCGATCACCACCATGCATGGTCCCCTCGGCTATCAACTGATCAGCTTTCTCCAGAAGAAAGCAGGCAAAAGCCTTTGCCCAGTAGAGGTACTCAACATTACCGGTTAGTCTGTAGAGTGAGAGAAACACATAGGCATTCCCGCTTACACCGTGACATATTCCGACTCTCTTCAGAAGCCCTCGGTTCCAAACCACCTCAGCAGCCTCTGCAGCTGCTTGCTTGAAATAATCATCATGGAAGACCTGAAATACAGATATTGTTACTCATGGTGACCAGTTGACCACATCCAAACTCTAAAGATTAATAGACCAACTGGTTATTCGCAGCTTCACTCATTAGTTAAACATCTTACCAGATCTCAAGAACGTCTACTGAATAAACATGTAGATGCAAATAGGATATTCAATAGAGGAAGTGTAAACAGATGCAGAAATCACCTCATATGCTTTAGCAAGCGTAAGAGCAACACCTGGGGCACCCTGACACCAATGCACCAAGCGATCCGATTCATTGCCTTCACTTGAGGGATAGCTGCCACTGGGAAACTTGTTCTTGATCATATACCGCAGGGTGTTCTTTACATCATCCTGCTCATCTGGTTTCAGTTCAGTGTGCATGAGCACATGCATGATTCCAGCAAGACCATGGGCAGCACCCCAGTATTTCTTCCCATGCCATTCGTACATCAGCAGGTTACTCACCTTGCTTGCAAGATTTCTTCCCTCATTGATGATGTCCTTCGCCACAGAATTCTACAGTTGACGTGGTTTGATACAATAAGATTTCCAGTGCCTTTCACATGAGTATAATTTAAAAGGAAATGTGTGTGAGAATTTATATAACAGAACTATAGCATTAACATACAATGTGCTCGAGAGGGATCGTCTTCTCGCTGAGATGCTTATTCAAGAACAAACAAGCTCACACATAACCTGCCCTTCCATACAGCAGTTCATTTGGAACTTTCTCAGTGACTGTTATCTACAACATCACAAAGGACAGCTGAGTCTACAAGATTAGCAGGTACCTGTTTTTCTACACTCACGTGGCAACAGTGCATTGCACATACACAGTTAACAAATTGACTCCTAAACCCAGGACAATGCTTATCAGAAGCCTCACCTCATCAAAGGAGCTCAGATATTGAGTGACCCTCAGCTGATCATCACAATGCTTGGCAATCACCGCTCCAAGAGCGCAGACACCGGCCCTCCCGCATATGAATGTCAAGAACCTGCGCCTTACACACCCAGGCCACACACCTCCATACAATTATGAACAAGTAACAGGAAGATCCAACCAAAGCAACCAGCACCAAGCATGAACAAGAAAAGCGGGGGGCTTGGTCGGTCATCTTATTCTTACAGCAGGCCCCGCGACGCTTCATCGCACGCGCGGACGATGTCAGCGGCGAGGGCGAGGTCCCCGAGGTCTCCGGTGACCTGGAAGGACTTGAACAGCAGCAGCGCTGTCCCGAGAGAGCCCGTGTAGAGCGTGTAGTCCGTCACCTTCCGCCCGGCTTTCACCCACGTCTCCTCCACCACCTGCAGGGACGGTAAGCCGAGAGCAATCAGTCGAGCACCGGGCGGGCGGGCGGGCGGGCGACAGATGAAACGAGAGAGAGCGAGTAGCTGGGCGCACCTTGTCCTTGAGGCGGCGCGCGGCGCGGACGAAGCGGTCGGAGAGCCTGCTGTACGGAAGCGAGAGCAGGCCCCGAAGCCCCGCGGGGCGGTGCCCCTCGCCGTCGCCGTCGGAGGCCTCAGCCTCGGCGACGAAGTCGGGGAAGTCGTTGGGGAAGAAGCGGTCAGCCATGGGCTCACCGCGCAGGCCCCGACGCCGTTTCGAGGCGTGGCTGGAGGAGGGTTCGCGACCGGTGAGGCCTCCTGTCGCCTTCGTCTTCGTCTTATCGCCAGTCCCACCGCCGTTTCCCATGACTGCCGCGTGCACGGGTTATTATAAAATGTTTTGCGAGTTCGCTGGTTGCACGTCTGTCGCGCGCTCTGAGCAACGCGTGGAACGCGCCGCTGATTTCATGTTGCTAAAGAACGGCCGCTGCTATCCTGCTAAAGAACGCAGCTCGCCGCAGGACTAGCCACGAGCTCCCGCCACTCAGATTCCAAGCTTAACATCAACAATGTTTCGAGGTGATCCTGTTTCGGTTTAGGCTAAACAAGAGATATTGTATAAGCTTCTTCAGTTTTGCCGCGTATTGGGTACCACCATAAAAAAAAGAAGAGAAAAGCCTAGGATGGTCACACACACAAAGAAAAGATCTTTTCAACATCAATAAGACATCTATTTGAACAAGGGCAATGGCAGTATACACCGAACACGTCCATATCTGAATCATCAGGTTTATGTTCATCAGCCTAACATGTTAATGTACAATACGGAGCCTAAGACATTGCCTCAGTAACAGCTAGAAAAGAATAAGTGTAAATTAATCCTCTATGGAAAATCGAAACCCTCGACGTGTGCCAAAGTGTCCACGAATTTGAACCGGTGCATGACCTGCAAAGAGTCGACAAAATTTCAGTGAATTTGAAATGTATCTTCGAAGCTGACCGCAGGCATTTCAACATATGTCGGGGATATTGTTGGTACAAGGTAGAGGCCCGGCACTACTTTTGCAATTGCCAAACTAAAAACAGAGTATAAGGACCATTTTGGTTTCTGAGCAAAAATTAGTACCTCAGGTCTGTGTCTTCTTGTATCTAACCTTTGTACTCATGAACACGCACCCACTTTGTCGATGACCATTTGTTGCCTTTTATCACTGGGCATCCACCTAAAGGAAATTTGAAGAAAAATAGAAGCATCAGTGTACTGTGGCATAACACCTGCCTGTTGGAAAACATGGCATGGCATCAAAGATCAAGTAATGTCACCATGCAGGCTTGTGGGATCCAGGGATCCATCAGGCTTCATGCTCCAGAACAGAAGTGCATCTCCCATCTTTGGTTTAACAGATAGACCGCCCTTTGCACATTCAGACAGCTCATTATAAAATGGTGAAGAGCTGCTGTTTGTTGTCGACGAAGGGAACACAGTCTCGCCACCATCTTCAACATCCGAACTAGTAAATAGCAATTGCCATACAAAATGTCAACTGGGCAATTGGGTCACCAACGGCACATATCATAGAATACCAACAGTGTAATACATACAGATACATAAGAAGAGTTGCTATACGCTGGCCTCCATTCTTGGTGTTGTAATCATCATGGAAGTAATCAAAGTGAGGATCGTACTTCTGCCCAACTTCATAGTGGAGAACTTGAAGACCCTCACCATGCTCTGCGAAAGTACAGGGAAACAATAAAGAGAGGTGCTGATGCCATTTGAAGTAAAACCGCAGTACAAAATAATCAGGTACAGAGGCACCAATGTTCAAAGACTTGATTGTTATTCACATTTAGGGGTGCCCATCAGATTACGCTGTAATGGTCTATTATTTTTCTATTTGCTGAAATAGACACTTGACACTTACTGCTTGAGGCCCCTTTTTGTACCTCGTCATATTGTTGGGTATATGTACCTCTACATACTTTTTTTTTAAAATGTCAAACCATCCACATCAGCGAAACTGCACAAGCTGTACTATTCTAAAAAACTAAATTTGGGGAAGTACTTGTTAGTGCAACAATCAGTACATACATTTTTTCCCTCACATCATGCAGATTTTAGTGAGACCTTACATAGTGACATGTACAGCATTGAAACCTCCAAGGTCATACTGAAGTACATTGGCATGATATCCTACAAACTGTCACAAAATCAAGGATCTATTAAATCTAATGAAGCGCAAAGTTTAGTGCATTTCCAGAAATTGTGATTGTGGTAACATCTTTAGTACAGTACAGTTTGGTAATTCAGTCCCACAAATCCACAATGCAGGCTATTCTATCTGTATGATGAATGCAGGACCTAAAGTGCGGTTTAAAGTTAGGCACCATTTGAATATTAGAGCAGTAGTAAGGACTTTCAGTCATTCCATGAAGCAGATAATTAAGTGTACAAGCTAGCTGTGTGCCTGTGTCAAACAGCACCATCCGAACATTAAACCTAGTCTAAATGTCTGTTGAGCATACTGACTTGTTTCCTTCACAAAATAGTAGGCAAGCACTTTGACATTAAACCCATCAAGAATACTACGTACCTACAGGTATGAAGGTGTAATCTGCTATCCTTTTCTCAATTGTCCGAATAATTTTGTCCTGCCCTCTTCTAAGAAACATTCCTGAACTTGTCCGCACCCTTCATATATGTCCATGAAGCAAAAAGAGCATCACAGATGATGTAACATCCCTGAATTTGGAATTTCGGTAAATGTTCAAACCTGCTATCCTTGCTCCCTCCAGTTGTTGAATCAACTACTGTTGACTTCTTCATTTGAGGCTTTGCCAGTGAAATCAAATGGTCACATTCTTCCTTGGACTGAGAATAACATAAAATTCAGTCATAACCTGATTGTTTGGTGAAGCAAACTAAAATGGATTTGAAATAGTTGGCAGTAACAACACAGTTGATTATGAAAAATTGATCATGACACTGATACTGATATTACTTCATTTAATATTATGCAATCTCTACAACAGCAAGCATGACTTAACGATCATTCGAATGATTTGGGCCTTTGGCAAGTGAGAATAAGTCTCAATAACTATAATGTTTCAGGTGAATTGATAAATGATAATCATAACACAAAGCAAATACCCAGCCTGGTTGAAAACCTGAGTTTGAACTCCAGATCCACCACCGCGGCAATTGAAAATATGCATGGCACTGACAGTAAATGGGGATTAGTACCCCTGGCTCAGTTTCAACTCTTGGGCTCTTGGTGAAGCTCCATGACAGCCATATCTCATATCTCATATGTAGACTAGCCAATTCAAGTACACTAACAGTAGTGCTGCCGCCCAGATCTGGAAGAGTTAACAAAGCCACACAATTCGGCATCTCATTCGCAGCATAACCCAATGCCACTATTTTTGTACAGCCACTTCGGGCAAAGGCTTTCTCAAAGCATCCGTAAATGTTACTGAAAAAGGAGCAAGGAATCTGGCAAAGGGCTAAGCCATTTCGATCGCTCTCCATAATCAGGGTATCAACAGGTCTGGTGCTTCGCCAACTGCTCATCCAAGATTTCAACATAACTGAAACAACAGAAAACTCGAGATCTCCTGGCCAAAAGTATGAAGCAAATCGCATCTAGAACATGTGGTCCTTGTCCTTCCCACCAAACAGAAACGAATGAGGCAAGGGACTCACCAGGAAGTTGTGGTACACGAACGCGCGGGGCTCCCACGACAGCACCTCCGTCCACGGCTCCCCCTTCTCCCCACGCATCTCTAGCCCCCTGCAGCACGCAAGCACGAGCAACCACGCGTAAGCACCTCAGAGCAGTAAGCATCTCAGGGGAAAACCGCGCGAGCAAGCGCGCGGTAGAGAGATCGTGGAGAGGGGGGAAAAACGCACGAGTCGAAGGTGGATCTGCGGAAGTGCGAGCGCGGGCGCGGGCGCGGGCGCGCGAGCCCCGCGCCGCGGCCCCCGGCGCCCTCGGATGCCCCGGGCAGCGATAGCGCGCCGAGCGCCAGGAGCAGGAGCAGCGCCGCGCACGCCAGCAGCAGCGCCGCCACGACCGCCATCGACGGCCTCCCGCCGCGCTTCCCGCCCCCGCCGCTTCCGCCCAGCAGCGGCCTCCCGCCTCGCCCCGCCACCCGACCCGCCATGCCCCCGCCGCCTACGTTCCAGCGCACGCGCGGCGGCTCCGCTCCCTCGGTCTTGTATTCTGCCGGTTCGAGCTCGCTCTCTCCCTCCCTCTCTGACCAGAGTCGCGGGTTTTTTTTTTAAGGAGAATTCCCTGTGTGTCATTAAAAAAATAATAATGGTCTATGTCCCTTAAAAAGTTTAGCGGTTTTTAGGGTCGTTGCTTTAACTTTTTTATGCCCTTTATGCCACTGCCGTCAGTTTGGGCTCTAACGCCGTCAAACTGCAGGTGTGAAAAGTCAAAAATACCCTTAAGTCTAAATATATCATTAATTTTTTTAGCATTTTAACGACTTCAAATAAAAAAAACTCAAAATTAGAAAGTTGTAGATCTCGTCGAGATCTATAATTTTCATATAAAAATTATCTTCATTTAATTCCACAAAAAATATGATTCGATATGATTAATATATCTTAGAAAAATCATATCTTTTTTTTACGGAATTAAATGAAGATAATTTTTATATGAAAATTATAGATCTCGACGAGATCTACAACTTTCTAGTTTTGAGTTTTTTTATTTGAAGTCGTTAATATGCTCAGAAAAATTAATGATATATTTAGACTTAAGGGTATTTTTGACTTTTTATGCCTGCAATTTGACGGCTTTAGAACCTAAATTGACGGCAGTGGTATGGAGGATAAAAAAAGTTAGAACAGTGATGTTGAAGACCGCTAAATTTTTCTAGAAATACACATAGCATTGCGATTTTTTTTTATGGCACACAAGAAATTCATTCACCCTTTTTATCGCAGAAAAGGATGTCGCTGCTGCGCTGGTCATCGCCTCGCTAGTCGCTACGACGAGGCGCGGCCGGGTTCGGTATGTGACGTGTCAGGCGGGTAGGGAAAAGGATGTCGCTGCTGCGCTGGTCATCGCCTCGCTAGTCGCTACGACGAGGCGCGGCCGGGTTCGGTATGTGACGTGTCAGGCGGGTAGGTGGACTCCATGTGCCGCCCAAGTCCACCTGGGCCGTATGCCCGTATAGGCATTTGGGTTGGAGAAAAACATGAGGTTGAAAGTTCCACAGGACACGGCTAATTTTATATGGGTTTCCTTCAATAAAAAAAATCATTTTATAGGAATTTCAAAAGAATTCGTAGGATTCATTCTTTTATTCTAATAAAGGCTCTTATAAAAAAAACTCTATATAGGATTTCAATCCTCCAAAATTCCTTTATTTTTCCTCCATCATCTAAATTTTCTTTATTTTTTCTCTATTTTAATCCTCCAATTTTTTTTCATTTTTCCTCCATTCAGGGCTATTTTGGATTCTCTGGTCTAAAGTTTAGTGGTTCAAGTTGAGGACTAAAACTTTTGATCACTTTAGTACACTTGTGTGATCTAAAATTTGTGTTTGATGGTCTAAACTTTAGAAAACACTTTAGGGCTCTTGTTTAGAGCCACAGGAGTTAAACTAAACTTTAGACCTTGAGATCTAAACGAGGTCTCAATCCTCCAAAATTTGTCCTCTTGCATGGTGGCCTTCTCTCCCTTTAGCATTGTAAATGGCCAGACTAGTGAAGAAGTTCGAAGATGAAGACTAAGGTACCAACCCCCCCCCCCCTCACGTCAGGGCAGGTACATTGCTCCACATGAGCGGTTTGCTAAGTTGTCTCATGCATCGCTACATAGAATTTTTGCTGACTTGGAAGAGAGAGAGTTAGGAGATGATCTATTAGACAACAGTAGATATTGCGAGTAGAGGATAAGCTGATAACAAGCTCATGCAGACAATAGCCCATTTTGTCACCTAAGTAGTCGTGGGTGAGGTGGACATGATCAAAGCCGTGTAGGGAGGTGCAAGTCCAAAGCATCAATAGAGGCACACGATAACACATAGGCCTTGTTCGTTTCGTTGAAACGCCAGGCTGAAAAGCACTGTTGACTGATTTATTGTAAGAGAAAAAATATTGTACCATGACTGATAATCACTAGGTTTCTGACAATGACTGTACTTACAAAGATGATTGCTCGGATGTATTTACAAAGATGTGCTCTGCCTTGAAAACTTCGGTGCACGCCTTCTATTTCTTGAGCTGGCACGCATCGACGCAAACTGTTGTCTGTAATTGTAATAGGTAGCCAACAGAACATGTCAAGGATCAAGAAGAATAGTCTCGTAGTTATAGAAAAGATTTCCAAGTTTTTTCAAACCTGAGATCACAAGAAGAGAAAGGAAAAGAAGGGGTTTTTCCTACCAGGGAACGCCTACACCGTCACCACCGCCGGCCGTCGCCTCGACGCCACACGGGAAGTCACCTCGAGCCACCGCGGGCACGAGGAGAAATAGTCAAACCCTAACCCTAACCCTAACCCTAACCCTAACCCTAACCCTAGAAGGGGAACAGACAGATCGGGAGAGGAACTCACTAGGGCTACTCTACCGCTGTCGCACCGCCGTCGCGCTGGAAGAGAGCTCCACCGCCACACGGGAGAACGAGCCGAGCCACGCGCCGTTGAAAGGTCCTTGTGTGGTTTTGGTAATTGAGTGACAACCTAGGTGGACTAATTGTGTTTATATAAGATACACAGGTGATTAGTCCACAGGTACATATGTGTGAGCAACATATGCCATGGAGGTGGAAATGGCTCAGAAATGTTGCAAAGCTCACACATGTGATGTTGAAGGAGTTCATTGCACATGGGACATGACATTGAATCATGTGATTAAGGTGGAGAAGATAAAGACATGACATGGCTTGATAGACCGGTTGCAAGCGTGAAAGACAAGTTGGAGGCTTTGGAGCGATGGACCACGTGGCGGTGAAGCTTGAGCAAGACTTGGTGCCGATGGACGAAGGCAACGGTGAAAAGCAAGTGAAGTCAAGATCGATGAGTCAATATGATCACGTGATGATATAAAGTAGATCATATCATTATTGATCGCGTTGGTGCATGTGTTGCATCAACATTGGAGGATACAGAATGGAATGCGCAAGGCAAAGGTATAACCTAGGGCATTTCATTTCATTGATCAAAGGTGTGTAGAGAAGTTGATGACCGAGTTTAGGATAGATGGTCATACTATCAAGAGGGGCAAACTTGTTTGCATATCGGTCATCTAGTGCCACTCGAGTGATCTAACTTTGCATCGTCGCTAGGATCGAGTAGGCGTGGCAAGTTGAGTGGTTAATCCTTTGGAAAATATTTGTGAAAATCTAACACACATACACATGGTGGTGTACACTTGGTGGTGTTGGCACATTTACAAAGGAGATGAAGTTGGAGTTGATGTGGATCAACTCGGTGATGAAACAAAGGCGAGAAGGGGTCACTGTGAGTGACCAGACGCTGGCCTCAGTAGTACCTGTGCGTCCGGTCAGTGGCAGCAGTGAGTTGCAGTCCCGGTCTCGTGACCGAACGCTGGCGCGAAGAGTGACTAGACGCTCAGGGGCTACATCTGGTAAGTGCTGATGTATGCTGATGTGGTGGCATGAGGAACAGTAGTGACGCGTGGCAGTCAGAGAATGATCGGACTCAGGTGCTGCATTCGGTCATGCAGGAGCTGATGCATCCAATCACAAAATAGAGGCTCGGGAAGATCTCTAGAAATGATCAAACTCTGGCTAGTCTGTGCCTAGTCGTGCAGGAGCGGACGCGTCCGGTCACAAAACAGAGGCTCGGGGAGCTCTCTGGAAATGATCGGACTCAGGCGTTGCAGCATCCGGTCTTCCTAGCGGTGCGTCCGATTGTGACTTAACCATTGAGATTGGGTGCTCAGTATTTGAAGCGAGGGATGACGTGGTATCCATTCGTTGACTAAACACTAGCAGGGTGCATCCGATCGATCTAACCGGTGCGTCCGGTCAGCCCAAAAAACACTCAGTGAAGGGGTAACGGCTATTTTAGCCCATGGGGCTATAAATAGAAGTGTTGGTCGGCCTTTGGCCAGAAGGTTAGAAGAGCTTAGCACACTAGAGCCTTGGTGGCTTATGTGGTGGTGCTTGGGAGCCCTCTAACTCACTCTAGCTTGATAGTCACCATCCGATTAAGTGAGTGAGCGATTCTAGTGCGATTGCATCATGAGATTGCATCGAGTGGCACTAGGTGATCGAGTTGCAAGCTATGGTGCTTATTACTCTTGGAGGTTGCCACCTCCTAGATGGCTTGGTGGTGGTCTCCATCGAAGTCCGTAAGAAGCTTGTGCGGTGCTCCAAAGAAGAGCTTTGTGAGGGGGCATTGTGCTCGCCCCGTGGAAGCCACGAAGAGGAACTCTAGTTGAGCGCATCATTGAGCTATCCTCACTTTTAGGGTAGGTTCTTGTGGTGCTCGACGTGCGGGCTTGGTGGGTGATGCCAATTAGCTGCCGAACCACTAAGTGAGTGGTCGACACAATGGGGACATAGCATGTTGGCAAGCACGTGAACCTCGGGAGAAAAATCACCGTGTCAACATTGTTCTTCCCGGTGGTTTGCAATCTCTTTACATAAGCTTGTAATTACTTTCATATACATTATGCTTGTGTAGTTGCTTTTGTAATTAGTTAGCTTGTGTAGCTCACTAGTTACCTTCTTGCTTGTGTAGCATAGAAGTAGCTCCCTTGTGTGACTAATTCGGTTTGTGTAACCTTGTTAGTCACATTGCTTAGTTTGTGTAGCTAACTATTTGTGCTCTCTAATTTAGCATTGGTTGCCTTGTTATTGAGCATTGCTAGTGAGCTTAGGAGATTTGTGCTTTTGCTTACTAGAATTATGTAGGAGCTCCCCAGTGTGCAAAATACTAGTGGCATAGGTTTGTGTGACCTTACTCCTAGAATTGGATAGGTGAGCTCTAGCTAGCCCAACACCTTTGTTTCCTAATTAGGATTTTTTATAAGGTGCTTGTGACCTTTGATAGAGGGGTATAGTCTTGACTAGACCGATTGTTTTAATTCTGTATTTGTTTCGGTTAGCCAACACGATTAAGTTTTAAAAATAACTATTCACCCCCCTCTAGTCCGCCATCTAGACCCTACAAGTGGTATCGGAGCTAGGTCTCTCATTTGTGGTCTTCACCGACCCAAGAGGATGGTGTCTAGTGGGCTAGATGTTTGTGAGACACACATTGTTGATGGCACAAACTTTGCACTTTGGAAAAGTGACATGCTTGATTATTTTCGTGCAAAGGGACCTAAGTTTTGGTGGATTGTCACTAATGGCCTCATTCATATCTTGGATCATAGAAATCTCACCAAAGCTCAAAGAGTTCTCTATGAACTTGATGCACATGCTTGTTGTTTTCTAATGGATGCATTGAGTTTTGATTTGGTGAAACAAGTAAACTACACGGGAACCGCTCATGAGATATGGGAGTCCATCAAGCGCACCTTTGGTGATTCCTCCACATGGGATAATGGCAAGTTCAAGGAGGATGAGCCCAAGAAAGTGGCGCATGAGGATTTGAGCATAACCACAATTCGGTGATTGTGGAAGATTGCTCTACCTCATGGTCAAGTGATGATGATGATCATACTACCACAAGATCACTTGACAAGGTTGATGATGATGCCATAAGTGTTCCACATGAAGATTCTACCTCAAACACACTTGGTGGTGATCTTATGTTGGTTCATGCTCGGGCCATGATTGCGATGCTACTACAAGCCCATCCACTACACCACTTTGTTTCATATCACAAGGTGACACTAAGGTATCAAATGCTAATGTGGTTGATCATGTTGATTCATATGATAAGCTTGTTAGTAGACTTGCTAGCATAACCATGTCTTTAGAAAATAAGAAAGCTAAAACATTAAAATTGGAAAATAAAAACTTATTTTTCTAAAGAACTCATGTGAAGACCATAAGAAATTACTTGATGTTCTTAAATTTTCATATTATGAGCTAAAATTGAATCATGAGACATTGCTTGCATCTCATGAAGAATTATTAGAACAACATGCTTCTCTCATTAAAGTGTTTACAAAGAAACTTAAAAATAATGAGAGTTCATCACATGGATCAAATGATAAATTGCAAAATGTTGCTAACCCTTGTGATGTAGGAAAGAAGCATGTATCCACCTATTATGATGATTTATTAGATATGCCATGCTCTTCACATATCGATGTTTGTTCTACTTCTATGTCTTATGAAACTAACCTTTTGAAGGAGAACAATGAGCTAAAAATGAAGTGAAGAATTTGAGCAATAAGTTAGAGAGGTGCTACAACTCAAAAGTCACATTTGAGTACATGTTGAAGACTCAAAGAAACTATTATGACAAGTATGGCCTTGGCTTCAAGAAGAAGATGACAAAGGATGAAAGATAGAGAGAAAGAAAGATAAACAAGCTACAACAAAGAAAGCTCTCTCATACCATGTGCTACCGGTGTCATGAAGCAGGACACCTTGCAAATGGTTGCCCTAACGAAGAGAAGCTCAAGTTGATGAAGGAAGAAGAGAGGCTAAAGCATGTGAAGTGCTTCAAGTGCCACACTTGGGGTCATCTTACCTTAATGTGCCCAACCAAGCAATTAGTGAAGCAACTAGAAGAGCCTCAACCAAAGCCACAAGTTGAGCAAGAGAAGACATCCCAAGAGCAAGTCAAGATCTATCATAAAGATGGTGGTGACTTAATAACGAAGAAGAAGAAAACTAGAAGGGGTGGAAAGGTAAGGCATCCAATGCAAACTCAAGATGCCAAGATGATAAGCAAGACACAAGATGAGAAGAAAGTCTATGCTCACATCAAGTGCTTCAAGTGTGGAAATGCGGGACACTTTGCCTCTAAGTATCCTACCAAGCTTGAGATGAAGGCTCAAGCAATCTATGAGAGGCAAGGCAATGGGAAGCACCACATCAGCAAGGAAGAGAAGGCTCAATCAAAGAGAAAGTGCTACTCATGCTGGAAAAGGAGACACATGGCTCATTCATGTCCCCTAGGTAACAATTCTAAGCCTATTTAAATTGTTGATAATAATGTGCTTAGAAAGGATGATAATAGTACCTCTATAGTTGCTATTGCAAAACATCCTGCTACTCATACTAAGGCTTTGCCTAAGTATGTTGCTCCTAACTTGAGAGGACCCAAACTAGTTTGGGTACCATCAAATAGTGGATAATTATTTGTAGGTACCATTGGCATTGGAGACTTGGTTCAAATGATATTCATCTTATTGATTATGTAGTTGAGCCAAGTATTGCTAAATGATGATCATTATCCCAATGCCATGACAAATTGAGTGAAGTCCAAGTGCTATCAACAAACAAGTGCATTGTGTCAAGTTATTTGTGATTTATTGGATTATTTGATGGCTTGCACATAATTGAGTTGAAGCTTGCTAGGTGGATGATCATGAGCTAACCAAGGTATATCTTTTGTTGATCATTTCATTTAGGTGCATATGAGTTGAATGAATTGGATAAATATGCAATGTTGCTTGCTACATGATGTTTGAATGGATAAATAGCTTAGTAATCAAGCTTGGATTGATTTGTGTTGGATAAGTTCATAAGATGACATTTAGTAAGTGGTTGAATGGATTTGTGTCTTGTGAAAGTATTCAAACAAGTTGATTTCAAGTTTGATCCACATTTGATGAAGTGTAACTCAATAGTTGAAATATGTCCTATATTGCAAAATCTAAGGTAGCTGTGATCTTAGCCATATATGAGTGATCAAAACTTATTGGATTGACACAAAAATTGGTGTACATGCTCTAGACTTATGGTATAAGATGTTTTAAAAATTTCATGAGAATTGGATAAGATATGCTTTAGTTTTGAAGTGGATCTTATTAGCTATAGTGCAACAGTTTTCATCATGTAGCAGTGGTAGAAGAATTAAAATATGATAGCAATATAGAAGTCAAATGAAGCTCAAGTTTTTACATCTTCTAGACAACTTAGTGAAGCACATCTCCACCAAATTTTGTAGTATTTGGATCTATACATTATGAGATATGTATTTTTCTTTAAAAGGTATAGAATCTGCTAGAAAAGTGATAATTATTGGATGTATTTGGAGTCATCTTGATTGAAAGGTCCTCAAGTTGAAACATGTTTATAAGTAATTGAGGCACCTAAGTTTGGTTTTGAGATAATCTATGTAACACCCTAGGTGTTTGGCTTCCACTAAATTGCATGTCATTTCATAAACATGTGCATTATCTATGTCATCATGTCATTGTTACTGAAACGTGCATATGCAACATTTTCAACTGTGTATGTTTCATGCTTGATTGTTGTGAATGGTAGTAGTGCAACATGTGAATGTTACATGAAACTCTCATACTTGGAAACATGGCAATATGGTAGTAATGTGACAAGTATAGGATAACAACAAGGTCATGCAACATGTGAAACATTGTATTGAAACATATGTATGAATTGCTTGTTTTACTTTCTTTATCACATGTGATCAGTAGAAGTGGTATAACAACTTTGTAAAATGGTTGATCATGGTCTAATACACCTTAACTACATTTAGTTTACTTGTTGGAACATTGTTCATGTAGACCAAAATGACCAAAATGTCCTCAAGTGCAAGTTTGACTTAAATTGACCCATGGAGTGTCATCGTTTGACTGATTCAAAAGTCCAACTTAGAAGCTTTGCATGGCTGTCCACTCTTTACAAAATTTGTAGCTAATTTATCAAGGAACAAAAGTTGTTTTATGGCCAATTCATGAAAATGGCTAGAACATGCTCAAACATGGCCCACAAGTCAGATGTACATGCTGATTTCATACTTAGCAAATTTTTCTAAGTCCCAAGCAGATTTCAGTTTCATGAGCTGATGTTTGGAGCACCGTATCTCACTGACCAAGCCGAACTAGCTCGAGCTCCAATTAGTAAACTTGTAGTACTCATGTAGGTCTCCAACTTTGTTAACTATGGCTTAACCTGGATCGCCATGGATTAGGAGTTAATGATCGTCGAATGGGCGCTGTCAGTCCTCGGAATTGAGCACTGAATCGGGGCTACAGTGATCAAGTTTCAGAAAAATGACGCCGCGTGTCCGCCACCCATCGCCGGACTCCTACTCGCGCTGGCCACGCGCCGTGCACCTCCTGGCGTCGGAGCCGTGTCTGAAGTCACCCCGCGCGCCTACCGAACGCACTCGCCATCCCATTTTGTTTTTCCTTCGCCTTCCACCGCGAGCAGCAACTAACCAGCAGCTCCGCCATTGCTCCGTCGTGCTCGCGCCTGCTCGCCGGGTCACCACCGCTAGCTAGCTTCCGTCCAGAGCTCCGCCATGCCCTCCTCTAACTCATCGGCCTTCTAGCCACGACATCCGAGCCCTAGGTGAGGGCCATTGGCCGTTTTTCCGACGCCGTCGCCATGGCCGAACCTCGCCGGAGCTAGCGCTCGTCATGGCCGGCCACCTCCGCTCCCTTCCTACCTCTCTTAGTGCGTGCATGGGGACCCTTAGGAGCCGTAGTGTCTACCTCGAAGACGTAGTCACTGGATTCGCCGCCGTTGGGCCGGAACACGGCCGCGCGCCGCCGTGCGCCATGGCCGAGCCACCGAGCTCCATGGCCGGCGCACCTAGAGACTGGTAGGGTTTGGGGTTAGGGTATCAATCGACGCGTGAGGTTGAGGCGGTCACGTTGGTGCCGTCATCGTCGCCGGAGAAGCCGCCGTCGGCGAGCTACGCCACCGGTCGTCGCTCCTCCCCTGCTTCTCTCGCTGACATGCGGGTTCGCCTTGTCAGCCGTTGACGCACGCGGCAGGAGCACGTAGGGCCGCGCCGTCGGCTTGGGCCGCGCCTGTGCACTCGTGGGCCGCCGTTCCTTGGGCCAGCCCACCTGTAGCTGTTAGGTTTTCTTATTTGTTTTGTTTATTTGTTTTCACAGATTTATGTGCATGATTCTAAAATATGTATTTCCTAGTATATAGATCCAATTGCTATGGTTCTAATTTTGTTAAGTTCCTGGTCATGTCTAGTATTTAATAAAAATATTATATGAGCACATGATTTAGAAAAATTGGATGAATTAAATAGGAGTTTGAAATGTGTTTTTAGAAGCATGCAAACTTGTTTGAATTTTATCTTGAGTTTCTGTGGCCCAAAAATTATGAAATTTTGTGGGTCCTCTATTTTGATTTAGTAGAGTCTCTGGTTAAAATTTCAGAGCTAGTGCATGTGTAGTTTTTAAGTTATAGAATTTCCTTTTATTAATGGGTGGATCTTGTGTGAATTTTCATAATTTTTCTATAGATCCAGTGAAGGTGAAATTTGATGGGTGCTATTCTTATGATAGAAGGATGCTAGGAAAAATGGGAAATCTGTTGCTTGACACTTTTCATTAGGATTTCTTAATTATGCCATTTTAAGCTAGTATGCCTTATCATTTTTGTGTAGACTGTTATACTTACTCAATGGCTTTGAAATTTTTATGGTAGTCTATGTGAAGCATGAGATAGCTACTGTAATTTTTGTAGATTTTTCTGAATAGTTTTACTATATATTGCTTTAATCACCTAATTAACTAGATAAATTAGAAAAGGATATTAAATAATTTATTTAGAAGTTAGCACCATACTTTCTGATGTTTCTTAGGTATGAAAAACAAGTTGGTAAACTTGGTTTGATCAAAGTATGCTTTTGCACAATCATTAAATAATTAAGTTAGTAACCCCGTCATTCTGGACAGATTCTAGGTTTGCTGGAAATTGATTTAGTTAACATAAGAATCATGCTTTGATGTTTACAAATGTTTTGTAGAGAATTTCATAAGCTTTCCAGAATGTCCTCATGCAAGTCATTTGGAATTGTAGAACTTTAGTTGTGATTTAATTAAAGGACTACTTGTATGCATAGGAAACTTAAATGTTAAATTATGTATACCTTTATTATTTCTAAGTTGTGGTAATGTTCCTAGGTGTTAGGCCTTTAACTGAAGATGAGCATCTTTATCTTAGGTTATGCAAGTTAGGTAAGTTGATCTTGTCTTTAAGTTAAGTAGATACATGCTTAAAATGATTTGAATAGAGCTAATTACTCGGTAAACGAGTGTCCAGTGATTCTTTCGTAAACACTCACTGTGATTCATTCATCATGAGCATCATGTCATTCCTTATGCATCCATGATATTTATATTTTGCATCGGCATGCAATAGGTGTATCGGAAGGAGTAACCCTGCTGGAATTCGAGGAACTGAGCGAGCAGCAGCAGCCGACACCGGAGATTCAGGAGGAGCAGCCTTCTGGAGAAGTGCTAGACGAGGTCGCCGTTGAGTGCCCGGATCACCGTCCTTGCAACTTTGTGAAAGGCAAGCCCTGGAGCATATTAAGCCTCCTAATTTCCGAAATGCAGTACAGTATTATTGTTACATATATATTGTTGCATTAAGTTTAGGTGTTGGATGCAAACACTTGCTGCATTGGTTACCCAATTCCTTGTCCAGATATTGTTACCCTAAATCCCATGTAGCTCAGGCTCGAGTAGTGCTTATCCCTGCTTAAACATGGTAGAAGTCGGGTGATTTCCTGTCACCTGCGAGATATAGGAATATACATGTGGCATGGTTGGCTATATTTGCTATTGTGGAAAAGAACCAGTCTTAATTTGAAATGAAGACCGAACGGAGGCTTGCCGGTTTGCAGTGACTCCGTCTGCGTCGCTTAAGGACTGATTCTTGGAGCCTTTCCTATTCATGTTGAACGCATGCCTCTCTCTTAGTTGGCCGGGTCTGGAGACCGACCACGAAGCCGAGTAGCTCAACTCAGACCGGGAGTCGATAAGTATAAAGTACGCCTCAGAAGGGAGCCGTAGGCGTGAGTCCAAGGGCAGGTGATTTAAAAGTCCTGATCGTCCTGGCAGAAGGGTAATCCCTGAGAGCGCTGGCACTGATCGAACCCACGAATTTGGTTCCTGAGTTGTACCAAAGGTAACCCACGGCTACCCTTGCTAAGTATGCCAGGGTGAGAGTTAGGAATACCCCCTCAGCTGAGTTGTAATTCGATTCAAATCGCCGTCTCTCCCGGTTAGTGAGAACTTGACGGGCTTATCTCCAATGTAGATACACTTAACAACATAATGGTTCAGAAATGATGATATGATGATGACAGCCTTATTATACCTGCTATGGTTAATATTGTTTGCTCCTAATAAGTGAGTGCTCTAGTACAGGTGCTAATCTAGTGGACAGGTAAATAATGATAAGCTTGATGCTAAGTTTAAATTGGTTACTGTAATCATAAGCTCTTTTATGCAACTGTGTCAAGCTAGCCCACCTAAAAAGCCTTGCATGATCCTTGGTGTCTTTTATTTCTGATTTTCGTCGGGTAAGTCTAGCTGAGTACCTTCTCGTACTCAGGGTTTATTTCCCACCTATTGCAGATGACCAGTTCTACTTTAGTTGCTGCAAGTACTGCCTTCTCCCAGCTGGGGATGAAGACTAGACCGTTGGGCGTGGTCTCTACTAGTTCTCGTACCTAATAATGCTTTTGTGGGACATGACTCAGACTTGGCAATGTATTTGAAAACCTTGATGTTTTGTACTAAACTATGTTGCTTCCGCACACTCAAACTTGGTTTGTAATATTCTAATTCAACTCTGATGGATGTAATCCGAATGCTACTTGTGAAATGTTGTAACAGATGATGTGTTGTGTTGAATCATTACGATTTGGGTTTATATGTCGAGAGTTGGTTGAAATCCTTCGTGATTTCCGGACTACCAGGATTATGGGAGCTTAAGTACAGGAATTTGATCGCTTCGGTGATTGTTTTTGTACTTACGTTCTTATGATTTGGTCGGTTCTGTTACAATCTAGAAGCATGACAAGCAAATAGTACATGGGCATTTGATTGTGGAGTGTATTTTGCATATATTTGGTACTCAAATTGTAAGATCAAGATCAAACTGAAGATAAAGATGAAGTTTAAGTTCTAGAGATTATTGAAGATCATTCGGTAGAAAAAAATGACTTAAAGAAGTAGAAAGAAAAGGATTTAAAGAAGAAATCAAGGTTATTCATCAAGTTAAGTCCATTACTTGGATCAATCAACAAATTCATTTCAAGTGAGTGTCAAGAATGGTTCTTGGAGAGAGGTCACTTCTCCCTAAGTGTAGGGGCTTGCCGCCTATGTGTAGGTAAAGCAAGTGTGGTACTTGGAAGACTAACATAGAAGTGGTGATCCTAAGGACATTTGAGATGCTTAGTTGAAGTAATAAAAAGGATTGATCAAGAAAAGCAAGCAACACCCAAAAGAGAGCTAGTCATGATATTTCAAGTGATATTCCAAATAGTTCTCTCATGCAAGTATTGATCAAATGATGAAGCAAGCTAACCACAACAAGATAGTGCACTTGATCATCTTAGTGGTTCTCATTTCATATGGGTGAAGAATGGACTCTATCAATAATGATTGGTCTTCACCAAGCTTATAATTGAACTTCACATTGCTATTGGAGTAATGAATTAGAATCTATGTGACTATCCTCTACTCCAACATAGCAAAGGTATCATTGTAATATGCATGATTATTTCATCACTTACTAGTATGCAATTAGTGCATATAGTACATGTTTCATAGGATCATGTATAACAAATGAAATGTTTAAATTCATAGCCTACCACTATTGCTTCAATGATTAGTTGATCTAGTGGTTAGTATATGAATTTTGTTCATGAGCTAGTGAACCCAAGTACTTGATTTAATTTAGATTGCCAACAAGTGACAAGTACAACCTCGATAAGATAACCTCTAAATGAGTGTGAAGAAGCTTAGAGAGGGTTCAAGCTTAGGCAAATCAATTTAGTTCAAGTCAACTTAGAAGCTCATGATAAATAACAAGAGTACAAGCATAAGACTATAATGCAAATGGATATCTAATTTGTTTCAAGTGATATCTAGACTCAAGTATTTCATCAAGAATTCACAAGTGATGTCTAGATCAACTCACAAGTGATATCCTATAAGTGGTACTCTTGAAGATAACAAAGGTTCAAGAAATGGTTTTTATTGATAAATCCAACAAGTGGTTCCATACTAGAAAATTCTTTCAAGTGGTATCACATCTACATATGGTATCAATCATGCAAGATGATGGTTCCACAAGTGATCCTCAACTTTAAGTGATCATCAAATGAAGAATGCATCCCTCACCTATAAGAGCTCAAGTTTATCAAATGGATGACCCATGCTATGACATAGGGGGAGGTGTCCCACAAATTGGTATCAAGGTCAAAGATCCTAAGTGTGGTATCTCAAGAAGCTATACAAGTGGTGTCATTCCAACAATCAAGTGATGTCCATAAAAAATACAAGATTCAAGCCTCAACCATCTACCCCAAATACAAATCTTTGCATCAATAAGAAGCACACCTTTTATAAAAATTGATGACAAAGGGGGAGTGATTGTACAAAGATATGAAAGCTTTGGGAGAGATTGAGACAAAGAAGTAGAGGTTGAAAATAGACATGGACAAAGAGGGAGGCAACATTGAGGAATTAAGAAGGATCAAAGTTCTTGGACAAGAAAAGCACACAAGTAGGGGGAGCAAGCTCATGAACTTTGATTGGTTGCATTTGATATTGCATAGTCATGTGCTTGCTTGCATTGCATAAATTTCTTAAATTTGATATGTATGCTTGTGTGGTGTATGCTAGTTGTAGAACTTGAATGATGATTTGATAACTAGCATGCATAGGATGGTAGCTAGATTTGTATTTTTTACACATGGTACTAGAACCTTGCTTATAATGATGATCTCATGGGGTTTCTAGTATTTTTGTTGTCTAGCTACTCACAGTGCTAAGGATGATGTTGAAAGTGCAACTCCGATTGGTATCACACTTCAAAGATTTACTCTATACACCTTATCATCATTTGGTAGTAACTACTCTCCCATAATTTCAATCTATGCATATGTGCGAGCTTCAAACCAAACACTCTAGCACATATATAGGGGGAGCTAATACTACCATTTTGGGTTTGTGGTACTTGTCCAAAATCATTTACACATGGTAAAATTGCTTAGGCAAGCAACGTGAATCCAAAAAGAGCTTAATTTCCATATCTTTGTAGAGTTGTCATCAATTACAAAAAAGGGAGAGATTAAAAGGTCATTGTGTGGTTTTGGTAATTGAGTGACAACCTAGGTGGACTAATTGTGTTTATGTAAGATACACATGTGATTAGTCCATATGTACATGTGTGTGAGCAACATATGCCATGGAGGTGGAAATGGCTCGGAAATGTTGCAAAGCTCACACATGTGATGTTGAAGGATCTTATTGCACATGGGACATGACATTGAGTCATGTGATCAAGGTGGAGAAGATCAAGACATAACTTGGCTTGATGAACCGGTTGCAAGCATGAAAGACAAGTTGGAGGCTTTGGAGAGATGGACCGCATGGCGGTAAAGCTTGAGCAAGACTTGGCGCCGATGGACGAAGGCAACGGTGAAAAGCAAGTGAAGTCAAGATCGATGAGCCAATATGATCACGTGATGATATGAAGTAGATCATTTCATTGTCGATCGCGTTGGTGCATGTGTTGCATCGACATTGGAGGAGACAGAATGGAATACGCAAGGCAAAGGTATAACCTAGGGTATTTCATTTCACCGGTTATAGGTGTGTAGAGAAATGGATGACTGGTTTAAGGATAGATAGTCGTACTATCAAGAGGGGCAAACTTATTTACATATCGGTCATCTAGTGCCACTCGAGTGATCTAACTTTGCATCATCACTATGATCGAGTAGGCGTGGCAAGTTGAGTGGCTAATCCTTTGGAAAATGTTTGTGAAAAGCTAACACACATACACATGGTGGTGTACTGAAAGGACCTAGGATGCCGCCTAGAGGGGGGGGTGAATAGGTGTTTCTAAAAATTAACACCTTTAAATGCGGAAACAATTAGAAAAGGAAGTTTCCAAAATGGAAACTCCAAATTAAGAATAATACCACCCCTCACAAGTTAGCCACAGAGTAAACAAGGTATAAAGAATATATCTAGAAGCTACAACCCTGCAACACAAAGTTAGAACATAGAATAAATATTTTCAGTACTGAGCTCTAATACCGGATGTGTCCGGTATGAATACTGGACGTGTCCGGTATGAATACTGGACGTGTCTGGTATATACGATTTCTATAGATCAGCCCCGAACTTGCTCCTTTCAATTTCTATCTTCAAACCAAACTACAGGCACCTACTAGAGATGACAATATACACAGAGAGCCTGCACAAGAGCTGGAGCAACACAAATATCAAATGAAATGAGAATTGAGACATGATATTTGTTTTACCGAAGTTCGGACTCGTTTGAGTCCTACTCTCCGTTGAGGGGGCTGTGGGTGACCTAGCAAAGGTTAGCCCTAGAGAGTACCATGAAGGTCACTCTAGCCGGAGTCTTTTCCAACTCCTTTTCCTCCTTCCACTAGTTGATTCTGAGGCAACAAAATCGACTGTTACAAACTTTTCAAGGCACACCACAATCTCTCGGGTGCTCTTCGGTGATGCCTAACTGTCTAGGACCGAAGAGTCCAAGAGTAACAAATGCAAATCATGAGATTGACAATATGCGCAAGTGCTCAAGTGGTTGGATTGCTCTCTTTTTGAATTTCTCTCAACCCACTAATTGATTTGGCAATTTGGATCACATACTCACTAAGAGAGGGTTTGGGAGTATTGGCAAGGCTCAAAAAACATGTACAGCAACCAGCAGAATCAGCAGCCTTCAAAGGTGGAGGCTTGGGGATATTTATAGCCCCTTTGGAAAAACTAGCCATTTTATAGCCGTTGCCATACTGCATACCGGACACGTCTGGTATGACTTACACTGCCCTAACGGTAACTAAGTTACAGTGACAATGTGAGGCGGCGAAACTCCCGATGAATGTCAAAACTCCCAACCATCGAAACTCTCAACTCACGTTAGAACTCCCGACCCTCAGCTTATTTAAAAACCATGTAACTGAGTTAAAGTATGTGAGGTGTCAGAACTCCTGACTCATGCTAGAACTTCCGACCATTGAAACTCCTGACTCATGTCGAAACTCTCGACCCTCAAGGCTTTTGAAATCTAGCCGTTGGCTTCTGGCCGTCTATACCAGACACGTCTAGTATGACCAGGACAGTGACCTATGCCAGAACTCTCAACCGTTGGAACTTCCAACTCATGTCAAAACTCCCAACGAACCAACTCGAGAACAATAAGAATTTTATCGTGGCTTGGCACATATCGGACACGTCCAGTATCAATACCAGACACATCCGATATTGCTAGACCAGCAAAACACAAGTTAGCTCTTTTGTCTCTCAAACACTCAAAACTCACATGGGTTGGCTTGAGCACTTATGAAACATTATCTATCAACATGATGCATTCCTCTTAATAGTATGGCATTCCTATTAACTCAAATTTAAAAGTATAACAAATTTAAACCTTTTGAGTTGATCTCTTTCAACAGAAGCCGTGTATTCCAATCTTCATCAAGTGAGGGTGCTAACATGTCAACTTTGATCTTTTTCACTTGAGCATAGCCATCTTGAGCATGTGACTTGATTCCATTCATCAAATTTGAATAATCCCAAATGTATCAAGTCACTTCCATCAAACACTCCAATAGTGATTTGATCCTCCACATAAACATGGCCATCATAGCTTGATTAGTACCTCAACTAAATGCAAGTACTTCCTTCTTCACCCTAGCTAGGTTCTTTGGCTGCCAAGCCGTCGCTTGCCCTTCACCCTTGCTTAGTACCTCGAAGCCTTTCCTTGCTATCTTCACCATCTCAAGCCATCAAGTCACATCTTGTGTTGAATCATCCATTCATGTATTGTTATCTTTTTCATTTCAATTTAGCAAGCTTCAAATATGAGACCATTCCATATGCAATCCCTCATGTCTCATTAATTAATACTTACGAGCTTGCTTTCACATAGTACATGGAAATCCCACAATAAATAAGTCTTTGCATGAATTCCATTTGCATTATTGTCGTGTGCTTGAACTTAATTGTTTATACAATGACACATCATTTTGGCTTTCATTAAGTACTTGTGAGATAACCTATTACCTGTCCACACTTAGCAAATAGGTTAGACCTTTAATCATGGTATCATTCAATCATCCAAAACCCACTAAAGGGCTAGATGTACTTTCACGTACACTTGGTGGTGTTGGCACATTTACAAAGGAGATGAAGTTGGAGTTGATGTGGATCAACTCGGCAATGAAACGGAGGGGAGAAGGGGTCACTATGAGTGACCAGATGTTGGCCTCGATAGTACCGATGCGTCCGGTCAGTGGTAGCAGTGAGCGTCCAGTCTTGGTCTCGTGATCGGATGCTCAGGGCCTACGTCTGGTCAGGGCTGACATACGCTGACATGGTGACATGAGGAACAGTAGAGACGTGTGGTAGTCGGAGAATGACCGGACTCAGGTGCTACATCTGGTCATGCAGGAGCAGACGCATCCAGTCACAAAATAGAGGCTCGGGGAGCTCTCTAGAAACAATCAGACTCTGGCTAGTCTACGTCCGGTCGCAAAACAGAGGCTCAAGGAGCTCTCTAGAAATGACTGGACTTAGGCGTTGTAGCGTTCAGTCTTCCTAGCAGTGCGTCCGGTCTTGACTTAACCATTGAGATCGGGCGCTCAATATTTGAAGCGAGGGATGATGTGGCAACCATCTATTGACTGGACGCTGGCAGGGTGCATCTAGTCGATCTGACCGGCATGTCTGGTCAGCCTGAAAAATGCCCAGTGAAGGGGTAATGGCTATTTTAGCCCATGGGGCTATAAGTAGAAGTGTTGGTTGGCCTTTGGCTAGAAGCTTAGAAGAGCTTAGCACACTAGAGCCTTGGTAGCTTATGTGGTGGTGCTTGGGAGCCCTCTAACTCAGTCTAGCTTGATAGTGATTATCTGATTGAGTGAGCGATTTTAGTGTGATTGCATCATGAGGTTGCATCGAGTGACACTAGGTGATCGAGTTGCAAGTTGGTGGTGCTTGTTACTCTTGGGGGTTACCACCTCCTAGACGGCTTGGTGGTGGTCTCCATCGAAGCCCGCAAGAAGCTTGTGCGGTGCTCCGGAGAAGAGCTTTGTGAGGGGCATTGTGCTCGCCCCACGGAAGTCACAAAGAGCAACTCTAGTTGAGCGTGTCATTGAGCTATCCTCACTTTTAGGGTAGGTTCTTGCAGTGCCTGACGTGTGGGCTTGGCGGGTGATGCCAATTAGCCACCGAACCACCAAGTGAGCGGTCGACACAACGGGGACATAGCGTGTTGACAAGCACGTGAACCTCGGGAGAAAAATCACCGTATCAATATTGTTCTTCCCGGTGGTTTGCAATCCCCTTACACAAGCTTGTAATTACTTTCATATATATTGTGCTTGTGTAGTTGTTCTTGTAATTAGTTAGCTTGTGTAGCTCACTAGTTACCTTCTTGCTTGTGTAGCATAGAAGTAGCTCCCTTGCGTGACTAATTCGGTTTGTGTAACCTTGTTAGTCATATTGTTTAGTTTGTGTAGCTAAGTATTTGTGCTCTCTAATTTGGTATTGGTTGCCTTGTTATTGAGCATTGCTAGTGAGCTTAGGAGCTTTGTGCTTTTGCTTACTAGAATTGTGTAGGAGCTCCCCGGTGTGCAAAATACTAGTGGCATATGTTTGTGTGACCTTGCTCTTAGAATTGGATAGGTGAGCTCTAGCTAGCCCGACACCTTTATTGCCTAATTAGGATTTTTTATAAGGTGTTTGTGAACTTTGATAGAGGGGTGTAGTCTTGGCTAGACCGATTGTTTTAATTCCGTATTTGTTTTGGTTAGCCAATGTGATTAAGTTTTAGAAAAGACTATTCACCATCCCCCTCTAGTCTGCCATCTAGACCCTATAGTCATTGGGCATAGAGTGTCACCGCAGTGGCTCGGGCTTATGGTGTCGATGTAAGGCCACTCGACGGTAGTGCGCTCACCCTCAGGCGAATGCGCGTGCTGGCGATGGGGCCTGCGGCGGTGAAAGGTCCTAATATGGCTAGAGGGGGGTGGCTAGCCTATTTAAAAGTCTACAAATCAACTAGTGCAATTTGATTAGTATGACAAAGAGCGAAATACAAACTTGCTCTAGCTCTACAAGGGTTGCAAGCCACCTATCCAATAATTCTAGTTGCAATGATTACTAGGCACACAACTTGCAATATTACTACTCACTAAGAGCTCTCAATCTTGATACTCTAAAGAGCTCCACTAGATGCACTTAAAATAACAAAGCAATCTCTCAATTCTAATTACACTAAAGAGCTTGCCACAACTAGTTTGCAAGAATATAAATGAGTGAGTAGGGTGATTATACCGCCGTGTAGAGGAGTGAACTAATCACAAGATTAATACTAAATCAAACACCAGGAGAATACCAAAGGGCAAGAGACAACCAATTTTTCTCCTAAGGTTCACGTGCTTGCCAGCACGCTAGTCCATGTTGTGTCGACCAACACTTGGTGGTTCGGCGGCTAAGAGGTGTTGCATGAACCTCATCCACACAATTGGACACCTCAAGAACCTACCCACTAGTGAGGTAACTCAATGACATGAGCAATCCACTAGAGTTACCTTTTGGCTCTCCACCGGGGAAGGCACAAGACCCCTCACAATCACCATGATCAGAGCCGGAGACAATCACTAACGTCCGCCTAATGATCCTCGCTGCTCCAAGCCATCTAGGTGGCGGCAACCACCAAGAGTAACAAGTGAATCCCACAACAAAACATGAATGCTAAGTGCCACTAGACGCAATCACTCAAGCAATGCACTTGGATTCTCTCCCAATTTTAGAATGATGATGAAACAATGATGGAGATGAGTGGGAGGACTTTGGCTAAGCTCACAAGGTTGCTATGTCAATGCAAAATGTCTAAGAGAGTGAGCTTGAGCCGGCCATGGGGCTTAAATAGAAGCCCCAATGAAATAGAGCCATTGTACCCCTTCACTGGGCACAACACGAGTGAAAGCTCTAGTTTGGTTTTGGTGAATTGATGAAACCCTAAGTGCTAACCTAGTTTATCAAGTGATCATGAGATAGGTAGCACATTCCAAGTGGTGAAGTAAATGAAGATCATAACATGATGATGATGCCATGATGATGATCAAGTGCTTGGACTTGGAAAGAAGAAAGAGAAAAACAAAAAGCTTAAGGCAAAGGTATAAACCATAGGAGCTATTTTGTTTTGGTGATCAAGACACTTAGAGAGTGTGATTACATTTAGGTTTGATAGCCGTACTATTAAGAGGGGTGAAACTCGTATCGGAATACGGTTATCAAAGTGCCACTAGATGCTCTAACTCATTGCATATGCATTTAGGATCTAGTGGAGTGCTAACACCCTTGAAAATGTTTGTGAAAATATGCTAACACATGTGCACAAGGTTATATACTTGGTGGTTGGCACATTTGAGCAAGGGTGAAGAAGATAGAGTCGAAGAGGAGTTAATCGCGCTGGTTACAGAGTGACCGGACGCGTCTAGTATGGTGACCGGACATGTCCAATATTTGGCAGTGAACTCAGCGACCGGACGCGTCCGATCACCACACCGGACGTGTCAGGTGTGAATCAGAAAAAATAGTATATGGTAGGACAATCGATCGGACACTGGCAGCGTCCGGTCCGGTATCACCGAACGTGTTCGATCGAGCAGTGATGCTTACTGTACTCCACCAGACGCTGAGCCTCAGCGTCCGGTCGTTTTCTAACAAATGTGTCCGGTCGGCCTGGTGGCTTACTGGACTCGACTGGACTCAGTGGCTCAGTGTCCGATCATTCGTAGTTCTGCGTCCGGTGTGAGCGTCCGGTCATCGGTAGATGGGTAGCAACGACTCTATTGTTTTGAACTGGACATGTGGTAGTTTGGGGGCTACCAGACACGTCCGATATGCTGACCGGACGCGTCCGGTATTCATGACCGGTGCGTCTGGTGTTGTGTCCGGTCAGTTGGACCGGAGTGTCCGGTCAGCCCGTGTTATGCCCAATGAAGGGGTATAACGGCTCTATTTTGTGGGGGGCTTCTATTTAAGCCCCATGGCCGTCTGTAGATCATAACCTTTAGCCATTTTTAGTGACATAGCAACCTTGTGAGCTTAGCCAAAGCTCTCCCACTCATCTCCATCATTGATTCATCATCTTTGTGAGATTGGGAGAGAATCCAAGTGCATTGCTTGAGTGTTTGCATCTAGAGGCACTTGGTGTTCATGTTTCGCTACGGATTTCGCTTGTTACTCTTGATGGTTGCCGCCACCTAGATGGCTTGGAGCAGCGAGGATCGTTGAGCAGAGGGTGGTGATTGTCTCTAGGTCTAATCATGGTGATTGTGAGGGGTTCTTGACCTTTCCCCAACGGAGCACCAAAAGGTACTCTAGTGGATTGCTCATGGCTTGTGTGATCCTCATCTTGTGTTGGTTGTGCGGCACCCTATTGAGGGTTTGGCGTGTGAAGCCAATTGGCGCATGAACCTCTAAGTGAGTGAATTGCCATAACGAGGACTAGCTTGCCGGCAAGCAAGTAAACCTCAGTAAAAAATCATTGTGTTCATCCTTTGATTCTAAGGTGATTGGTCTTCATTGATATTGATTCTTGTGATTGATTGGTTCTCTCCTTGACACGGCGGTATAACTATCTTGCTTACTCTCTTTACATTACCACAAACTAGTTGTCAAGCTCTTTAGTGTAGCTAGTTATGAGAGCTTGCTTGCTTGGTTAGTGTGGCTCTTTAGTTAGCCTTTGAGAGCACACTAACATAGAGTAGTGTCATAGCTATTGTGTGAATAGATACTATCTAAACTAGAATTGTGGTAGGTGGCCTACATTTTGAGTAGGCTAGCACAACACTTGCTTCGCCTTATAATTGTCTAACCTTTCGTTAAGTGTTGTTGTAGAAATTTTTATTAGGCTATTCACCCCCCTCTAGCCATTAGGACCTTTCAAGTGGTATCGAAGCCGAGGTCACCGTTATTTGAGGCTTAACAACCTTTAGTGTTAAAATGGCTCAAATCAACAACACCAAGAAGCCACCCTAATTTGATGGCTCCAACTATCCCTTTTGGAAGGCCAAGATGACAACTTATATCAAGTCAATCAATAGGAAGGTTTTGAAGATGGTAGAAACAAAAATTGAGATTAAAGATCTGGAGAATCCCACCACGGCTGAAGAAGTACTTCTCCAAAACAATGACATTGCTCTAAGTGCTATTCATGATGCAATTGATGAAAGAATATTTGAGCAAGTCAAAAATATTGAGATGGCTCATGAGGCATGGAAGAAGTTGGAAGAGTCATTTGAGGGCACTCAAGCCATGAAGGGTGCAAAGGCTTACATTCTCAAAGAAAAGTTTGCAAGCTTCAAGATGAAGGATGATGAGAGTGTGTCGGAGATGTTCCATAGGCTTCAAGTGCTTATCAATGATCTCAAAGCACTTGGAGAAGAAGTGATGGATAAGGACTTCTCCCACAAGTTCTTGAGATGCTTACCTTCAAGATTTGGTACATTGGTCACCATTCTAGTAAGAAGCGGTTTGGACACCATGACACCAAACCAAGTATTGGGAGATATAATGACCGATGATACTTATAGAGATGATGATGAGAAGGAAGAAAAGAAGGAGAAGAAAGATGAGAAGAAGGATGAGAAGAAGAAGAGCGTGGCATTCAAAGCCACATCATCCAAGGGCAAAGCAAAGCAAGAAACATCAAGTGAAGAAGATGAATCACGGGATGATGATGATGATGAGAAGATGGCTCTATTTGTCAAGAGATTTGGCAAGTTCATGGTGAAGAAGGGCTACCGTGCTAGAAGAAAGAAGTCTTCATCCAAGAACAAAGAAGAGTCAAGAAGGTACTTCACGTGTGGAAGCAAAGATCATCTTGTTGCTCAATGCCCATACAATAGTGATAATGATGATGACAATAAGAAGAACAAGAAGAAGGACAAGAAGGAAAAGAAAGAGAAGAAGGACAAGATGGCCTTCAAGAAGAAGAAGGGTGGTTCATATGTAGTCACTTGGGATAGTGATGCTTCCTCAAGTGATGATGATGATGATAGTGATGATCACAAGACCACCAAGAAGAAGGTTCTTGCAAGCATTGCCATCAATGAGAATCCTTCTCTCTTCGAATCTTCATCATACTTCATGGCTAAGGCCACTAAGGTACAATCTTGTGATGATGAAAGTGATGAAGAACATGTTGATGATAATGAATATGAAAATGAAAATGATAGTGATAGTGATGATGATGAACCTACTAAGGATGAATTAATTGACATGCTAGAAGATGCTAGAGAACACTTTGATATTAAGAGAAGGGAATTCAAAAGCTTGCATAAGGAACTAAAAGCCCTTAAGCAAGCCTTTGATGAGCTCAATGCATCTCATAAGAGGCTAGAGGAAGCCAATGAGAAGCTTGGCAAAGCTCACAAAAGCTTGAAAAGGCTCATTCCTCTTTGCTTGATGAGCAAAATAAAAAGAAGCATGTTGAAACTTACAATGTAAGTTTAACTTGTGATATAATTGATGAATCACTATCTATGCCTATCATTGTTGCTCCTACTAACCCTTTTTGTAGCACTTCCACTTCTACCTCATCTAGTAGTGATGGTCTCACTTGTGATACCTCACTAGTGGTTGAGAATGAGAACCTCAAGAAGGAGGTCACTAAGCTCACTCACACCTTAGCTAAGGCTTATGGTGGTGAGGACCGCTTGCTTATGTACTTGGGTAGCTAAAGAGCTTCTCTCTATAAAGAGGGATTGGGCTATACCCCCAAGAAAGGCAAAGCGGCCTTTGCTCCTCACAAGACTAGTTTTGTGAAGAACAATGGTCGGTTTTGCACTAGCTACAAGCAAGTGGGTCATAAAGAGCAAGAATGCAACAACAAAAGCAAAAATGCTAATGTATCCTTCATTAAGCTTGATTCATGCTATATGCTTACTAAGGGTACAAATGGTGTGAAGGCTAAGTTCATTGGTAAACCATGGATGGGCTCAAAGAAGAAAGCCATTTGGGTACCAAAGAGCCTAGTGACTAACCTTCAAGGACCCAAGCAAGTTTGGGTACCTAAAAAGAATTGATCTTCTTTTGTAGGTCAATTACAAAGCCAGAGGAAGGCATTGGGTTCTTGATAGTGGGTGCACTCAACACATGACCGGTGATGCAAGAATGTTCAACTCAATCAACACCAATGGCAATGATGGTTATGATAGTATCACATTTAGTGACATTGGCAAAGGCAAGGTCAAAGGGCTTGGTAAGATTGCAATATCAAATGACATGAGCATATCCAATGTGTTGCTAGTAGAGAGCTTGAACTTCAATTTGCTATCCGTGGCACAATTGTGTGATCTTGGATTCAAATGCATATTTGGGGTAGATGATGTAGAAATCATAAGTGTAGATGGCTCTAATTTGATCTTCAAAGGTTTTAGATTTGAGAATCTATACTTGGTTGATTTCAATGCTAGTGAAGCTAGATTGTCCACATGCTTGTTCACTAAGTCTAGCATGGGTTGGTTGTGGCATAGAAGGCTTGGTCATATTGGAATGAAACAATTAAATAGATTGGTTAAGCATGACTTAGTTAAAGGCTTGAAAGATGTTGTGTTTGAAAAGGATAAGCTTTGTAGCTCTTGTCAAGCTGGCAAACAAGTTGGAAACACCCATCCTAAGAAAAGCATGATAAGCACTAGTAAAGCATTTGAGTTATTGCACAAGGATTTGTTTAGGCCAATACAATACACTAGCATCGGTGGTAATAAATATGGCTTTGTGATAGTGGATGATTACACTAGATACACATGGGTATTCTTTCTAGTGGACAAAAGTGATGTGTTTGTAACATTCAAATCATTTGTCAAAGGCATTCACAATGAATTTGAAACAACCATCAAGAGAGTTAGAAGTGACAATGGTAGTGAGTTCAAGAATACTAGAATTGATAAGTTGTGTGATGAATTTGAAATTAGACATCAATTCTCAGCCAAGTACACTCCTCAATTAAATGGGCTTGTTGAGAGGAAGAATAGAACACTCATTGGTATGGTAAGGTCTATGCTTAGTGAGTACAATGTGAGTCAATCTTTTTGGGCTGAAGCTATCAACATGGCTTGCTATTGTAGCAACTGCCTCTATTGTCACCCATTGAAAGAGAAGACACCCTATGAGCTCTTGAATGGTAGAAAGCCCAATATTGCATATTTTTGGGTCTTTGGTTGCAAATGCTATATCTTGAAGAAAGGCACTAGATTGGGCAAGTTTGACAAGAAATGTGATGAAGGATTCCTACTTGGTTATTCCACTACAAGCAAAGCATATAGAGTTTAGAATTTGGATAGTGGTTCATGATGTTAAATTTGATGAAACCAAGGGTTCACAAGTAGAGAATGAGAACTTGGAAGACGTTAGAGGCATTCAACTTTCAAATGCCATGAAGAACATGGATATTGGTGAATTAAGGCCTAGGCAAGTGAATGATGATGAAGATGATCAAGTGCAAGTGCTCTCTAACTCAAATGTGCAAGATGATACAAATCAAGTTAATGCAAGTGGCTCTTATGACAATGAACAAGATCAAGTGGCTAGTACATCATCTCAACCCAATGATCACACAAGTGCAAGCAATCAAGTACCAATCCTCCAACCAACCAATGTTGCAAGGGATCATCCATTGGACACTATCATTGGTGATATTTCTAGAGGTGTACAAACAAGATCAAGATTGGCATTATTTTGTGAACACTTCTCATTTGTGTCATCCATTAAACCAAACAAGATAGATGAAGCATTAAAGGATGTTGATTGGGTGAATGCTATGCATGAAGAATTGAATAACTTCACAAGAAATCAAGTATGGGAATTAGTAGAAAGACCAAAGGGACACAATGTGATTGGAACCAAATGGGTCTTTAGAAACAAGCAAGATCAAGATGGGATAGTAGTAAGGAACAAAGCAAGATTAGTAGCACAAGGCTATACACAAGTTGAAGGTCTTGACTTTGGAGAAACATATGCCCCGGTTGCTAGATTAGAAGCAATTAGAATCTTGCTAGCCTATGCTTGTGCCCACAACATCAAGCTCTATCAAATGGATGTTAAGAGTGCATTTCTCAATGGCTACATCAATGAAGAAGAATATGTTGAGCAACCTTCGGTTTTGAAGATGACAAGAAGCCCAACCATGTGTACAAGTTGAAGAAGGCATTGTATGGCTTGAAGCAAGCACCTAGAGCATGGTATGAGAGATTGAGGGACTTCCTACTCTCTAAAGGGTTCACTATGGGCAAGGTTGACACCACTCTTTTCATCAAGAACATTGGAAAAGATCTATTTGTATTGCAAATCTATGTTGATGATATCATATTTGGATTAACCAATCAAGAATTTTGTGATGAGTTTGGAAAGATGATGGCTAATGAGTTTGAAATGTCCATGATTGGAGAGTTAAGCTACTTTCTTGGTCTTCAAATCAAGCAATTGAAGAATGGTATATTTGTGAGTCAAGGCAAGTATATCAAGGACATGATCAAGAAGTTTGGCATGATTGATAGCAAAGTCATTAGCACACCAATGGGAACCAATGGCAACTTGGATAGTGATGCAAGTGGAAATATGGTGGATCAAAAGTTGTATCGGTCTATGATTGGAAGCCTACTCTATGTGACCGCATCAAGGCCGGATGTCATGTTTAGTGTATGCATGTGTGCAAGATTTCAAGCCTCACCAAGAGAAAGTCATTTGAAGGCTACAAAGAGAATATTGAGGTACTTGAAGCATACACCAAATGTTGGTTTGTGGTATCCCAAAGGAGCAAAGTTTGAGCTAGTTGGTTACTCCGACTCAGATTATGTGGGATGCAAGGTTGAAAGGAAGAGCACCTCGGGCACATGTCAATTGTTGGGAAGATCACTTGTTTCATAGTCATCAAAGAAGCAAAATAGTATTGCATTATCAACCGCCGAAGCTGAATACATATCCATCGGTAGTTGTTGTGCTCAAGTACTTTGGATGAAGACCACTTTGAGTGACTTTGGAATCAAGTTCAAAAAAGTGCCATTGCTATGTGACAATGAGAGTGCAATCAAGTTGACCAACAATCTGGTTCAACATGCAAGAACAAAGCACATTGATGTCTGCCATCATTTCATAAGAGATCACCAACAAAAAGGGGACATATGCATTGAGAGTGTAGGCACCAAAGATCAACTTGCCGATATATTCACCAAGCCATTGGATGAGAAAAGGTTTTGCAAGCTAAGGAATGAGTTGGACATATTGGATTTCTCAAATATGTGTTGATGCACCCCCACTCATATGACATGCCTCTCCTTCGAGCAATCCAAGGTAAAAGTTGATAGGCATGACATACATCTTTGCTAAGGACATGATTAGTGCATCTAGTCACATTTTTAATTTTATTAGGACCTTTCAAGTGGTTCTATTTTATTAGGCTCATTCATGAAAATCAAATGATTTTGATGTCTATATGGTATCACTATTGCTTCTATGCTTGACTTGATCTAGTGATGGCATATGACATGTTTATGGGCTTGTAAACCTAGTGTTTAATCTATAAAATGAGCTCTAAGTATTTAACTCAACATGGTACAAGATAACCCTTATTTGGAGGTGTGAAGAAGCTTGTCATTGGATCAAACCGAGTTAAATATCTTTGATAAATGATCTAGACTAGACCAAATTTGGGAAAATGATCCTCACCCCATTGATTGACATTGATAATATCGACCCTACAAGTAATACTATCTATATTTAGAACCTTTGTGGTCATTGATGACAAAGGGGGAGAGAAACAAAGATAGTAGCAAAGATAGTGAAAAAGGGGAAGAAATATCATAAAGGGAGAGAAACATAAAGATATCTTGATATATGACATAGGGGGAGAGATATGACAAAGGAAAGGGATCAACTAAAATTTTGAGCACACAAGTAGGAGGAGCAAGCTCATGAACTTGTATGGTGCATTTGAATATGCATTTCATATGTTTGCTTGCATGGTATAAGTATTAAATTTAAATATCCATGCTTGTGTGATGTATGTTAGTTGTAAGATTGAATGATGAAATGAAATCACTAGATAACTTTCATTTCCAAGTATTGTTTCCAAGTGGTATTGAGCTAACCATGGTGCTAAGGATGGTATATTGGTGCACTCCGATTGGTATCATGCTTCAAAGGTCCATCTTTTATACCTAGCATCATTTGGTAGACATTGACTCCTATGTTTCCTATCTAAGCATATGTGCAAGCTACAATCCAAACTCTTAGCACATATGTAGGGGGAGCAATTGCTATCATTTGGGGTTCATAAAACTTGTCCATATCCTTTTACACATGGTAAATATACTTGGGCAAGCAACATGGATTCAATTGAATTTCAATTCATATCTTTGTGAAAGGGTTGTCATCAATTACCAAAAAGGGGGAGATTGAAAGCTCTAGTTTGGTTTTGGTGAATTGATGAAACCCTAAGTGCTAACCTAGTTTATCAAATGATCATGAGATAGGTAGCACATTCCAAGTGGTGAAGCAAATGAAGATCATAACATGATGATGATGCCATGATGATGATCAAGTGCTTGGACTTAGAAAGAAGAAAGAGAAAAACAAAAAGCTCAAGGCAAAGGTATAAACCATAGGAGCTATTTTGTTTTGGTGATCAATACACTTAGAGAGTGTGATCACATTTAGGTTTGATAGCCATACTATTAAGAGGGGTGAAACTCATATCGGAATATGGTTATCAAAGCGCCACTAGATGCTCTAACTCATTGCATATGCATTTAGGATCTAGTGGAGTGCTAACACCCTTGAAAATGTTTGTGAAAATATGCTAACACATGTGCACAAGGTGATACACTTGGTGGTTAGCACATTTGAGCAAACTAGTTGTCAAGCTCTTTAGTGTAGCTAGTTGTGAGAGCTTGCTTGCTTGGTTAGTGTGTCTCTTTAGATAGCCTTTGAGAGCACACTAACATAGAGTAGTGTCATAGCTATTGTGTGAATAGATACTATCTAAACTAGAATTGTGGTAGGTGGCTTGCATTTTGAGTAGGTTAGCGCAACACTTGCTTCGCCTCATAATTGTCTAACCTTTCATTAAGTGTTGTTGTAGAAATTTTTATTAGGCTATTCACCCCCCCTCTAGCCACTAGAACCTTTCAACGGGGTGACCGGATGCTCTGGTCAGTTTGACTAGACGCAGGACCCCAGCGTCCAGTCGCCCGATGCTTGCCATGTGTCATCAGCTTCAAACGCCGATCGCTCGATTTCAATGGTCAAGTGATGACCGGACGCGTCGGTTAGAAAGTGACCGGATATAGAACCCTAGCGTCCGGTCATTTCCAGTAGGGTTCCAAACATGAAATTTCACGATCGGACGCGTCCGGTCATGCTTGACCGGACACACCCAGTGTTTGGTCACTCAACATTTCCTCTATGCGCCTCACATCAGCGTACGTCAGTATTGACCGGACGCACCCATCTAGCATCCGGTCACTCTTCACGCCAACGTCCAGTCACAAGACCAAGATGCGTGCTCACTGCTACTACTGACCAGACTCTGAATCTAGTGTCCGGTCACTACACCACCGGCATCTGGTCACTCTGTGAACCCCTGTCTTTTCTATCTAGGGCACCGGTGAAGTTTCTAACCCTTACTCAAATATGCCAACCACCAAGTGTATTACCTTGTGCACATATGTTAGCATATTTTCACAAGCATTTTCAAGGGTGTTAGCACTCCACTACATCCTAAATGCATATGCAATGAGTTGGAACATCTAGTGGCACTTTGATAACCGCATTTCAATATGAGTTTTACCCCTCTTAATAGTACGGCTATCTAACCTAAATGTGATCACACTTGCCAAGTGTCTTGATCACCAAAACAAAATGGCTCCTACTATTTATACCTTTGCCTTGAGCCTTTTGTTTTTATCTTTCTTCTTTTCTAAGTTCAAGCATTTGATCATCATCATGCCATCACCATCGTCATAATCTTCGCCATTGCTTCATCACTTGGAGTAATGCTACCTATCTCATAATTACTTTGATAAACTAGGTTAGCACTTAGGGTTTCATCAATTAACTAAAACCAAACTAGAGCTTTCAATCTCCCCCTTTTTGGTAATTGATGACAACCCTTTCACAAAGATATGAGTTGAAATTTAATTGAATCCATGTTGCTTGCCCAAGCATATTTACCATGTGTAAAAGATATGGACAAGTTTCATGAATCCCAAATGGTAACAATTGCCCCCCTACATATGTGCTAAGAGTTTGGATTGTAGCTTGCACATATGCTTAGAGAGGAAATATAGGAGACAATTTCTACCGTATGATGCTAAGGTATAAGAGATGGACCTTTGAAGCGTGATACCAATTGGAGTGCACCAATATACCATCCTTAGCACCATTAGTAACTATACATACACAAAAGCTAGAATAGCCCATGAGATCACCATTACAAGCAAGGGTCTAGTTTCCATAAAATGAACATAAGTCTAGTTACTTTAGCCTATGCATGCTAGTTTTTCATTTCACCATTCAAGCATATAACTAGCATACACCACACAAGCATAGATATTGAAATTTAGAACTTGTGCTATGCAAGCAAATATATGAAATGAACATCAAAATGCAACATACAAGTTTATGAGCTTGCTCCCCCTACTTGTGTACATTTTTTATTTTTCCCCTTACAATGTCATTTCATTTGCCCCTTACAATGTCATTTCATTTGTTTGCTTCTCCTATCTTACTATATTTGTGAATTTCTCTCCTCCTTTGTCAACAATTAGCACAAAAAGTGAGCTCAAATTATAGATAGGTTGGGGTAAAACCATGTGAAATGAGGATCATTTTCTCAATTTGGTTCAATCTAGATTATTTGCAAAAGATATTTAACTCAGTTTGATCCAAGGGCAAGCTTCTTCACACCTTCAAATAAGGGTTATCTTGTACCATGTTGAGTTAAACACTTATAGCTTATTTTCTAGATCAAACACTAGGTTTACAAGTCCACAAACATGTCATATGCTACCACTAGATCATTTCAAGCATACAAGCAATAGTGGTACCATACAAGCATCAAATTCATTTGATTTTCATGAATGAGCCTATTCAAATGTGAAAAATGTCTAGATGCACTAAACATGTCCTTAGCAAGGATGTATGCCATGCCAATCAACTTTTACCTTGGATTGCTTGAAGGAGAGGCATGTCATATAAGTGGGGGTGCATCAACACATATTGGAGAAGTCAAGTATGTTCAATTCTTTTCTTACCTTGCAAAACCTCTTTTCATCAAGTGGCTTGGTGAAGATATCAGCAAGTTGATCTTCGGTGTCCACACTCTCAATGCAAATGTTCCCTTTTTGTTGGTGATCTCTTATGAAATGATGACGAACATCAATATGCTTTGTTCTTGAATGTTGAACCGGATTGTTGGTGAGCTTTATAGCACTCTCATTGTCACATAGCAATGGCACTTGCTTGAATTTAATTCCAAAGTCACTTAAAGTAGCCTTTATCCAAAGTAATTGAGCACAACAACTACTAGCCGAAATGTACTTTGCTTCAGTGGTTAAAAGTGGTACACTATTTTGCTTCTTTGATGACCAAGACACAAGTGATCTTTCCAATAGTTGACATGTGCCTGATGTGCTCTTTCTCTCAACTTTGCATCCTGCATAATCGGAGTCTGAATATCCAATCAACTCAAATCTTGCTCCTTTGGGATACCACAATCCAACATTTTATGTATGCTTCAAGTACCTCAATATTCTCTTTGTTGCCTTCAAATGACTTTCTCTTGGTGAGGCTTGAAATCTAGCACACATACATACACTAAACATCACATCCGGCCTTGATGCGGTCACATAGAGTAGGCTTCCAATCATAGACCGATACATCTTTTGATCCACCATGTTGCCACTAGTATCACTATCCAAGCTTCCACTTGTTCCCATTGGTGTACTAATAGCTTTAGCATCATCCATTCCAAACTTCTTTAGCATGTCCTTGATATATTTGCCTTGACTCACAAATGTGTCATTCTTTATTTGTTTGATTTGAAGACCAAGGAAGTAGCTAAGCTCTCCAATCATGGACATCTCAAACTCACTTGCCATCATCTTACCAAACTCCTCACAAAAATCTTGATTTGTTGACCCAAAAATGATATCATCAATATAGATTTGTATTACAAACAAGTCATTTCCAAGCTTCTTGGTGAAGAGAGTGGTGTCAACCTTTCCCATCTTGAATCCCTTAGAGAGTAGGAAATCTCTCAATCTCTCATACCATGCTCTAGGTACTTGTTTTAATCCATACAAAGCCTTTCTCAACTTATAAACATGGTTGGGTTTCTTCTCATCTTCAAAACCGAGAGGTTGCTCAACATACACAAGCTCATTGATGTACCCATTGAGAAATGCACTCTTCACATCCATTTGGTACAACTTGATGTTGTGGACACAAGCATAGGCTAACAAGATCCTAATTGCTTCCAATCTTGTAACTGGGGCATATGTTTCTCCAAAGTCAAGACCTTTAACTTGAGTGTAACCTTGAGCCACTAATCTTGCTTTGTTCCTTATTACTATCCCATCTTGATCTTGCTTGTTCTGAAAGACCCACTTGGTTCCAATCACATTATGATCCTTAGGCCTCTCAACTAACTCCTATACTTGGTTTCTTGTAAAGTTGTTTAGCTCTTCATACATAGCATTGACCCAATCAATATCCTTCAAAGCTTTATCTATCTTCTTAGGTTCAATGGATGACACAAATGAGAAATGCTCACAAAATAAAGCCAATCTTGATCTAGTTTGCACACCTCTTGAAATATCACCAATGATAGTGTTCAAGGGATGATCTCTTGCAATATTGGTTGGTTGAAGCACTTGCACTTGATTGCTTGCATTTGATAGATCACTTAGTTGAGATAATGAACTAGCCACTTATTGTTGATATTGCACTTTGTCATCACTAGTTCTTGCTTGAACTTGATTATGAGAACCACTAGCTGTAACAGAACCGACCAATTTATAAGAGCACAAGTACAAAAGCAATCACTGGAGTGATCAAACCATCATACTTGAACCCATATAAACCCGGTAGTCAACTAAAACCACGAAGGATTTCAAACCAACTTGCATACAACCAAGATCACAGTAATTCAACATAACAAGCCACATATTACATCCATTTCCCAAGTAGTTCATAAGTACCACATACATCAGAGTACACATAGTTATTACAAAACGAGTTCACAAATAGCGGAAGCAAAGTAGTTTAACGCCATCACACACACTTAGTTCAAATACAAGCCAGTACCATAGTCATATCCAGCAAAAGCAGTAAGATGAGATAACATAGATGATCATGCCCATGATCTAGTCTTCATCCCCCGCAGGGTGGAGACAATACTTGTAGTAGCCGTTATATAGCACGTCATCTGCAACAAGGGAAAATAAACCCTGAGTACGAGAAGGTACTCAGCTAGACTTACCCGTCATAAACCAGGAATAAATGACACCAAGGATTATGCAAGGCTTTATCGGTGGATCTAGCTTGACAATCATTTTGCAAAAACGCTTTAGTGATATGAGAGCATAATTTGCTTTATGAGTAAGCAGCAATTTAACAATATTAACCTATCAACTAGATTAGCACCTGTACTAGAGCAAGCAATTGATTAACTCCAAACATTAGTAACCATATCCGGTGTAATGTGGTATCATCACCATCAATTTAACCATCAAGTTCAATTAAGTGTATCTACATTGCCGCTGCTCAGTCAAGTTCTCACTATCCGGGAGAGACGGCGATTCGAATCGATTCCTATCCAGCTGGAGGGGTATTCCTAACATAAACCCAGACATACCTCGCGAAGGCAGCCTTAGGTCACCTTTGGTACATCTCAGGAATCGCGGCTCCGAGCAGCGCCGCACCCTCAGGGAGTCCACTCTGCCAGGTGGTCAATCTCACCTCGGACTTACGCCAATAGCTCCCCGCACATCCTTACTACCGCCAGGGTGCGCACTTTCACTTCTCGGTCTTTCGGCCTGAGTTGAGCTACTTGGCTTCGCGGTCGGAACGAGTTATCCGGCCAACTAAGTGATAGGCATGCGTTCAACATGACATGAGGACGTACAGCGAATCGGTCCTTAACCGACACAGACGGGGATAGATCCACAACCAAGACCTCCTTGCCTTGTTGCTTCTCTATCGACCTCCCACCCGGTCACAAATCATTATTAACACATGGTTATTCCCCACGATAGCAATTATAGCCAACCGTGACCAGACATTTTTCTAATATGCAGGTGACAGGAAATCACCTGACTTTTACCGGTCTAAGCATGGCTAAGCTTTGATTCGCTCCTGGACCTAAATAGGATTCAGGGTACATATACTGGCCAAGGAATAGATATATATGCAACAAGTGTTCGCATCCAATTTTCTATCACTTAATGCAGCAATAAATAAAGATACTCAAAGTAACCATTTTGAAAACATAGGAGTCTTAGAATGCTCCAGGGCTTGCCTTTCAGAAAAGATGAAGGTTGGTGATCGGGGCACTCAAGAACTTCTTCGCTGACTCCTTCTTCGGGGGCTTGCACCTCCTGCTCCTGAGCTTGCTGCTGCTCCTCCGGAAGTACTGGCTCGAATTCTAGAAGCGTAACTCCCTCCGGAACACCTATTGCATGCCGATGCACAAGATAAATATCATGGATGCATAAAGAATGACATGATGCTCATGATGAATGAATCACGGTAAGTGTTTAACGAAACATCACTGGACACTCGTTTACCGATTAAGAATAGCTCTATTCAAATCACTTTAACATGTATCAAAACTTAACTCGAAGAACAAGATCAACTTACCTAACTTGCATAACCTAAGGTAAAGCTGCTCATCTTCAGTTAAAGGCCTAACGCCTAAGAACATTACCATAAACTTAGAAATAGTAACGGTATACATAATTTAACATTTAAAGCGTCGTAGGCATACAAGTAGTCCCTTAATTCAACCACAACCAGAGTTCTACAATTCCTAATGACTTGTATGAGGACATTCTGGAAAGCTTATGAAATTCTCTACAAAACAATTGTAAACATCACAGCATGATACTTACGTTAACCAAAACGAATTCTAGTAACCTAGAATTTATCCAGGACGGCAGGGTTACTAACTTATTTATTTAACGATGATGCAAAAGCCTAATTTGACCAAACCAAGCTTACCAACTTATTGCACATACCAGAGGAACACTAAAAAGTATAGCGCTAACTTCTAAATAAATTATTTAATATCCTTTTCCAATTTATTTAGTTAATTAGGTGATTAAAGCAATATATAGTAAAACTGCTCACAAAAATCTACAAAAATTACAGTGGCTATCTCATGCTTCACATAGACTACCATAAAATTTTCAAAGCCATTGAGCAAGCAGAACTTGCTGTGCCTAAAATAACAAGTGGTATGCCCATTTTTAGCATAATTAGGAAACCCTAATGAAAAGTGTCAAGCAACAGATTTCACATTTTTCCTAGCATCATTCTAGCATAAGAACCTTACTCACCAAATTTTACCTATACTGGATCTATAGAAAAATTATGAAAATTCACACAAGATCCATCTATTGATAAAAAGAAATTCTATAACTTAAAAACTATGCATGCACTAGCTCTAAAATTTTAACCAGTGATTCTACTAAGCAATAATAGATCACCCACAAAATTTCATCATTTTTGGACCACAGAAACTCAAGATAAAATTCAAACAAGTTTGCATGTAACCAAAAACACATTTCAAAGTCTTATTTAATTTATCCAGACTTTCTAAAACATGTGCTCATATAATATTTTTATTAAATACTAGACATTACTAGGAACTCAACAAAATTGGAGCCATAACAATTGGATCTACCAACTAGGAGATACACATTTTTGAATCTATATGCCAAACTGTGAAATAAAACAAACAAAACAAATAAGAAAACAACACAACCACAGCTGTTGGGCCGGCCCGAGGAACGGCGGCCCATGACGCATGTGCAAGTGGCCTAGCTACACGGCGCGGCCCAGGCTGGTGGCTTCCTCAGCAGCGGTGACTGACAAAGGGCCCCGCGCGCCAGTGAGAGAAAACAGGGGAGGAGGAACGGCGGTGGCGTAGTTCGCCGCCGGTGGCTTCTCCGGCGAAGGGTGTGGCACCAACGTGCTTAGCTCACTGCCCTGCATCGATGGGAGAAGAAAACGGGCTCCCTAGCTACCGAGGAGGAGGTCGCCGTCGGCAATGGTGCTTGCGGCGGCGCTGCGCAAGGTATGCCGGCCAACTACGGCCATGGTGGACTGACCTAAGCCAGGAGTGAGCATCAGGAGTTCGCAAAGACAACGAGGGATGGGAGAGAAAGGAAGGAGGGAGCTCCGGTGGTGGTTGGCCACGGCGGGCTCACCTCCGACGAGGTTGCGACGGCGCGGGAATGCCGAAAGCGGCCTCACCAGAGGTTGACTGGCTGCGTGGAGGCGACGACGAGCAAGAGGAGGTCGCGGTGGAGCTTGGAGCTGGCTGGCAGCAGCGTTTTTGCAGTGGCGCGAGAGCGAGGTGACGGCGGAGGCCCGGCCAGCAATGGCGAGCGGCTACGGCTCGGTTCGGCGCGAACTGATGAGGCCAGACACGCATGGCAAAGCAAATAGGCGAGCTGAGGGGCGCGTGGCGTCGTCGTGTCCGCGATGGCCTGACCCACGGGGCCAACGCCGGCGTACTGCCGCCACTTGGCGCGCGCGGCCTGAGCTTGGTCGGCCATGACTGACCGGCCGAAGCACTGTAGACGCGATTCAGAGAAACATCGTTGGCGCCTGACAGCGAGTTTTTGACGATCATTAGTTCTTAAACGGTGCCGATCTAGCTCTAGGTTAAGTTGACAAAGCTGGAGATTGAGGTGAGAACTACAACTTTTCTAATTGGCACACGAGCTGATTCGGTTAGGTTAGGGAGATACAAGGCTCCAAACAAAGGTACAAGAAACTGAAATTCAGCTTTTGGACTTAGAAAATTTCTAAGTGTAGAATCAGCCCCAATTCTGACTTGTGGGCCATGTTTGAGACTGTTCCACACACTTTCATGACTTGACCTCTAAACAAAGTTTGTTCCATATAAAATTTGCTACAACTTTGCTTTAGGTTGCTCAGACATGCAAACACTCTAAGTTGTACCTTTTTAAACAGTCAAAGATAAGAGCTCTAGGGTCAACACAAGTCAAACTATTACTTAGAAGTGTAATTAGGTAAGATGGTCAACATGAACATTGTTGCTAAAGACATTCTAAGTGTAGCTAAGTTGTTTAAGAGGACATTTGGCACACATTTGCATAGCCCACACATGAGCACACACACTTGCTAGCATAAACCAAGCAGTTCAAATAGAAACACACATGAAATGATAATATTCATAATGATATGATGCTTATGAATGAGATGATGATGCTCATGCTCATGTGATGCAAGTGTTTTAGTACAACCATAACACAGAGGTGTTACAACCCTCCCCCTTATAAAAATCTCACCCCGAGATTTGAAAAGCGTACCATTTTGAATAAAAGGTAGGGTATACATCCTTCAAATAATCTTTCCGCTCCCACGTTGCATCGCTCTCACTACCCTGGTTACTCCACATAACCTTGTGGAACCTAACCACACGATTTCGGGTTACTCTTTCTCTTGTGTCGATAACCCGCACAGGTCTTTCTTCGTAGGATAAATCTGATTTCAACTTGACATCTCGAAGTGAAACTCTTTCCTCGGGAACACGGAGACATTTCTTCAATTGAGATACATGAAACACATTGAAGATAGCTCTCATCTCATAAGGTAACTCTATCTTGTAAGCTACATTCCCACTCTTCTCTATGATCGGATATGGACCTACATACCTAGGTGCAAGCTTTCTCTTCACTCCGAATCGCTGCACACCTTTCATCGGGGATACCTTTAGATAAACATGATCACCCACTTCAAACTCAATGGGCTTTCTTCTTTTATCTGCATAGCTTTTCTACCTAGCTTGAGCGGCTTTCATATGTTTTTGGATAGTGCGGACTTGTTGTTCAGCTTCTTCGACAAAATCAATGCCGTAGTATCTCCTTTCTCCAGATTCAACCCAGTTCAAAGGAGTTCTACACTTGCGACCATGCAACGCCTCTAAAGGGGCCATCTTGATGCTTTCTTGATAACTATTATTATAGGAAAATTCAGCCAAGGGTAACCACTTATCCCATGAACCTTTGGATGATATGACGCAAGCTCTTAACATGTCTTCCAATATTTGATTTACCCGCTCCGTCTATCCGGAGGTTTAGGGATGATAAGCAGAACTTCTAACTAAGTTGGTCCCTATCATCTTATGCAGTTGTTCCCAAAAACGAGCGGCCATTCTGTAACGTCCCACCTCTCCGGGGCCAAGCCCGCTTACATCTGACAGCTTCTCTAGGATATAGACTGCCCTCACAGACCAATACAGGTCTTTTCTGCACACTTTGTCCTCACTTGTGCGCACCCGGGAAGAACTTCCCGGTCGGTCACCCATCGCTCCAGGCCAAGCACGCTTAACCTCGGAGTTATTTGCAGATGGGCTTCCAGAAAAGAAGTTGCAATTTATTGGTATGAGTATCCTATTAATCCTGTTAAGCCCTGGGCCACGGGATGTTACATCCTCACCCCCTTAAGAGATCGACGTCCTCGTCGATCAATCCCAAGCCAGGAGCATCATCTCTTGGCCATGTCTATGTGTCCAGAGCCAACGCATGTGCCATGCTGTGTGACCACGCTGGATCCACACCAGCCATGCACAACATGCCTGCGCAACTGCGACACACGCGCCCGTGAAACCGCGAGAGTCGGCTCTGATACCATTCTGTAACGTCCCACCTCTCCGAGGCTAGGCCCGCTTACATCTGGCAGCTTCTCTAGGATATAGACTGCCCTCACAGACCAATACAGGTCTTTTCTGCACACTTTGTCCTCACTTGTGCGCACCCGAGAAGAACTTCCCGGTCAGTCACCCATCGCTCCAGGCCAAGCACGCTTAACCTCAGAGTTATTTGCAGATGGGCTTCCAGAAAAGAAGTTGCAATTTATTAGTATGAGTATCCTATTAATCCTGTTAAGCCCTGGGCCACGGGATGTTACACTAGCTTGCACATTTGAGTTAGAGAGCACTTGATTCTTGTTATCTTCAACATCAATCACCTCTCTAGACCTTATATCACTAATGTCCATGTTCTTCATTGCATTGACTAATTGAGTGCCTCTTACATCATCTAGATTCTCACCTTTCTCTTGGGAACCATTTGTTTCATCAAACTCTACATCATGAACCTCCTCATGAGTACCACTAGCTAAATTTCAAACTCTATAAGCCTTGCTAGTAGTGGAGTAACCAAGCAAGAAACCTTCATCACATTTCTTTTCAAACTTGCTCAATCTAGTGCCTTTCTTCAATATGTAGCATTTACAACCAAAAACCTGAAAGTATGCTATGTTGGGCTTTCTTCCATTTAAAAGATCATAAGGTGTCTTCTCCATCATGGGGTGACAATAGAGTCAGTTGCTATAATAGCAAGCCGTGTTGATTGCTTTAGCCCAAAATGAATGACTCACATTGTACTTACTCAACATTGATCTTGCCATGTCAATCAAAGTTCTATTCTTCCTTTCAACTAAGCCATTTGATTGAGGAGTGTACTTGGCCAAAAATTGATGTCTAATTCCAAATTCATCACACAACTCATCAATTCTAGTGTTTTTGAATTCACTACCATTGTCACTTCTAACTTTCTTGATGGTTTTTTCAAACTCATTGTGAATGCTCTTGACAAATGATTTGAATGTTGCAAACATATCACTCTTGTCAACAAGAAAGAATATCCATGTGTATCTAGTGAAATCATCCACAATCATAAATCCATATTTGTTTCCACCAATGCTTGTGTATGTGGTTGGTCCAAACAAGTCCATGTGCATCAACTCAAATGCCTTAGATGTGCTCATCATGCTCTTCTTAGGATGTGTGTGACCAACTTGTTTTCTGGCTTGACATGCACTACATAGCTTATCCTTCTCAAATGTGACATCTTTCAAACCTCTAATTAAGTCATGCTTAATCAACTTGTTCAATTATTTCATTCCAACATGACCAAGCCTTCTATGCCATAACCAACCCATGCTAGACTTAGTGATCAAACATGTTGTCAATTGAGCTTCTCTAGCATTGAAATCAACCAAGTATAGTTTTTCATATCTAAATCCTTTGAATATCAAGTTAGAGCCATCTACACTTATAATCTCTACATCATCCACACCAAATATATACTTGAAACCAAGATCACACAATTGAGCTACCGACAAAAGGTTGAAGTTCAAGCTCTCTACTAGTAGCACATTGGAAATGCTCAAGTCATTGAATATTGCAATCTTACCAAACCCTTTGACCTTGCCTTTGCCATTATCACCAAATGTGATACTATCAATCCCATTGCTCTTGTTTTCATTGATCGAATTGAATATTCTTGGATCACCGGTCATGTGTTGTGTGCACCCACTATCAAGTACCCAATGCCTTCCTCCGGCTTTATAATTGACCTACAAAAGAAGATCAATTCTTTTTAGGTATCCAAACTTGCTTGGGTCCTTGAAGGTTAGTTACCAAGGTCTTTGGTACCCAAATGGCCTTCTTCTTTGGGCCCACAATTGGTGTACCAATGAACTTAGCCTTCACACCATTGGCACCCTTAACAAGCATGTAACAAGAATCAAATTTAATTGAGGATACAATAGGTAGCTTGTTCTTGTTAATCTTGCAATATTGCTCTACATGCCCAACTTGCTTGCATCTATTGCAAAACCGACCATTGCCCTTCACAAAGTTAACTTTAGGAGTAACAAAGGCCGCCTTGCCTTTCTTAAGGGTATAGCCTAATCCTTCTTTGTTGAGAGAAAACCTTTGGCTATCCAAGCACTTTAGGAAGCGGGTATCTCCACCATAGGCATTGCCTAAGGCACGAATGAGCTCATTCACCTCCTTCTTGAGGGTCTCATTTTCCACCATTAATGAGGCATCACAAGTGAGACCATCACTCAAAGGTGAAGTAGAAGTAGTAGTGCTACAAGAAGTGTTAGTTGGAGCAACTATAATGGGCTTATAAAAATATTCATCAATAAGATCACATGTTAGTCCCACATTACATGATATAATCACTTGCTCCTTCTTGGCTTCCTCTTTGACTTGCTTGATGAGAGAGGAGTGAGCTTTCTCAAGCTTAGAGTGAGCTTTGCCAAGCTTCTCATGGGCTTCTATTAGCCTCTCATGAGTGGCATTGAGCTCATCAAGGAATTGCTCAAGAAATTTGACTTTCTTGTTCAATTCCTTACACTTCTTTCTCTTCATCTCAAAGCAAGTATGCACTTGCTCACACATGTCCATGAGCTCCTCCTTGGAGTACTCCTTCTCATCATCATCACTCCTACAAGCATCACTTTCACATTCATCATCATCACTCACATCATATTTTACCTTGGTAGGTTTTGCCATGAGGCATGTCGAAGGAGTGTCGAAGATGGAGGGCTTGTTGTTGATGGCGATGCTTGCTAGTGCTTTCTTGATAGATTTCTTGCCATCATCACTAGAGTCATCACTATCTGAAGAGCCATCACTATCCCAAGTGACCACATAGCCTCCACCCTTCTTCTTCTTTTGGAAGGTCATTCTCTTCTTCTTTTCTTTCTTATCCTTCTTGTGCTTCTTCTTCTTATCCTCATCATTATCACTATTGTAGGGACAATTTGCTACAACGTGATTGGGACTCTTACAATTGTAGTATCTTCTCACATATTCTTTGCTTTTGGTGTGATCTCTTCTCTTTCTTGCACCATAGCCCTTCTTCTTCATGAATTTTCCCATCTTGCATACAAAGAGGGCCATAGCTTCATCATCAATATCACTAAGATCATCATCATCACTTGATTCTTTCTTGGACTTGCCCTTGTTCTTAGATGATGATGAGCTAGCCTTGAATGCTATACTCTTCTTATTTTCTTCTTCTTCCTTCTTGTCATCATTGTCATCCCCCTCCCTTTTCACATGGTATGTCTCTTGGGTCATGACATCACCTAGTACTTGGTTAGGGGTAATCTCCTTCAATCCTCCTCTTATGATAAGCAATCTCAACATCTCAAATCTTGGAGGTAAGCACATCAAGAACTGATGAGAGACATCATCATCCTTGATCTTCTCTCCCAAGGCCTTCAAGTAATTTACAATCACTTGCAACCGATGGAACATTTTTGGAATGCTCTCATCTTCAGTCATCTTGAAGCTTGTCAACTTATCCTTGAGAATGTACAACTTAGCACTCTTCACCATCGGTGTGCCCTCATATGTTTCCTCCAATCTCCTCCACACCTCATTTGCTCTTTCACAATCCTTGATTTGCTCAAACACCTTACAATCAATGGCATTGTATATGGTGTTGAGAGCCATTTATTGCATTACTTGTTGGTCTTGTCTTGGTTGGTGGGGTCATCGGGATCAATGATAGCATAGTCATTCTCGGTCACCTCCCATACTTGATCATTGATTGAACCAAGATACATTATCATCTTTCTCTTCCAATAATCATAGCATGTGCCATCAAAGAACGGTGGTTTGCCCTCCACATGGTTGAACACAACTTGAGCCATAATTTGACATTGAGGTTGTTAAGCCTTCAATCAAATGGTGGCCTTGGCTCTAATACCACTTGAAAGGTCCTAATATAGCTAGAGGGGAGTGAATAGCCTATTTAAAAGTCTACAAATCAACTAGAGCAATTTGATTAGTATGACAAAGAGCAAAATGCAAACTTGCTCTAGCTCTACAAGGATTGCAAGCCACCTATCCAATAATTCTAGTTGCAATGATTACTAGGCACACAACTTGCAATGTTACTACTCACTAAGAGCTCTCAATCTTGCTACTCTAAAGAGCTCCACTAGATGAACTTAAAATAACAAAGTAAGCTCTCAATTCTAATTACACTAAAGAGCTTGCCACAACTAGTTTACAAGAATATAAATGATTAAGTAGGGTGATTATACCACCGTATAGAGGAGTGAACCAATCACAAGATGAATACTAAATCAAACACCGGGAGAATACCAAAGGACAAGAGACAACCAATTTTTCTTCTGAGGTTCACATGCTTGCCAGCACGCTAGTCCCCGTTGAGTCGACCAACACTTAGTGGTTCGGCGGCTAAGAGGTGTTGCACGAACCTCGTCTAGACAATTGGACACTGTAAGAACCTACCCACTAGTGAGGTAACTCAATGACATAAGCAATCCACTAGAGTTACCTTTTGGCTCTCCACTGGAAAAGGCACAAGACCCCTCACAATCACCACGATCAGAGCCAGAGACAATCACCAACCTCTGCTCAATGATCCTCGCTACTCCAAGCCATCTAGGTGGCGGCAACCACCAAGAATAACAAGTGAATCCCATAGCGAAACATGAATGCCAAGTGCCACTAGATGCAATCACTCAAGTAATGCACTTGGATTCTCTCCCGATCTCACAATGATGATGAAACAATGATGGAGATGAGTGGGAGGACTTTGGCTAAGCTCATAAGGTTGCTATGTCCATGCAAAATGTCCAAGAGAGTGAGCTTGAGCCAGCCATGGGGCTTAAATAGAAGCCCCCATGAAATAGAGCCATTGTACCCCTTCACTGGGCATAACATGGGGTGATCAGACGCTATGGTTAGTTCGACCGGATGCATGACCCCAACGTACGGTCACCCGATGCTTGCCATGTGTCATCGGCTTCAAACGCCGATCGCCCGATTTCAACGGTCAAGTGATGACCGGACGCGTTAGTTAGAAAGTGACTGAACGTAGGACCCCAGCGTCTGGTCGTTTCTAGTAAGGTTCCAAACACAAAATTTTACGACAGGACGCGTCCGGTCATGCTCGACCAGACACACCCAGCGTTCAGTCACTCAACGTTTCCTCTATGCGCCTCACATCAGCGTACATCAGCACTGACCGGACGCACCCAACTAGCGTCCGGTCACTCTTCGCGCCAACATCTAGTCACAAGACCAAGACGCATGCTCACTACTGCTACTGATCGAACTCTGAATCCAGCGTCCGGTCACTACACTACCAGCATTCGGTCACTCTATGAACCCCTGTCTTTTCTGTCTAGGGCGCCGGTGGCACCATCGGGTTGTTCATACTCTACGGGCAGACACTCTACCGGTGAAGTTTCTAACCCTTGCTCAAATGTGTCAACCACCAAGTGTATCACCTTGTGCACATGTGTTAGCATATTTTCACAAGCATTTTCAAGGGTGTTAGCACTCCACTAGATCCTAAATGCATATGCAATGAGTTAGAGCATCTAGTGGCACTTTGATAACCGCATTTCATTATGAGTTTTACCCCTCTTAATAGTACGGCTATCTAACCTAAATGTAATCACACTCGCTAAGTGTCTTGATCACCAAAACAAAATGGCTCCTACTATTTATACCTTTGCCTTGAGCCTTTTGTTTTTCTCTTTCTTCTTTTCCAAGTTCAAGCATTTGATCATCACCATGCCATCACCATCGTCATGATCTTCGTCATTGCTTCATCACTTAGAGTAGTGCTACCTATCTCATAATTACTTTGATAAACTAGGTTAGCACTTAGGGTTTCATAAATTAACCAAAATCAAACTAGAGCTTTTAGGCAGCATGGGTTTTCTTTTCTCTCCAGCCACTGTGGTTTTGGGGGAGAAGGGGATAGAAAGCTAGCCACCGCGGCGTAGAGAGAGAAAGGGGAGGGTGAATGAGCTAGGGTTTTGGGCACATGACTAGCCGGGCATTTTTGTTCCGCCGAGGAGCGCAAACGGCTGTTCTTTCAGGATCAATGACTCAGATTGCACTGGCCACTTCAGGCCCAGGCAGGGAAGGAGATTCCCAGCCCAGGCCTAGGTTGTGGCCTGGGTGTAGGGGAGTGAGCGCAAGCACGCTGGCAAAGCAGGCCACTGGGCCGGGCGCGTTGGCGAGTTGGCCGTGGGCCGAAGCATAGTAAAGGCTATAAATTTGTTTATTTATTTTCAGAAGTGAATTTTGATGAATTTTGATTAGTTTTTCATCTCTATTCAATTTTGAACCACCGGGATAAATTGTTCAAAGGGTAGATGAGTACAATGAGATACTTCTAAAAAGTAGATAAACAATTTTTCATGTTTTTGCTGCAAAGTTTAATGTTTATTATCTTCTAATTAAATTTGAACCAATGGGAGAATTTAATTTGAAGAGCAATTATATTTAGTAAATTATGATTATGTTTATCCTCTAATTAAATTGGAACCAATGGGAAAGTTTAATTAGATGAGTAGTCTAATTTGTTCATGTTAAATTATGGTATTATTATTTTCTAACCAACGTTGATGATAACATTATTATAATGAGTTTAAGGTTGAAGTTTAAATCTCTGATAAATTTTACACCAACATGGTCAATTTTTCATAGAGTAGACAAAAACCAAGAAATGTTGTTGAACTAAAAGAATGTATTTTATTATCAAGTTTTCGCTGCAATGATGTTGATTATCTTCTAATTAAATTTGAACCAATGGGAGAATTTAATTTTGAAGAATAGTTATATATCTTCCAAGTTAATTTATGAGTTTTATGCATTAATTCTATTTTCTGCCCAACGGTGATGTAGAATTGATGTAGAAGCATCTTGTATGTTTTATTTTTAACTGATGAGATCACTCAGCTGTATGCCAACGGGCTGCAATGCTGGGCTATGTGAAAGAAAAGGCTTGAGTCAAGCCAGTTTAGGACTATTTTTTGTTAGTTTACCAATTTTCTAATTAAATTGGAACCAACGGGAAGATTTAATTGAAAAATGAAGTATAAGTGAATGTTTTATGATAAGAGTTGCAATAAGTAACATGCATGTCTAATTTGACCAACGTTGGATTAAGCATGCGTGTTTATATATAGATTTATCCTGCATGGAGAGAAGTTTTGGCATAGTACTTATGCTAGTCAATCCTGCATGATGGGAGAAGTTTTATGATGATTCATCTATTTTGTATCCCGCATAGCGAGAGAAGTTTGGGTAGCTCTTATGCTGTCCTAGTATTGACCGTGGGACAATAAAAATGCATCATCATGGTCAATACTAACCAAAGGATAAGAAAAGATGCAAGCGTGACTTGCAAAAGTACTGCTAATGAAAGACCTCGTTGAATTCTTGAAGTGAAATGGATCAAGAAATAACTTTATTTACATGACATAATCATGTGAATGAAGTAAGTTATAAGTGTCTTCTCGTTCATAGGTTTTCTAAATAGTTCTCAAAATTATGGCAATAAAGTTCATGCCATATTTCGAGAGGAGAGAATATTAAGATCATTTAAGAAAAATACTCTTCATTAAGAGTGAGATAAAGACCAATTAAGAAAGATACTCTTCATTAAGAGTGAGATAAAGATTAACTAAGATGAAACCGTTGGAGGAGTACAGCGGTCACAACAATGATACCCCTAAGCAGAGAAATAGCTAAATTCCTAGGCCTTTTAAAGTTTCAATAGGAAGATAGCATAGTCAGCCTCAAAGATGTTAAGGTGGTGCTTAAAACGCCATATGAGGTTTTAACAGATTAAATCCAAAATAAGATATTTGAAGATACACCATCTTTGGAAAAGATGGGAAGATCTAGGGGAGCATGGTATGTAGAGGTATGTAGAGACCTAAGACTTGAAGAGAAGAGGAACTGTGTGTCCACTCCAGTGACTTAGGAGTAACAAGTTTATCAATAACTGTTGATGTTGTATGACTAATACAACACCTATTGTTAGCTCTTCAAAGAAGATGAATAATGTAAACAAGGATCTTGTAATACAGGAGCTTGTAGAATCAATTGCCTTTTGGCAATAAAGAGCAATAATAGCCCCATATGAAAGTGCCAGTAGCTGAGGCCCTAGTAGGTCTCAGAATTAGCAAACCAATTTTTCTGATGACTATAAAGTCTATGTTAGTAAAGAAATTCAAATGGAGGGTGATCCCACCTCATTTGAAGAAGCCATGAGAAACGTTTACTCATTGAAATGGCAAGAAGCTATGGAAGCTGAAATGAATTTGATGAATACCAATGATATTTTGGGACTTAGAAGAAATTCCTAATGGAGCATAGAAGAAATTCCTAATGGAGCCAAAATAGTTGGCTGTGAAAGGGTCTACAAGACAAAATATGACTTCAAAGGGAATATGGAAAGATATAAAGCATGACTTGTAGCAAAAGGCTTTATGCAAAGAGAATGAATAGATTATGATGAGAGTTTTATCTCTAGTCTCATGCAAGAATTCTTTTAGAATCATAATGGCGTTGTTGGCACATTACGATTTAGAGTTGTATTAGATGGATGTAAAGACGACATTCCTCAACAAGGATTTGTATGAAAACGTTTACATGGCACAACCCAAAAGGTTTTGTCATGGAAGAAAAGAACATATGGGATGCCACCTATAGAAATCCATTTATGGGTTAAAAGTAAGTATCTAGACAGTAGTATTTGAAGTTGATGAAACGATAAGCAAGTTTGGGTTTAAAGAAAATGAGAAGGACAATAGCATTTATGCGAAGTTCAAGAATGGTAAATTCATTTTCCACATCCTATGAATAGATGACATTCTACTCACTAGTAGTGATGTTAATTTGTCATTGGAGAAGAAGTTTTGTCCTCAAGTTTCAATGTGAATGATCTTGGTGAAGCGTCATTGGTTCTAGGAATCAAAATTCACTGAGATAGAAGAAAATAGGGTTTTAGGACTATCGCAAATTCATACTTAGAAAAGATTCTAAAGAAATAAAGTATGCATGTGAATAAATCTACGCCTGCTCCCATAGTCAAGGGTAATAGATTTGGGAACTTTAAGTGTTTCAGGAACCGATATGAGATCGATCAAATGAACATGGTTCCATATGCTTCAACTGTTGGAAGCTTTATGAGTGTACAAGTGCAAGTAAGAACTTACCCTAACGTAGTTTTATGTATGTGAGATATTTTGGTAGAAGTCCAGTCTAGATATAGATCTCTAGAATGGAGTTGAGAATGTCTCACAATTTTGCAAAATACCATATGCCTCATGCTGAGTAAGAAAGAACAAGTACTCTCAAATAGTTAAGGGTACAAATGTTAAGTCTTGGTGAGATGTGTAGTGAAATCCACATTAGTTGCTAACACTCGTAGTTGAAGTATTATTGTGAAAAAGCTCCAAAGAAATAGTTGTGATGTCATCAGTGATGCATACCATAGTATAGCTTGACATGAGGCTTAAGGAATAGGCAAAAGTGGTTAAGGGAATATGTACCAGATTTAACAATGGTAGTCAACAACAATAACCATTTAAAGTAGTTAACTCCTAAGACAACATGTCAAGTGTGCTGCCAAACACATTGACATTAAGTTATATGTTGTAAAAGAGAAAATCTAGAATCATTTTGAAAGCATTGAGCATATAAGTACCAAGCAAGTACTTGCGGATCCGCTTACCAAAGGCTAACTACCAGTGCGTTCAAAGAACACACAGTCGACCTGGGTTTATGGAAAAGCCTATGATTTCTGGATACTAAGGGCCTAGTTGAGAATCTATTTCAAAACAGAGAGGTGCATTGTAGTTGTTTAATCTAATGATAACTGACCGTGATGATGAGGCACGCTCTATACACTGATCTGCGATAGAATAGGAAAAAGATAAAGTAAGTTAAGTTTAAGTCATAAGGTGAGATCAAGGGAGAGAATACTAGATTGATCTCCACCAGTTGGCCCAATGGCTAATTAGGCCCTTGATCCATGGCCTGATCGGGGGCATCCATCCGTTCTCCTAGCTAATGGGCCCCCGTCGCGTAGCGCAATAAATAGGAGGTGAGGGTTGAGGCTCGAGACACGAGGTTCACCACAGCCGCCAGCGCCCCACTATGTCCTAGCCCTAGTCTGATCTAGAAGGGCGCGCTATAAGCAATGAGAAGCGCCATCACCTTCGCTGCTGCCACTAGACCATGCCTGCATGGCTTTCTCGACTCTAACCCTAGTGGCCACTATGCTACTACCTCATCTATGGCACTAGAGGCGCGTCATGCCATGCCATGGCAAGGTACATCACCAAGTCTCCCATCTAAGTTATGCTTTTATCCACTAATCTGCACCTAGAGGTTCCAGAATTTCTATCACATGCGTTCACCTGAAGATTGAGAGGATGATCCAATACCAACCTTGCAACATGGGCGCAAGTCATCTGTGTGTTCTATTTCTCCCTCAATTCGCTCACATCCAATTAATTTGGCCTAGCCCGTATGCGCATAGTATAGTAGATTGATCGATCATAGTCTGATCGTCGTCGCTCGAAGCACACAGCAAAGCTGAGGCGTAACCTCATCGTAAGGGTGCTACCTCAGCCCTTAGGCGGACAACGCACGTGCCAGAGCACCGACCATGTCATGTGCTCCAAGATGCATGGCATAGGCCCTAGCTTCCACCGACCCGACGATGGTGCACAAGCACGACGTACGGCGAGCGAGCTCATCGTGTGCCACTGCATGCGCCATGTTTGTATTGGCTGCTCAGCCCAGCAGCGGCTCTCAGGCGCGTATTAGACTAACACAGCGGACACATGACTCCGATCGAGGGGAGACATGAGTTGTTGTTTTCTCTTTTTTTGAGCCAAGGGGAGACACGAGTTGTTAGGGGGCGAAGGCGCGAAACACCAACTCTGAATCCCCTTGCAATTGCCCTTTTCGTATTCATTTGTAGTCCTGGCCTCCTGGGGCATCACCACATCATATCATCGTCCCGCCGCCTTTGCGTACACGTGTTGACGCGGACATCATGTGGGAGGTGTTATAAAACATGTTGCCAACGGTTTGGACTTTTTCCTTTCCGTCTCTTATGATCAACATAGTAGATGAAAATAGAAGAACAAGTAGGCACAAGATAGGGAGACTATTCTTTATTCCTCTGAATATTGGTAATTACAACATAGAGCTCCCACACATATATAGTCCTACCAAGGCCTAAGAGTTTGGTAAGAGCCCACATACAAACAGACTAGTATTTGGATTCCTTCTTCTCCTTTCCTTCTAGGATAGAGTCCGTATATTTTACAACACTCTCCCTTGAGCTATTACCACGATATGCACATGCCTTATTAAAAACTCCATCCGAAAACCTAGTGGGAAAAACGGTTCTTAGAGAAAAGAGTACATCACACTCGTTAGTTGTATTGCACATGTTGTCTCATTAAAAACCTTATGTGAGAAACCTTCAAGTAAAAACTCACGTAGAAAAAAAAGAGTACAACATTTAACCTTCTCAGTCATTCATTGTTCAGGATATTCTATTCTTCATGAATAGATAATGATCTTCATAATCTATACATGGACTTTAGTGTTTTAGCAAATACAATCTACTTGATATTTGTAATTTTAGTGGTTTACCTTAAAGGTAGATTCAATCAAATATGCTCCTCTCATAAAGCCATACTTTGAACTTCATTGTTCAAATTACACTTTTCATAATCGTGTGCTTAATTAATGGTATGCAGTACCACAATACTATATCTTTCAAAAGTTGGCTCATAATTCTTCTATGAATTATTTCTTTCAAAAATCTTCTATGAATTATAATATGGGTATAAACAAGAGCAATATGCTTTGTGCATAATGACCACTTATTAGTTGTGCAAAACAAATAAATTTTATCCTTCAGGGTAATAAGTCCTTTCATATGATTATGGGGGTAAATAAGTTACAATATTCAATATCTTCTAGATAGTGTATCAAACTTATATTAGAGTTTGAATACTTATAATTCTTCCTTAGTGGATTTTTGAATTATTTATTCTACAAATCTTTAGGATTTTGATTGTACCACTAATTAATAAATTCAGTCTTGCATTTGGCATTTAGGGGATAATTCAATTGCCAAAGTCACCATTATTCTTATACCTTCTATGGTATTTAGAGGATATCAACACTTCATTGCTAGCTTTACAATGTACACTTTCTGAGTGTTTGTATGACATCTTCATGGTGTTTAAGATTCCTCACTTTATTTCTCTCGGGTCTATATTCACTTCACAGATTAATGGTGTTTATTCAAGAATTGACTAAGAAATCCTTCTTGGATTAACTCCTTCCAGGATGTTCTCATTTTTGGTGAATAACATTTCTTTTCTTTGAGATATATTCTCTACTACATGAGAAAATATTATGTGATATACAAATGAGATAGTGTTATTCACTACAAAGTCATTCGATGACTCTATTCCTTCTAGGACAGCTCTTCTTGAGACTTCAATATTCATTCATGAATATATTCTACCTTGGACTTCTTAATAGTTGTATGAGGTTTAATTTTTGTATGTTACGATTTATATTCTTCAGGAATTATATGGATTTTCATAATCCACTTATTAATTGCATATTCCATAATCATTCAATTCAATTACCAGAGATATAGCAGAACATTTATTTCTTCTTAGTAGGAGATTCACCCTCAATTGCTTTCTTCATTGACCTGATATAATCGTTGTAAGCGATGTTGCCATGGACTTTATTTTCTAGATCCGAGTTCTCATAAGATAAACATTTGTAATTATAGAGGTAGCGTTGTCGATAGCTATTATTTTCTCCCAATATTCTCACAATGGTGAGATTATTCTAACTCTTTGTCATTTTCCAAACAAGAGATGATTTGTTGTTCTACATACCCAACACTAATGATGCGTGTGCTTAGTGTGTTGGATTTCATCTTCATGATGATCCTCTTCATGAGGTGCTTAACCTTCTTCATGAGGCATTCTCTTCATGAGAATGGAGGAGTTTGTTCTTATTTTATTTAACAAATATACACTAAACTAGAACCCACAGGCGTCCTCGTAGATTTTAGCTTTATAATATAGTATACAACATTTAGTTTACTACTAGTAAACATAATTTTTTATTTATAACTTCAAGTTATTCCTCTCATTTTCAAAATATCTGGCATATGCTTCACTTCATGCTTCACAAGAGCATTAGTCAAACTTTTGTTTGATTTAGTGCATGATACTATTCCTGCTTCAAGCTTCAAGCAATTTTTTTCTCTTAAGGTCATTTTCCTTCCATAGAAATAATATTTGGCATTCAAAATAATAAGCTTTCTCTCCCCCTAATGCCAATATTAGATCATTAATAGCATACTTCGAAAGATATCCCCTATCATAGGCTTAAAATAATTCAAATTCATGTATCTCCGACTACAAGCGGAGGCCCATTTATGTATGCTATGATAAAATAAAATTTTATAGAAAATATCCATGCACACATTTAAATACGGGGGTTATTATATAGTAAATGCAGTGAGCTAGAATGCATAAAGTGCACTTAAGGATGTTCAGCGTTCCTACAAACTCAGGGATGTTCTCCCCTTGATTTGCACATATCATAGTTTTAAAAACTATTTCATTATCTAGCTTCTTTATTGTTTAGCCTAAAAAATTGATCAAGTACTCATACATAAAAATTGGACCATATACTTCAAATGTATAACACAACATTCATATTCACATGAAATTTCTACTAGAATATTGTAATTGCTATTAATACAAAAATCCCCCAAATGCCTTTTCTTCATAAATTCCAAATCATCATAAGTGTGTTATCTACCATCTTAATTCCACAATTATTCATCCCATCAATTTAGTCTCCATTGAGCTAATTTCATATTAACTCTCCCCCTGATCTCTGGCTGCTTGACCTTAGATCAATTGTATTGCTTATGCATCAATGCATTAGAAAGCAACATATTCATTACTTCAATAAAAATTATTTTGGCATAACATGCTAGCTAGCCAATTTGATTACGAAGGATAAAATAGTAGCTACAAGCTACAAATATAACTTCCATGCTAATATTTATGTAGGAGGGAAGATAGTTGCAGCTTAACAAGAGCACAACATAGTGATACACATTCATGTGTAATGTGGAATGTTGGTATTCAATCCAACATAAAAGATAACAACACAATGTAAAGGTACAAGCTTCCTTGCAATTAGTGAAATGTAGAGAAAGTTAACTCGGCCGGAAGGAACGCGGCTAGGACTTCAAGTCCTGATACATGCACTTAAAAATAGATTTAGTAAGGCTATGCCTATTAAATATATATTACCCATATTTTCTTATGCCTTTACCCAAAATTCCTCCCTCTTTTAATGCCTTAATTACTTCAAGTAGTAATGTGCTTCATGCATTATCTATGAATAATCATTTCTAATGTTTCATAGAATCTAATCATACTTCTAGTATTCATTGGCTCAGGCATGAGATTCACATATCCTTGTACTATTCAGTGTACAACAAAATATTCAGGGTAGGACAGTTTATGGGCTAAAGTATTAAATACTTAGTTTGTAGGATTATACTATTTCTTGGCTAAATCAATCCTTCTAAGATCAGTTAATATGCCAGTATAGTCCAATTGTTCATGTACTTCTAGAAAATTCAATTCCCCTTCTACCTACATGGTAGTAGTGCACAAAGAACTATAACCTTCATGGTTAACTGAAGCTTACTTATGGATAAAATTAATACAAAACTTATTTAGATAGGCAAAATGGCAATTGTTTATATGTGAAACATATAAGTCTAATTTATTCCATGAGAAGTTAACATATATTACTTCAAATAAGAATTGCAACTAAGAATATTAAATATATCATATTAGTCTTCAAGCTAATAAATTAACCATGAACTCTTCTATGAGTATACAAGAACCACTTAATTTAACGGAAACTAAAACTTAAAGCACCACCACTACTACCACCAATACTTCATGATAGTAATTTCAAAGACAACAAATCTATAAGCACATGATTTAAGTTTTTTTCAAGCAAACCCCTTAAATATTATAAATAATATCCATTCCCGCATGCCTTAACTTCTATACATGATAGGCGATAGCTTCATGCTTTATTCAATAGTTATGATATATAGTCACAAGCCTTCAACGGGTGTAACATATGCAAGCCACATAGTCAAAGTTGATAATATACATTGACAAAATCTTTTTTACCATCTTGTCTTCTAAATATTTAATACCAAGCTTCAAGCTATTGTTTATAGAGCAGCATTATACCTAAATCTATAGGCATACAAGGTTGAAAATTTGACTTTCAATGCAACATGATATTCTGTAATCATAATTTGGGATTTTTCTCATGCAGTGAGTCCCATAATGCATTTGTTATTTCTCTCGGCCATATACTCATTCTAGAGAGTAATCAAGAAATATATATATCCTGAGTTCACTGCACTTTAGTGGTAGCAAAATATCCTACACGGATTTAATAATGACCATAACAAATAATTCTACTATTCAGAGCGATTCCATGAAATTTCTTCTTTTGAGGCATGCATATATTAACATAAATTGGATCATGTGCATATAAGTTTACTACATGTAAACAAGTAGCAAGATGCAAAATGTAGTGGGCGGTTATTCAAAATATTCTTAGAAGCATCCTAACATTTTTTAGGATTATTGTATATGCAATTTTCAAAAATAATACCAAAAATTCATTATGCTAGGAAAAACAAATATGAGTCCCTCAAGGGTGATAAGTCTAAGATCTGTAGGATTAAGAGAGCTCATACACCTTATATCATGTTTCTAGTGTAATCATTCAAGATTTTATTCTTGCAATTACATGATATATAATTCATATTGTGTGATAGATAAATGCATTCAAAAGAGCATAAGAATATTAACGCATAGCGTATATATAAACAATAAACAAATGTTTGTAAATAACATACACAAACTATTCTGCAGGAAAGAGTGCTTATTTGCTTAATTCAATGCCACTGTGATTTCTTTGCATAATCCAGATTTATTTTAGCTGATTATTTCTTATTTAATTCTGCTCCGTATTCTGGCTAGCCCTAAGAGATAGGGGTCCTGCGTTCAAGTTCAAATACCATGGCCTAGGCCATGCAGCCCCGACACGATGCGTGGTGGTGATGCGTTCGGGACATCATTACCGTGCACACCGATTTCAAACCAGCTGTGAGCCATAGAACACGCATGTTGATGCTGATGTCGGGTCGTCGGGAGGTGCAACGTTCATGGAGACGAACATGCTGGTTTGCTCCAGATCACGAAGGAGGTCGTCGACTTCAAGTCAGCAACGAGAACGGGACGTTTCGAGTATCAACGCTAGAGATATAAATCGTCACCGATTTCCATTTATACTTGGTATTCGATTGTCGATTCAGCGAAAAACACCTGGTAGCAGTAGCACTGAAGCCTTCAGGCTCGTGCAGATACAGATGCTGCCACTCGTCAGTAGCAATTGGCCGGCGAAGAACATCTAGTACATATACAGCTCGGCATAACTTCCGGTTTTTGACTTTCATCTGCCGTGCTATGCGTATTTTTCTTCTATGCATCAATGCATGTCCGCATATATAGACGTACTATATATATAGACGTACTATTCATTTCTTCTATGCATCAATGCATGTCCGCATACATAGACGTACTATTCTATAGCTGGCCGCATAATAAATTATTTTGTGACCACTTTAAGTTACGATAATTACTATATTAATTTATGAGATTATGGTAACTCCCTCACATTGAATTACTATAGCATTATGGTAAGTATCATTTTGAATTATAGTAATCCATGTATCGTAAATGTGTATTGTCATTATCGTAAATTGGAACAAATATTATCGTAAATCAAGGTGGCCATAGAATAAGTTATTCTGTGGCCAGCTGCAGAATAACCTTACCGTATATACGTACTGTTCTATAGCTGGCCGCAGAATAAGTTATTTTGTGGCCACTTTGAGTTACGATAATTACTATACTAATTTACGAGATTATGATAACTCCCTCATAAGTGATTTACTATAGCATTATGGTAAGTATCATCTTGAATTATAGTAACCCATGTATCGTAAATGTATATTGTTGTTATCGTAAATTGGTACAAATATTATCGTAAATTAAGATGTCCATAGAATAAGTTATTCTGTGGCTAGAATAGCCTTACCGTGTGTATATATATATATATATATATATATATATATATATATATATATATATATATATATATATATATATATATATATATATATATATATATATGCGCTACTGTATGCATGTATTATATATAAATTAAAATCAAAATAATTCAGCTTGATGCATGGCCGATCGGTACTGAACATGCGGCTCAGGATCGCACGACAGTGATTGTGCAAGATCGATTTCTCTGCAATGCAGACATGCAGTGATCTTCGTGACAGGAGCATGTATCCATGCGTATATTCTTGGTGTACCGGCCGTGTGTGTATGTCCGTACTTTCGTGTACATGTGTATTTCCTGTACAGTTCAATTATTCAAGAGAATAATATATGTAGACAGGCTTGATGGCTAGCTCACAAACGATTTACGATTCAAAGAGATCGATTCAAACATCGCAGATGATGTTAATTTAATCTATCTCACATACCGCATAGGGTAGTGGTCAGTAGATACATACCGCGTAGGACGTTTGGCATTGTCGTAGAATCACCTGTTTGATGACGATAATGTATGTCGATGCAGTTTAGATTAGTTGCAGGTAGAGCTAGTAGATCTGTTCCGCTAACAACGTCAGGATGTCGACGGCGTTGAAGTAGTCATGGCAGGGACATCAGCATGAGCGTCGATGTCAAAGGTCGCGGCGGCTTCAACGGCGATGTCGACGTAGAGTTTGTCGTGCTGATAACGTATTATAAAACATGTCACCAGAGGTTCTGACTTTTTTCTCTTCGTCTCTCATGATCTAACATAGTAGATGAAAGTAAAAGAACAAGTAGACACAAAATATGAAAACTATTCTTTATTTATCTAAATATTGATAATTACAACATAGAACTTCTATGTATATATAGTCTTGTCTAAGAATTTATAATAGCTCATAATTTATGGATTAGGATTAGGAATCCTCTTCTCATTTCCCTCTCGTACGTTTTACCAGAGGCGGAGCCACCGGATCCGATCGAAGGCGGTGCGGATTGCGGGGTGCGGAACCGTGCCCGTGACGACAGCTGCTTAGCACCGTCTCCGACTGCATTTCTGATTTCTCGCCTGCACAAGTCCTGCATTGGATCGCCGCCGTTTGGTTTAGCACCATACCGGAGCGTTTCGCTGGACGCGACCAGCTTAACGACGTGCCCGGCCAGCTACCCCTCGCCGGGCCTCGTAGCGGTGGCCCACGTCACCCCAAGCTTGGGGCAAAGGTGCTGGCTCGGCGGAGCGCAGAGCAACGCGTAGACCGGATCCAACATCCTCGCTCCGTCCCTCTCTATCGAACCACCACCTTACGCGAAGGCTGGCTCGCTCCGTCCCTGCTCTGCTCTCCGTAGAACCACCACCTTTTGCTTCTTTTTTTCTCCTCTAGTGAGCACCGAGAGAATGATGTGAACTATAAAAAGCATTTTTCTCCTCTAGTGAGCACCGAGAGAATGATGTGAACTATAAAAAGCTATTATAACCTATGTGCTATGAAAAAAGTTGTAAAATATTTAGTTAAAACAACTATGAAAAACCTACTCCCTCTGTCCATCGAACCATCACCTTTTGCTTCTTTTCCCCCTTGGTGTGACGGTTAAATTCGGATACCCCGTACGCACAGGGTGGCTCGCTCCGTCCCTGCTCTGCTCTCCATGGAACTATCAGAGAATGATGTGAACTATAAAAAAAGCTATCATAAGCTATGTGCTATGAAAAAAGTTGTAAAATAGTTGGTTAAAACTATGAAAAACCTACCACTTTATCCACAAAAAAATACAATTATGAGATCCTTACTAGTCAAACTAGCCTAACATTAAGTTTATAGTAAATAGTACTAGTATTTATGTTCCTAATAAATTTATTATAAAAATATATTCTATAACTAACCTAATGGTATTTATTTTGTATTATGAATGTTCATAATTTTAGTCAAAGTTCAAACTGTTTAACTTTTCAAAAAACAAAAATTATATTTTTTTTACGAAGGGAGTACCTTCTCTCTTTCTCCCTTAAAACAGGTGTTAAACGCCTCTCTATTTCCACTCGTTTGGAAAACCAAAAATCTAAAAGTAGGATCCAAAATACTATGAAAATTATACTATACGAAAATAGTTACTTCTAGAAAAACAGTTTCTCCGTTTGATTAGCATTCTGCTTTTTAAAAGCAGAAGCTAAACTAAACACAACATCTCTACCGACAACCATTTATGATCACAAAGCCATTATACCAAGATGCAGACAAGAGGCCAGCAAATAACGAAACAAGAACACCAGCAAGCTTAGCGGAAAAGGACAAATCGACAAGACTCGTCAGGATGCCACCGGACGGTTACATCTCCACACAGCGAAAGAAATGTTTAGTTTAGTTCCAAAAACTTTTTCCAAAAAGTATACAGTATCCATCACATCGAATCTTGCGATGCGTACATAGAGCATTAAATATAGACAAAAAAAACTAATTGCATAGTTTGGTTGGAAATCGCGAGACGAACGTTTTAAGCCTAATTAGTCCGTGATTGAATACTAATTGCCAAATAAAAACGAAAGTGCTACAGTAACCAAATTCCCAAATTCCACCCAACTAAACACAACCTTAGAGTGTTCAGCTGGTATGAAGTATTTACTGTTCATGTTAAAAAATATTATTTATGCTAGAATATTATAAGAGAAAAATACTGCTCCGGTTAAAAAAATAAATTGAATAAGCCGGCTTCTTTCCTAGGATTTGATGCTCCAGCGTATAGCTTTGAAACAAGGTGTTTTTCAGAGTGCCCGGCCCGCATGACTATGTCAAAATCCGGAGGGCGAATTCCATTGCTAAATGGCAAAAAATCACGTGGGCTTCATTTTCCATCCAATGAAGACGGCCTCTGCCTTTTACATCGCTTTGTACTATCAAACCAACAAAAAAAAAGTAGGGTTTACAACATTAGACCACATGTTACAACTGCCAATTCAAGCCATGTTTTCTCCGTCTCGCCTTTATGATTACATCTGCAACATACAGAAGACAAAAGTACTCAAAACCTGCCATACGCCGTAAGGAACACCAAAATGTACAGACTGCACACCACAAAGAATTGGCACAAGTGGAGGGATGCATGTCATCTTTTATCCACTCATAGTCTAATACTGCTATGTAAGGAACCGTACGTATAGTTGCCTCGTGGTAACTGTGCGAGTGCAAGAAACAGGCCCCTAGTGCATGAACATACATCTGAACCACGCAATTGAGAGCACTGTCACTATGGACCAGCTACCTGCTTGAGGCACTGCATCTTCTGACATCTAAAGTTGCCGCCTATCATGTTTCATACTCAAGAATGATTCATACTCCTATATCAAAGGAAGGGATGGAAGGACAAAGAGCAGGTACACCTCCAGTGTTAATCAATAATTTTTTTAACACATTAATTAATCAGCCTGTTCGCTTGTTGGTTTTAGCCAGGGCTTATCAACCAGCCAACAGTGTTTTCCTCTCACAACAAACCAGCACCAGCCGGGCTTATCAGCCCATAAAACAACCAGCGAACAGGTTCAATCATTCCATTATTTGAAGGGTCTACTCTATTGTCGCAGTCGATAACAGCCTCAAATATCAGGTCCCGTGCAATTACAGTACATAAACAAACCCTTATGGAGAAAAAATAAACAAACTTATTCAACAAAGAGCAACCCAGACATCATAAATTGCCAACCTTCCCGAAAATTCAAGGTAGATAGTTAGCATCAGTACCTGCAACGAGCTTTGTCTCAATTCTCAAGTGCCTGTGCTCTGAAAGTCTTCTAGGGAATAGACCAAAGCACTCTTTCAGAAAAAAACAGACCAAAGCACCCACTTGCTTAATGCACCCCATAACCATGTAGAAGAAGAGTGTCTGCTATCACATTCCTTGCTTCGGAACATAATGTTTCTGCATCATTTCCTTGAATAGGTCGGTGAATAATCACCTTTACTGAACCTGAATTGAGAATTCCTTCCATTCCAGATGGCATCAATTTCCCAGTTCCGATAAGAGTAATAGGTATCACAGGAGCTCCGGTCTTTGCGGCGACACTGAAGGCACCACGCTGAGAAAAATTATGACAGCATGTCACTGCTCCAAGAAAAAGTTAAAAGCATAATGAACAGAGAAATAAGATATAGTTTGGTAAAACCTAACCTTAAATACACCTAACTTGCCATCTCTACTTCGAGTACCCTCTGGAAAGAAAAATACAGAAGCTCCTTTTCCCACCAAGTCCACGCACCGTTTGAGACAATCCTGCATTTCCAAAACCAATGTTATGCAGAACATGGAGCGCAAATTGAAATATGGTGTCTAGTTAGGAAATAGAATTACATAAACTTGGTTATTTGGTTTACTTATATATGTTTTAAAGCACATGCCAAAGCTGTGTAAACCAAAAGGAAGAAGAAAGAAAGTGAGCATGGCAGGCAATTTACAAAACAAAACTGCCTTATGTGTCCCTCTAAATGATCCAAAAAATATAGTATCATCACAACTTTATGTAAACCATAATCTAAATAGGGATGAGTTTACTCATACCAGCTGGCTCCTGCTGTCGATACGCCGCAGAGGAATCACACCCAAGAGATACATTGCCCACCCTATAATAGGGAACATAAAGATACTGGTCTTGCTTATAAATTTGAAGCACCTCCCTAGAGTTAGAAGGGTATAAATATCCAAGAAGCTCTGATGGTTAGCAACATAGACTCCAGGACTGCTATTTGGAGGTAGATTCTCCATTCCCTCAACCTCAAGCTTGTAGAACATGGAAATTGTCAACGTAGCCCAAATCTTCGCGATGTAGTGCTGCACTCTCCTACGGTACCGGTCAAATAGCAACACGAGTGGATGAACCACAACCATAGCTACAAACAAAAAGATTGCTGCAACTGCAGTCACCAAATAGAAGCAAACCCCTCTGACTCTTGAAACCAATTGCACGCCTGTTAAAATAATTTCAAGTTAGCACAAGGAGATCCAATTCTATCTATAGTTTGATATTTGCATTTTTCTCTGGACAATTCATTTCACAAAAACTATTTGTCGCCTTGTTGTACATGACCACATGTTTTCCAATAAGCATGAGACACAACTAGTACCTGCATCTATTGATTCTTCTACATTCCTGAAACAGTGAAACACAATGGTGCAGTACTGCTACACCATGCTATAAGGTGTCTAAAAGGTTACACACTGCCAGATGTGTCCCTATTTCTATTGTTGAAAAATGCAATGACGCCTTTCAGTTAGATGGGAGTGCCGGTTGTAACCATAGTTGATAGTATTTAATCATAGGAACCAAACGACTGTTTGTTTTTGCATTATGAATCTGCTGAGCATTTGCAACAGCGATTCAGGCACTGCAGGTTTGCAAAGATTTCCGCACTCCATAACTTGGGGCATTTAACTTTTTGCAATCATGAGTTCATGAGAGGGGTCACGCTTAGCCCCTCTCACATTAACTCTTCTCATAAAGTGAGAGATCATTTACCGGACATCTCACGTCCATCTAAAAAACGATTGAAGACATTTTAACATACTCAGCAAGCTGGATACCTGACAGCGCCGGCGTCGAATCCCCAGCATCCGCGGCGGCTGCGCCACCAGCGACGACATCCGACCACACAACCAAACCTCTCCGCCGGCGCCACCTCGTCGCCAAAACCTGCGTACTCGGGGACCGGAACACCGCCACCGACACCCGATGCCGCAAGGTCCTCGCCCCACCGCCGCCGCCGTCGCCAACGGCCGCCACTACGAACCAACCAATAAATCATAGATAAGATAAGATCAGCACCGTGGCTTCCCCCCTGAGACGGCCTAGCGGGCGAGCAGAGAGGCGTCAGCGATACCGTGGGCGGACGAGGAGGAGGAGGAGGCGATGGGGAGAGGCGACGCGGCGGGCCCCGGCCGGATGAGCGTCCCCATGGTCGGCCCGCGCAACCAACCCCTCGCCGCCTCGTCGCACGCTCCGTTCCCACAACGGGGGAAGAAGAGTCTGGGGCCCGTGATCTCGTTCGCGGCGACGGAGTATGGCCGGCGACGCGGACGCGGTGGGGAGGTGGCGCGCACGTGGCGAACGTGGGATGGGGAGATGGTGGCTTCGCTGGAGAGACGAGCGAGGAACGGATAAAATCGTGGGGCGGGGGGTCGGACGGTCGGTGGGCCGTGGGTATTCGGCGACGCGGACGCGGTGGGGAGGTGGCACTGCTCGCGGCTCGAGCGCGGACGGGTACGGGTAACGGGTTGATGTCTGCGTGCGTGCGCCGGCGACGCGACGCGACCGGTGGGGTAGGGGGCTACCGGCCGGCCGGCCGGCGGCACGTGGGTCCAAATGCGCTAAAAACCTCGGCGTTTTGCATCGAGGTTTTCAAAGTTTCTTGTGCGGTTTGGAACTTACCTGGAAGGCCGATGTTTGTTTTACTTCTTTAGCTGTAGTTGCAAATTTGTTGGTTTGGAACTTGCCTGGAAGGTCGATGGTTTCCTTCTTGTAGTTGCAAATTTGTTCAGCTGAACCTCTGAACCTGCAGGAGTAGAACAAATCTGCTACCTTTTGGGGCTCATTCGGTTAGCCCGGGTAATTGCTCCAACTGATCAAAGATTATATATAGTCAAGTAAATCCGGGTAGGAATTGTTCCGGGGAATGATTCCTGGTAACCGAATGAGCCCTTATGGAGTATATATATGTTGCTCTTGCCGATCCAAATAAATCAGTACCATTTTCGGTTCGAAAGTAAATGCACTTACAATTAATACTGATAACAGGGCACAAATAAATCAGTACCATTTTCGGTTTGAAAATAAATGCAGTTACAATTAATACTGATAATAACAGGGGTTCATACCAACTACTACTACCACTTTCGGGAGCAATCTTTTAAGCTCAAGCAACAGATCACAGAGATTCTAATTCCCTCAGAACAGTTCGTAGATAACGAATTAAGGAGCGCATCCTCCTTAGCTATTGACAGGCCGTGCAGTATAGCACGGGCCATTTGGATCTTTAGAATTGAATTTATTTTAATAATTACAATTTAGATATAGATTGGTTAAGCTAATATAGTTGTATATGGAATATATCTGTATATTTATTGTTATATATGTAAGGGATATATATTTATATTATGTATTTTTATTGTAGAAAAGTGAGTTGAAGAATGTGCTATACGTTGAAAAATAGAATTATAACATAGTAATCTGTAGAATCCATTTCCATCCTCCCACTCTATGAATTTAAGATAGGCTTATTTGTAAGCTTGAAAAAGTTATAAAATATAAAATTCCAAGCCAAATAGCCTAATTTATCATATAGATTTCAATTCCTCTAAAATGAAAGAATCCAACCAACCCCTAAAAGATTTATATACCTTCGGTTACACTGTTTACATACAACATCGTCATTTTCTACAACCGGACAATGCTTTGAACTTATGAGGTCTTTACATGGAGAGCGACATAGCCCTGTTCGTTTGACTGATAAGCCATAGCTAAAAGTACTGTCGGCTGATTTATCATGAAAAAAAATAATATTCGTTGACTGAAAAAATAGAGCTTATAAGCCAAGCGAACAGGGCAATAGTTGAATTGCACTGCTATCATGTCATACACACTCTTTAACTTGTCAGATTTAGGCATGTGTGGTCACTGATTCCATTGTGACACCAAAATACAACCTGTAAGGCAGAGCCGAAGAACTGAGACAGCACAACTACATGCCCTATGGCCTATGCTGTTATTGTACATTCATAATATGGACTATTCCTAGAATACGGAAACAACATCATTTCGGGAGAGGTGAAGAAACTGAGAGAGACAACAGGATCAGAACAACATGTGGGACAAAAGAAAGAATAAAATCACGGTTAGCTCCCAAGCCCACTGCACGCCAGCCTGCATCCATTTGTCGCGCCCTGGCCAGGTGATGAGTAACACCTGTGTGTGCTTCGGCTGCACAAGGTCAGTTAATCTGTACAGGGCGCCTCTTCAGTCTTCCCACTTCTATGATTGCCGGCATCTTTCAATGACTTCAGTGACAGCTGAATGTGTTTCCCTTGTCATCATGTTGAGTTGCAGATGAAATGACTGCACGAGAACAAGATGATTGGGTTATAAGCAAAACTAGCTCAAAGCTGTCGCAGAAAGGGAAATCTGGAAAACAACTGAGAAATTTTTGAAGCTAGAGCCGTCACATACTATCTAGTAAACATGCCAGAAAAAGAATAAATAGATATAGGCTACACAAAGAATAGGGATAGGCATCTATGGACATGACATATTACTGGTCCCCAAAAATGGTAGTCCATCATGTATCTCTCGAACGTTGCTTGTGACGGTACATTCAGAAATTTTGGAGACATACCACAAATCTCTCTAGCACTGGTACAAGAACTTTTAAGTTGTTGTCCGGAAGGCAACTGGAAATGGCTCCTCGAACCTTCATACTGTGGCAGCAAACATACAGTTCAGAAGCTAACGGCAGTGGGGCTCACATTAAAATTATAACAAATTAAGTAAACATTATGAAATAAGGCAGTATGGACCTTTCCGTTGAAAGAAAGGCGAGCACAAGTGCTGCATAGGCCTCCACGATCATCATTTCAGCTTCGCGTTCTCCTTGCAACAAAGATTCTTCATCATCCTGAAAATCAGAAATAGCCATCAAATAAATGGCTCACAAGAGTCATACGATATGCAGAACACAGTTATACGTTTCTAGGTAGCATGTAGAAATATAACATATAGAAAAGCCATAATTGCATTGCCAACACAGAACTAAAAGGTGCTAATTTAATTCTAAGCTCCAGCTAACCTTTTGGCAATCTCAAGTGTCTACAAATAAACATATATATTTATATTCCTGGTGCTCCTTTTGTCTACCCAACTGCCAACTGATACTCTGATTATATTGGCAGGTTTATAACAGGATACAAAATAGCAGGGAGAAATGATGGTGGTCTAATGAAGAAATTGCAACTTATATGAAAACATTGCCTCATAATAAATGATGAATCAAACACCAATGTACGGTTCATATAAAAAAAAGAACACTGCTGGATTTTGTATTCTAGTGCACATGCACCTGATTTTTTTCATTTTAGGATGATTTTTTTAAAAATAAAAAATATGAGTTTGCATGCCAACCTCTAAGACAAAGTACATCTATGGTTGCACTATGGATGTGCCAAGTTCCAAGTATGCGTTTTGAGTAGGTTCCCATGTTTCCACCTAAGATGTGGTTTTCCACTACATAGTTTCCCCTATATATATATGCCAAGATAAGGGCAGCCTGTCATTGATAACATTACACCATGCCCATCAGTTAGAATTGCCGTCTGCCAGGTGTGGAAGGTGACCACACTTTGTTATTATGTTGTAAAATATGAAAACATGAGGATTAGAATTACCGGTGATATAGCTTCAGCAGTTTCCCCGGTACCTTGACTTGCTAAGAATATTGAACAGAGCAGGGGTATGACATCCCTCTGTACATCTTTGCTATCTGGATTTTGAGATAGATTGACAGAAACACGGGCATTCGCAAGTCGCACCCTGTAGCCAGGTACAGTCAGAATTACAGGCATTGACTAGAGGATGTATAGCAACTTTCCAGATCTAAGAAACTGTCATACCAGTACTATTTACATGAATGGAGCAAATGGAGGCAAGGAAAGGGGGAGTCCTACCTATTAAGGCTATCCTTCTCCACAAGGTTGACAAGCAATCCCAATATGGCGACCAGAAAATCAAGTTCATAGTCTCGCAATTGCTTAGTTTTGATTTGGAGTGACTTGCTGTTCTGGGAAGACGAGAGATCACCAGAGGACACTTCTTTCATTTGATTGTTACTGTCCATGGAGAAATCAAATGAGGGGAAATGTTTAATGATCAAGGAGGCCATGGTATTAATTCCACCACATGACGCAATCTGTTCGCAGCCAGATGGGTTTTCATTTGCCAAGTTCATAAGAACCTGCCACAAAATTAATGGAAGATGTTAGATACATCTCATTGCAAATGTAATAAAAACAAGTAGTCCCTCAATAACATGCCAGTGGCTGGCCTGCAGCAAAAGATGTTTGTTTGGTAAAGCTAGATGATCAAAACTTTCACAATGACCAGCAAAGTAGAAGTAGCAACTAAGCTTAAAACCTGTAAAGTTTTAATTTTGCATAAAGCTCACCCACTGCTCAAGCATAATCTCGCCCAAAAAAAACAAACAAAACAAAACAAACTAGCATCTGTCAGAAATGGTTAACACCAATGTTATTAAGGCGTCGCTTTGTCGTCGCTTAATCACCAAGGCGCTCCACGCGGGACGCCACAGCAGACAACTCGCCTTACGGGGAGTCCTCTGTTCTGGGCGGCGGGAAAACGCGTGAGAAGGATTGGATCGGCGGGGTAAACTGAGAGAGAAGGGGTGCGCAGGAGAAACAGAATGCGCCGGAGGGAGAGAGAGCGAGAGGTGCGGCAGTGCTGGAGAAACAGAGCGCGCCTGTGCGGGCTGCGGCCATGTTCCCCCAATCGGCGCTGACCTGCAACATCTTGCCTCCTCTGTTCCTCCATCGAGCTGCAGCGTCCAAAGAGAAATAGCCAATCTAGGAATCTCTCTAATTGAGCCTAATTGATCCTGATATATACATATCCTAATACAAAGCCCGCAGTCGTAGCGGAAGAATCATGGACGCATAGACTGGTCCGAAAATCAGTGAAGAGCTGGACGGGTAGAGCCTTGGTCATGATGTCGGCGAACTGATGTGCGGATGGGACATGAAGCACCCGGAACTGTCCCAGAGCAACCTTTTCGCAGACGAAGTGGATGTCGATCTCGATGTGCTTTGTGCGGCGGTGGTGGACAGGGTTGGCAGTCATATAGACGGCGCTCACATTGTCACAGTAGACAACCGTCGCAAGCGGGATGCGGATGTGGAGCTCCTGGAGCAACTGACGCAGAATCTAGGAATCTCTCTAATTGAGCCTAATTGATCCTGATATATACATATCCTAATACAAAGCCCTTCTGTTCCTCCGTCTATCAAGCAAGAAGAGCAGCACATCTGGAGAGAGGGAAGCAAGAGACAGAGAGGGGCGGAGGCGGAGCGGCAGTGGAGAACGAGAGAGAGAGGTGCGGCGGCGCTGGAGAGAGAGGATTGGGAGTTCGAGAGATGAAGCAGGAAGGTCAAAGGTGAGGGGTATATGGGCTGCCTGCCTGGTGGGCTGGGCCAGACTACTTCTTGCTCCTTCTCCTTTCTTTTTCCTTTTTCCTTTTTGTTTTTCTTCATTATCTACCACTCTAAGCTGCTCTTTTAAGATTCCCTTAAGATGTTAAGGCGTCGCCTCGCCTCATGCCTTAGTCGCTTAAGCGTAAGGCAGTAGTCAGTCGCCATGCCTCGCCTTACCGCCTTGAAAACATTGGTTAACGTTGCTATTGTGGATAAGCAGGTAATGTGAATGTTCTTATGGTAGGTGTGAGTATACAAATTGACACATGGAATAGAACTATAGAAGTACCGATGTCTGCAAATTTTGTATATAAAAATCACGACAATTGGCGATCATCTGAAGGATATACAGCTTCCACAGCTTTTTATCAATGTTTAAAAGATGCCAGGCAACAAGAGTTATAGAGGTAAACCAAGACAAGAAAGATCAAAAGGAAACATGATCCATTACCTTAACTGATGCCAAAAGGCAATCTTCCAAAAGATTGGACTCATCTACAGCCTTAGAATCAGAAGTTGCACCTGACTGATAAATATCTTCAGGTTGACATAATTCAGGACTTCCCATTACTGCAGTCCCACAATCATCCAGCACTTCTCCATTAGATCGTTTCGCTCGCTTCCGTGGTGATTTCCTTTTTGGACCAAATAGATCCCAATTTGAAGGTTCTTGATCAATACCATCAAATGCAAATGGGTCATCACCACCATTACTCAAATCAGTGTGTACATTTTCAGATAGACGCCGCTTTTTTGCCATTTCTCTGGAGTTCCAATCAGAAGTGTATGCTTTTATAGAAATCCAACCACTTGAGCCTCTGATTGTATTAGTTTTAGAACGATCCTTTCTTACATTGAGCTTCAAACTAGCACCATTACTATGTTTCACTCCAAGTGAACCACTTGATGCCCCATCGCTTGAAAAAGATGAAGAATTGAGTGTCCTTTGTGACTGAGAGACAACACTGCTAGAAGAGATAGTAACATGAGAAGCTTCTGATTTGGAAGATGAGCAATCCTGGTGCCTTTGATTCAGTAAAAGGCTCTTTTTCTTTGAGTTATTGCACTTGCTATGATGATTCAATAAGCTCAAACCTCTACTGTCTGCTGCACAATGCAATGTTCAAAATGTAACTATGTTAAACTTAAAAGGAACAAGTATTATTGGCCTTCACATTAGATCAGAAAGATAACAGAAGCATTTGTGGTGGCCCAGATAGTATTGATAACACCAGATGGTACAGAGATCTTGAAATATATATAATTGGTCAGGAGAATAATGGCACAATTTAATGAAAATTCATAAAACGGAAACTAGTGGAAGTTTTGGCATCAACCCTAGTTAGATGGATTGAATTTGAAATAGATACATACAAGGGTGATCATCATATTCAGGCTTGCATAGCAAAGGTTCGCAATATAACTATAAAATGAAGTCATTTTATTACCAGAGCAGGCCCCGTTGCAAACTTTAGTATTTTTTGGATCTGCTTTTCTTGAAACAGTGGACAGTTTCTGAAGGAGAGAGAGAGCTGCAGCAACAGGAATAACAATCAGATTCCAAAAGGGGGTGTCGAGCTTTACATTTAAGTCTTGAGTAGTAGTAATATTAAATTAGTATGCAATTACCTGATAGTAATTCAATAATACTGAGAATGACACCAACAAAAGGAAGTGAGGGGCACTTAGGGCTCAATTTTCGACTCATGCTGAGCAAATGGGTCTGGAAGGAACAAAATGAGATAATTTAGAATACATTGTAAAATAATACAGGTAGCACTTAGCAGCAAACATGGGAACACCATTACAGCAGAGAAGAAGCACAAAACATCGTAGAGAGCAGTGAGACAGAAGCAAATCGAACAAACAAGATACTGAAGATTACCTTGTTGTTGTCACTTAGAAATGTGGCATTCTCCAAAATTTTCAAACATTTCAAGAGGAGTGCGGTACTTTGCGGAGGAGCTTCTTCCTTACCCTCCACAGCTGTAGTGGAGGCATCCTTTACAAGTTTCTAATACACAAGGTTTACCACCAGAGGAAGATTGTTATTGCAGTCACTTAGCACAAACATATATTACTATTGCATATATTTATCAAACAGGTGACATGTAAAGATGGGGACAAACGATATACAGATCGGCACCCTAAGGACAAAAATATGGAAAACCTAAAGAAGGTCAGTACTAGAGTACTTGGATATCCAGAAAAGGCAAATATCAACGGAATTCAACAGAACAAAAAGACATCTATGTTGTGTTTGGTTTCAGTAAAGAGGTGGTCCATTGTCATCTCACCCCTCAACTTCTTGTTTGGTTTGAGTATTGGAATAGGGTGATCCATCACCACCACACTCCTCATATACACACAATTAGCATATGTATGGAGAATGGGATCATCCTACCAAAATTCATATAGGATCACCTGATGATGGACCACCCATCAAGTATGAGGTGATTCTGTTAGACTGCTATATTATGGGCTATTAGCATTGCCGTATGGGCTGTTATGTCCTGGGCTTGGGCTGTAGGCGCCCCTTGGGGTTTTATGGTAGATGATCTTGGTTTAGGCAAGGATCACCGTTGATTGGGTGTTTCTATAAACCCTTGACAATCCTTGCCTATATATTGTACTCATTTGGTACCTCCATAATCAATCTACTAAGTTTTCCCGAGCCATCTCTTCTTTCATGGTATCACGAGTCTGGGTATTCCCGATTCTACCTCCGCTGCCCTAGCGCGCCTCCTCTCCTCGGCTGCGCTCCTCCCCAGCGCCCCCCCCCCCCCCCTCTCGGCTGCGCTCCTCCCACCCATCTGCGCCGGCTTCCCTGCTGCGATGCCTGGGACTCCCCCCCTCTCCCACAACAGCAGCAGCCGCCGCCACCGCCTCCTCCAAGGCTACCGTCCCCACGGTTTCCAGCCTGGACTCCGATGCCCAGGCCACGGCTGCTGCCGCCGCCAAAGCTGCTGCCGATGCGGATGCCGCTGCGTGCCTGCGTGCAGCCAATCGCAAGGCTGCGCGCGATGCCGCCCTCGCGCGCGCCGCCGCAGCTGAGAAGGAAGCCCAGGCTGCCACTTTGGAGCGCGACGCCGCCGCCACCCGCGCTCGCGACACCCTGGCACGCGCCGAGCAAGAACGCGCCGCCGCTGGCGCTCCCGCGGACAGGGATGATGAGGATGACCTCTCCGATCACGCCTCTGACCACAACGACAACACCGATCTGCATCAAGCCCTCCTTCTGCAAGAGGCTGCTGCAATCGCCAACCTCCACTCCCAGGCTGTTGCGGTCCAGAACATCGGCAATCTTGTCACGGTTGTTCTCGACCTCAACTCCGGCAATTTCAATCGGTGGCGCGATCAGTTCCTCCTCATCATTGGGAAGTATTCCCTTCAACACCATGTCCTGCAGGACTTACCGGCGCCTGGTTTCCCTGACTGGCAGCGCATGGATTGTGTTGTCATGGATCCTATGCACCATCTCTGACGACCTCGCCGCGACGATCTCAGCGCGCAACTCCACTGCCCGCGACACTTGGCGCGCCGTGGAGTCCTAGTTCTTCAATAACCGCGAGACACGCGCCCTCCTCCTCGACGCCAAGCTCCGCAACTTCGTTCAGGGTGATCTGTCCATCACCGATTACTGCAAGGAGCTCAAGCGCATGGCGGACACGCTTGGTGACTTAGGTGAAGTCGTTACCGACCGCACCCTCGTCCTCAACCTCATTCGCGGTCTGAATGAGCGCTTCAAGACCGTCGGCATGCATCTCCGGCGAGGGCGCCCCTTCCCCACGTTCCTGGACGCGAAGGCAGACCTCCTGAAGCAGCCTGCAGCCTCCAGTGTCGGCTCCGAGGGTGGCTCTGCTTCCTCCAAGAACCGCTGCGGAAAACGCGGCGGCCGGCACGACGGCACTGGTGGCACCCCGGCGCCCAGTCCAGCGCGCCCTTTGGTGGACAATTTAAGCCTGGCAGCTCTGGCTCTAGGGGCGCGTCATGGCCCTCCTACCGCCCGTGGGCCGGGGCCATCCAAACGTGGCCTGGACCACAGCCTGGGCAGCGGCCTCCACTTGCGCCACTGCCTGGCACCCCTCAGCACGCTATGCTGGCCCAGCAGACTCTTCAACAGCATGCTGTGCCTGCCCCGGCCATGGAGAACACCGGTTCTTCGACTGCACCACCCCCCTAGCTACTACCAACAGCACGTCGGGCTTCCTACATGGGATCAGTCATCTCTGGCCTCGACATTCAGCACCATGACGCTGCAGCAGCCACAAAACAACAATGTCTGGTACTTCGATTCAGGTGCAACCTCTCACATGTCCTCACATTCCGATTCGCTTTCACATACTACTTCGCGGTATCCTACTCCATCGTCCATTGTTGTTGGTAACGGATCCTTACTCCCCGTTACATCCACTGGCTCTACAGTTATTTCACCATCTTTCCGTCTTAATAATGTGCTGGTTTCCCCACAACTTATTAAGAACCTAATTTATGTTCGCCAATTTACTATCGATAACAATTGTTCTGTTGAGTTTGACCCGACTGGGTGTTCTATGAAGGATCTTCTATCTCGGAACGTGATCGTCAGGTGCAATAGCTCCGGACCGTTGTACCCTCTTCGGCTGCCAGCTGCTCAGTCCTTGGTCGCCGCCACCGAGTCTTCACTTTGGCATCGCCACCTCGGTCATCCTGGACACGACCGCACCCTCTCCAAGCTTGCGTCGACTCTTCCTACTTATCGTCATGATACTACTACTGTTTGTCATGCATGTCAATTAGGTCGTCATGTGCGTCTTCCATTTCATTTGTCAACTTCTCGAGCGTCCAATAATTTTGATCTGATACATTGTGATCTGTGGACATCACCTGTTCTTAGTGTCTCGGGCTATAAATATTACTTGGCTATTCTTGATGATTGTTCACATTATTTATGGACGTTCCTCTGAAGTTGAAATCTGACGCTTTTCTGACAATCGCTCACTTTTTTGCCCTTGTGTCCACTCAGTTCGGCACCACCATCAAGGCAGTTCAGTGCGACAACGGTTGTGAGTTTGACAACTCCAGCTCCCACACATTCTTCCTTACTCATGGTGTTCGCCTCCGCATGTCGTGCCCATACACTTCCTCCCAGAACGGTAAGGCCGAGCGTATCATTCATTCCATTAACAATGTGGCTCCCTACTGTTCCAGGCTTCTCTACCACCCTCATTCTGGGTCGAGGCTATGCAAACAGCCACATATCTCATTAACATCTTGCCCACCAAAACACTGAGCTCATCCACCCCGCACTTCGCCCTCTTCGGCACAGCGTCCTCCTATGATCACCTACGCGTTTTTGGCTACACTTGTTATCCCAGCCTGTCCGCCACAGCTCCCCACAAACTTTCCCCTCGATCCACCTTGTGTGTCTTCCTGGGGTATTCAGCTCATCATAAAGGATATCGCTGCCTTGATCTCTCTTCTAATAGAGTTATCATCTCTCGTCACGTCATCTTTGATGAGTCAGCATTCTCTTATGCTGAGCGTGCCTCCACTACATCCCCGGCAGACTTTGATTTTTTGGACATTACTGACTATGTGCCGGCTCCCATCGGATCGCCGATCCGAATTGGCGTGCTGCCATGGAGGAAGAACATGTTGCTCTTCTCCAAAACCACACATGGGATCTTGTTCCCCGCCCCCCTCGGGCTAATGTGGTCACCGGGAAGTGGATTTTCAAGCACAAGTTCAACGCCGACGGGTCACTTGAGCGGTACAAGGCACGCTGGGCCCTTCGTGGCTTCACTCAGCGGCCTGGCGTGGATTTTTCAGAGACTTTCAGTCCAGTTGTGAAGCCTGCCACAGTTCGCACCGTGCTTTCTCTGGCCTTGTCTCACCAGTGGCCCATGCACCAGCTCGATGTGAAGAATGCCTTCCTACATGGCACCTTGTCAGAGACAGTGTATTGTGTACAGCCGTCTAGCTTTGAGGATCCCACCCACCCTGACTTCGTGTGTTAGCTCAACAAGTCCTTGTATGGGTTGAAGCAGGCTCCTCGCGCTTGGTACAGTCGGTTCGCCACTTTTCTGTTGTCTCTCGGGTTTGTCGAAGCCAAGTCAGACACCTCGCTCTTCGTCTACAGGCACGGCTCAGATATTGCCTATCTCCTCCTGTATGTGGATGACATCATCCTCACAGCCTCCTCCCCGGGTCTCCTTCGGCCCGGATCATTTCGGCCCTCCAACAGTTCTCAATGAAGGATCTTGGCAAACTGCATCACTTTCTTGGTATGCATGTTCAGCAGTGTGGTGACGGTCTCTTCCTTTCACAGCGGCAGTATATGATGGATATCTTGGACCATGCTGGGATGGCTGAGTGTAAGCTGTGCTCTACTCCAGTCGACACAAACCCCAAGGTTGCAGTTGCTGATGGTCCTCCTGTGGCTGATGCAACAGATTATCGAAGTCTTGCTGGCGCATTACAGTATCTGACCTTCACACAGCCTGACATCGCCTATGCTGTCCAGCAAGTCTGCCTTCACATGCATGACCCACGGGCACCACACTTGGCAGCACTCAAGCACATCCTTCGCTATGTTCGGGGCACTCCACTTGGGTCTACTATTGCGGCCATCTCCCGCCACTGATCTTGTGGTCTACACTAACGCTGATTGGGCTAGTTGCCCTGACACGCGCAAGTCCACCTCGGGCTACGCCGTGTTCCTCGGTGATAATCGTCTCCTGGTCCTCCAAGCATCATAATACAGTCTCCAGATCCGGTGCTGAAGCTGAGTACCGCGCGGTGGCCAATGGTGTTGCTGAGGCCTCTTGGCTGCGTCAGCTCCTGCTCGAGCTCCATGCCCCCCTTCGGCGACCTACTTTGGTCTATTGTGACAACATTAGCGCTGTCTACATGTCTTCCAACCCGATTCGGCATCAGCGCACCAAGCAGATCGAGATTGACCTCCATTTCGTTCGGGAGAAGGTTGCCGCTGGTCATGTTCATGTCCTGCATGTGCCAACATCATCCCAATATGTGGACATCTTCACCAAAGGTCTTCCATCTTCGGTCTTCACAGAGTTCAGGTCCAGCCTGAACGTGCGCGGTGGCGACGATCAGACTACGGGGGCGTGTTAGACTGCTATATTATGGGCTATTAGCATTGCCGTATGGGTTGTTATGTCCTGGGCTTGGGCTGTAGGCGCCCCTTGGGGTTTTATGGTAGATGATCTTGGTTTAGGCAAGGATCACCGTTGATTGGGTGTTTCTATAAACCCTTGACAATCCTTGCCTATATATTGTACTCATTTGGTACCCTCCATAATCAATCTACTAAGTTTTCCCGAGCCATCTCTTCTTTCAAATTCCTCAAACCAAACACCCCATTAATGACTATTTGATGGGAGTGTTAAGAATTATAATCTTGGGAGTATATGGTATGGGAATTCAAATTTCAAGGCTTTCAAGGGTATTGCTTGATCGTTTCTCCAAAGTTCAAATCGTACTGGTAATCACAGTTAGGGTACATTTGAAATCTAAAACTTTTCAACCAAAGCCATTATTGTAACATGTTTTTCATGTTGCTCAAAATATATTCTTCCAAATTGCAGCTTCAAGTATACTGGAACATGAATTGTAAAAGTTAACCATCTTACCATAGCAAAACAAATAATGCTAATTTAATAGTTTTGTCTAAACCTGTTAGAAAACATACATAGACATAAATAAAGTCTTACCTCCAGTTCTGAATGGCAATTCACCATAACATTAAAAATATTATCAAGGCCACCCGACTGCCTTAATGTTTCTTTGAAATTTCCTCCAAGTTTCAACACCATGTCAGATGTATCTGTAAAAATGTTATAGCACTTCAGAGTGATGATGGCAAACCTTGCTACTAAATCAGGTTTATTAAATTAAAGGTAAGAAAAATACTCCAAGCTCTAAACAAGACTACAATCAATAGCAAGTGAAACAATAACCAGAAAAAAATCATCCATGTAATGCTGTAATATTTGATTTTATTGCTTTGACTAATAAAATCAGATCTGAAGGGGAATCGTGATCAAGAAATTTGATTAGAGAACTTACCCTCTAATGCAACAGCAGACAAGCACGCCTTTTCCATTGTCAACAAAGCAAGCCACTTTGAACATAGTTCCGGCCTTGTTGTTCTCTTATCATCCCTGTCTAGTGGCTTGATCTCTTTGAAGCTTAAGAGAATTTCTTCAACTTTTAAAAGTATGTCCTCTGAACTAGAGTCCGCATCCTTATTGGAAGCATTAAGCATTTGAAATTTACTAATTCCAAGAAGTTTGGAACCTATTGATGGCGCTTTAGCATCAACGACATTCACCGGAGGGTTTAATAATTTAAGAAGGAAATGGACACAAGTTTCTGAATCCAGAGAATTATTATCTTGGACCTGAATAATAACAAAGGAAACAATAAGCAGAACCCATATTGAAGTACAACTACCTTAGTTCCAGAATCTAGTGCCACCAATCAAATTTCTAAAGGTTGACGATTTGTATGCCTGTAAGGTTAGAGTTACATAGATTCACTTTATGAAAATATCATTAGAGTTATCGTTAGAATGCCTCCATTAAGTTGTAGCAATGGACAAAGTTGCATCTCACGGGCGATGAAAAGTCAAAAACTTTACTAAGTAAAAAAGAAAGGAAGTGGTAAAAGAGAAGAACCATTGGTTAATTAAATATTACATCTTATAAAACAAGAGAGATAGTCATTTAGGTCAAACTAATGAAAAAGGTTAAATGTCAAGTTGTCAACACTGACTGAGATTTACTTCCAAACAATTTCTAGTTAGTTTTTATATTAAAAAATATTGAGATTAAAATCATGGTGTTCCTTGTTTGATTTTCTCATAGGACATGCCAGCCTTGTAATGTGAAAACAAGTGGCATTGTAATGCCAAAGAAGTGGTTGTAGCTAAAAGAGAAAACACAATGGAAATTAATAGCTTTTCTCCACCTTGTAATCATCTAGGCGAAGGCGACTTTGAGATAAGAGGTATTTAATATGCATAACAGCATGCAGGATTTAGACTGAGATCAAGAGGTACTCACATCACTTGCCAAAACAAATAAAAGAGCTCCTGCAGCAATAGCGCAGGGAGGATCATCAATGTCCAGAACCAAAATAGCCTCGATAATTTGCTGTACCAATCTACAGGATATAAGAAAAGGAAGACATTTTTGTATAAGTAATAAAATGGGAAAATGTGTCAAAATCTAATACTGTGTTTGTTAAATGCTAACATCTTTAGAGCTGGAGAAGTTCTCAAATTCGATAATAATTTAACTATTCTTATGGACTTAGAGAAATGAATTGCCATTTGACCTTGCTCTAAGAAGTGAAGCTCAGTTCAGACAGCAAAACAGATATCCCACACCTTCAACTTATTCTAACCAAGGTATTACGTCTTTTAACGTAAAGTGAAGTACAGCATCAGTGTTGGCATAGCTGTGAGTGTAAGAGTAAACCAATGACACATTTCAGCTCAAGTAAAACTTTCAGTTTACAAGACAATAATCATTATTGTTCAATCCCAACTGAAAACACGCCTAATTCCCAGAAATCACAAAATATAGGCATATATGCCTAAGGAGAAACATTTAGCTACACCTCAATAATTTCCATTTCTACCAAACAGCATACTTCAGATAACTTGCAATGATACTTGAGCTGAGCAGATATAATTCAAACAAGATAGACCAATTTCTAGGCACTACTAATCACTAACCATGCTACTGTTTCAGGGACCATTCATGATACAATCTCTCAGCTGAAGAACATACCAATCTGCTAGAAATGTTCCTATGCAACTCAAATGCATTTGCATACTTCTAAAACACATTTATAAAATTAGGTTCTAAACCAAAGGAAGTGGCACTAATGCTTGTTGGAATCAACAGAGTCAGTTCTACAATACAGAAATAACAGTTCGTGTCAAGCAACAAACGGGAAATCATTGAACCACAAAACCAATACTTGTGTTTTGGGCAAGGAATTAGCAGTCTACTGCGAAACCAAGCAAGCAAAGGAAGCCCATGGTCCAAAGGCAGAAAGGTGGTTCCTTTCTCAAAGAAACCCTAATCTTGAGCCCTAATCGCACAAGAAAACCATCGCGCTTCTCGATTTTCCGGTAAAGATTACCAAGAAAGACAAGCAAGAACCTAATTCGTGTTCTTGGCTGAACACAAGGGAAAAGAGGAGCCTTTGATGCACTTACCCTTGAGACCGGAGCACGCGGCGGCGCTCGGCGGAGGCGCAGATCCCGAGCAGCGCGAGCAGGCTGGCCCGCCGCGTCCGCTTCTGGGCGGCGGGGCGGAGCCCGTCGAGCGCGAACGTGACTTCGTCCACGCTCTCCATCATCTCCCCGTACTCCTCCGCCTCCATCAGCGTCGCCGTCGGCGCCACCGCGGGGGCTTCCGCAAGCTCCCACCCCCCTCCTCTTCTTGCCCCGGCCCGGCCGCGCCGCCTCCCCTCCGGCTGGGACCGCGGCGGGGACGGAGGCGGGTCCTCGTCGAAGTCCCACATCGAGGAGGACTCCTGCGACGGCGGGAGCGGGAGCGGGAGCGGCTGCGAGGCCGACGACCCCAGCACGTCGTCGTCGCCGTCGAAGTCGAACGCGTCCTGCGAGGACGAGACCCCGCCCCCGCCGTCGGAGAAGGAACGGGATCTGCGCCCGTACGTGCGCAGGATCATGGAGCCCGCGCCGTCGTCGATGCGTCCCGGCGAGAGAGGGAGGATTTGGGTGTGGGTTTGGGTCCGCTGGCGTCGTTTGCTTCGTGTTGCGGCTGATGCGGCGGATTTGGGAAATGAGTTGGGAGGGGCAGCTGCTTGGGGTGGGGGACTTGGTTTGGGGGAGCGGGGAGCTCGGCTTCGGCTCGATCAGGCTGTGTCACTGGCGAGTGGGGCCGTGAGATGGGTGTGGTTTGGTTTGTCCGATTCAGCCGTAGCCTCGGCCCCTCGGGTTTGTTGGGAACATCACGAGTCAGGTGTCAGAACGGCAAGGAGGGCGGAGGCGGTTTAATCTGTAGCCGTCGGATCTCTCATTCTGACAGTAGCAACGGATGGTGGATAGTCGGCCAAAAAAGTTATTAGAAAGTTTTAATCTTGTTAATAAAAAATGGAAAATTTGGAAATAACTCTCCATGGTACGACCGTTTCTAGGCACGTGATTAGGGTAATGTTTGTATACGATTATACAGTAAGTCAAGAATCACATTAAACGGTCTACAGTGGCGTTGATTCCATCCATCATCTCCGACCCCACGAGTCTAACGCACAACACTATTTCAGCAGTATTTTTCAGCGAACGAACAGTATTTTCTTCTTACAATAAATCAGCATAAGTATTATCATAAGCCAAATTTCAGCGTAACGAACAGGGTCGTCTCAATGACAACTTCGATTTTACGTATCGCAACTTAGTGGTCATAGCTTCGCCATCGCTCTCGCACCGCATAATCTGGAAGATTATATCCAAACAGGGCATAAAGATTCCAGCGTTGACAAATCTACTTCAACCTTTGTCCTCCTAAATCAACCATGGTTGTGGCCCCCGCATTCCCGTCGGCTTGCCCTGTCCTCAGCGGTGTCCAGCCCGCACACCTGGCACTACTACCACCACCGCTAAGCTCAGCGTCGCCAGGGCATTCTCGTGCCTCCGCCGTCCTTACCTGGCCCAACCATAGTATTCCTCCACATGTGGCAGCTAGTGCCCTGACGCCTTGTCACTCTGTCTCCACGCTCGTCTCCTTCGCCTGGCCGACTTGTAGCCTAATGGTTTCTTCTAAGATTCCCCTAAATCAACTTGGTGCTGCTAACCCTAGAACCCCGTTGCCTGAGAAACTTCAAAGTTTTAAGACACCTGTGATGTAGGAAACATGTTATCGGTGCAGAAAGTGACCAACACGTAAATATTTGTAGTTGAAAGCATCTAGGCCCCTAGTTGGGTTTCGATGATTAAAGAAACAATACAAGATTACTATGACTAATGTGTATTTTGCAGAGACAATTAAGTTAGGTCATGGTAATGGAGATCAATTGGGCAATCGAGGTGGTCATGGCCCTACGATGGAAATCGTTTTGGTTTTCAAAGTATGGACGACAAGGTTAAGGATGACTAGTTCTAAGTGTCGATTGGAGTTGGAGTGACATTTAGAGTAGTTTAGGACTTTGTTTTTCCTTTGGCCGTACTATTAAGGGGGTATGGACGGATAGCTTGACCTAGATGAGTCTAGTAAGTTAGGTGTGGTGCACACTTGTTATAACTAGCACTAGGTAACTCCTCAATATGCCTAAGATCCTATGGAGCAAACTTCATTCACATATGTTCGAGAGTTGGAAGTGAATGGAGGGTCAAATGCTGACCGGACGCTGGCTCCGGTGCGACCGGACGCTGGCCGCAGGGTCCGGTCAGTTCATTTGATCAAGAGATTGTGTTCGGTGCGACCGGACGCTGGAGTGGTCAAGTGACCGGACGCTGAGCGGCAGCGTCCGGTCGACTCTAGTAAGGTTCCAGAGAAGGGAATCTGCGACCGGACGCGTCCGGTCAATACTGATCGGACCCTGGGGGTTCAGCGTCCGATCGAGTACAGTAAGCATCCAGTGAGGGTTTAATGCGACCGGACGCATCCGGTTAGTGGTGACCGGACCCTGCCAGCGTCCGGTCAACACTTAAACACTGGAATGCGGGTTGAACTGACCGAAGCATCCGGTCAATATGACCGAAGCGTCCGGTCAATATGATCGGAGCGTCCGGTCACCCCGTAGAAGCTCATAACGGTTCGTTTTTCAGGTTGCCTTATAAATAGAAGCTTCACTCGTGTGTGGAGTCACTTTTGCTCATTTCAACAGCTGAGAAACACGTTTGTGAGTGCCAAGAAGAGCAAGGTCCTAGTGAGGTGATTGAGATTCATGAATCCAAGAGAGTAGCCTCATTAGTGAATCAAGAGTAGCAAAGTGTGCATCATCTTCTCATTAGGCTTCACGTGGTCAAGTGAGAGTCCGTGCTTGTTACTCTTGGTGATCGCCATCACCTAGACGGCTTGGTGGTGATTGGGAGCTTGGTGATCACCCGGCGGAGCTTGTGGGTGACCCAACTCAAGTTGTGAGCGGCTTTAGGTGATTCGCCACGATGGAGTGTCAAAGAATCAACCCGTAAAAAGCACTTGATCCTTGTACGGATCAAGGGAGAGCTACACCCTTACGTGGGTGCTCCAATGAGGACTAGTGGGAAGTGGTGACTCTCCGATAACTCGACAAAATATCATCGCGTTCCTCTCTCTCTATTTACTTTGAGCAATTCAATACTTGTTCTTACATTCATAAAATTGTCATGCTAGAGTAAGTTTAGAACATATGTTGCAAGTCCATTGTGCGTTAGATTAATAGAAATACTTTTTCTAGGCACAAGGGGTTAATTGGGCTAACCGTAGGATTTGATTATTGCAAGAAAATTTAGAATTAGCTCAATTCACCCCCCCCCCTCTTGGGCATCTTGATCCTTTTAATTGGTATCGGAGCCTCGTGCTCATATTTTTAAGCTTAACCGCTTAGAGCAAGATGTCTCACGGGGATGGACCTCCTCCTATCTTTGAGGGAGATTGTAACACCCCAGTGTTATGCCAGCATTTAGGCACTGCAAATCATGCATATCATGCATCATCAAGCATCCTAATCATACATGCCTAATCATGTAAATAATAACTGAAACCTTTCTTCGAAACATACGAAACATGCTCGTGAAACATAAATGTTGTATACACTTGTTTAGAGTTGTTTTTGCCCTAATTATGCTTGCTAGGTTAGTAAAACATGTTTGACTATCATTGTAAATCATCTAAAATTATTTAGCATAATTTTTGGAGCAAAGTTTATATTCAAATTATTGCCAAATTTTGCTTTAAAAATAATTCTCCAAAATTAGGTTTTGAGTTAAAATTGACTTTAATTTTATAATTCAAAATTAAGCTAGAATTGGACTTTGGTCATAAAAGCAAAGTTGTAGAGGATTAAATTCTAAGCAACTTTTATTTTTGGGCTATTTTCAAAAGAAGTCATTTTCTTGCTCAAAATGATATTTGAAAACTGGTATTTGAAATTTCCTTAAAAATCAAAAATTGAAAAAAATGCTTTTCTCCTTTCACGGGTCGTCGCCTCCCTTCTCGGCCCACGGCCGAAGCTGGCCTAGCCTATAGTAGCGCCCGCCGCTCGCGCGCCTCATGTTCGGCCCAGCCCAGCGCCGCGTCAGGCCTGCCCCAGCGCTACGCCACGCTGTTCCCGTGCGTCGCGTCCCGACCGCGCTAGGGCGCGACCGCCGCGTGGTGGCCATGCGCCGGCGACGCCCGCCGCGCGGCAGCCACGGCCTGCCTCGCCTCCACGCGTGCACCTTCTTCTGCCCGACCACGCATCCTCCTCCTCATTCCTCCTCCTGCTCTCTCAGGCACAGCGCCAGCAGCAGCAGCTTATGCCCCGCACTCGCCACGAGCTCCACCACCGTGCGCCGCGCCTCTCCGACGGCATACCCCTCCCACGCCTCCATTCCCCGATTCCCGCCACCCGCAGCTCCACCTAGCCTCCCTGCTTCGCTTGCGCTCGCTTGCAGCCGCCGTCGTCGAGGTAAGGACCAAGCTCGGCCACCTCCTTCCTCTCCGGCGAGCACGCTGCCGCGGCCAGGTAGTTCGTCACGCCACCGAGCCACCTCCACCATCCCAACCGGTGCGGCTCGGCAAGGCGTGCACACTGGCACCACCCGTGCCACCGGAAGGGCTCACCACCGGTGAGCACCGGCCGGCGGAGCACCTCCCCTACTCTCGGTCACTGACCCATAGGGCCCAGCCGCAGTGCGTGGCCTTTGCCCGGCCGAGCTAGGCCAGGCTGGCTTAGGCCGAAGCCCCGAGCTAGGCCGCCGCCCTCTCCTTCGCTCGATCTGCATGGGCCGAATGTGGCCGTGGGCCAGTTGGTTTCCACGGGCCGGCCCAGTAGTAATAGGAAGATTTCTTTTTGAGTTTTCTTTTATTATTTGGAAAGAGAAATGATTTGGAAAATATTTGTATACTCAAATTTACTCCAAATCTGTTAAAACAAATTTTGCTAGGTTCCTTGTTACCAGATCTACATGATAAAAATATTGCATGTCATTTTTGAGATACTTTTCTGTAGAGCTTTATTTAATCCTTGATATTGCTGATAACTTGAAAAATGTGTAGAAAAAAACCTATAGGCTTCAGAAAAATAGAATTCCAAGTTTGTTAATCTTCTTATGTAATGTACTTCCTAGGAAAAATATGTGTCATGCATGTGCTATAGAAAAATTATGAGGTGTAGTTCAATTGCCTTTAATGGCTGATTTTTGTTATTTTTGCTAGAGAGCAAAATTTGTATAAAACATGCATGTGATAATTTTTGTGCAGTGATTATTTGCTGTGTAGAACATAGGAAAAATATTTCCTCTGTTGTTTGACACTTTTCACAGTATAAAGTATTTTCATGTTCATAATTATGCCATAGTTTGTTATTTTTGTGTAGGTTAATCCACTCATTCAAATACCATGAAAATCTGATGGTAGACTACTTAGGGTAGTACTGTGCTATGGTAATTTTCTAAGATTTTTCTAAGCAATAAAAATAGATGTTGCTATTCAAATCTATTATTAAGTAGGGTTTAATTAAGTGTGGCTTTATGTGTGATTAAGAAATTAGTGAAGCTTTGGTGTATCTTTGAAGCAATTAATAAGATGTGTTGACTTAGCATATTAGTAGTAGAAGAGAATGCAGTAGATGACATGTGCTTGTAGTATATATTCTTGGATGATGTTGACTACCTTGCATTCAAGCATATCCATTGTATTCATCTCATCCGATGCACCGATTGCATAAGCACTTACGCATATTGCATCATACAAGATCGCAAACCGAGAACCCAGTCGTCATACCCGAGGAGCCCGAGGAGTAGCTCGAGGTGCAGCCATAGGAAGTGCCCGAAGCCGACGAGGAGGACATTGAGGAACTTCCAGAGTGCCCCGATCACCGCCCGAGCTCCTTCGAGAGAGGCAAGCCCCGGAGCATTTTCTCCCTGGTTTGCAAATTATTAATTAAATGCTTTACTTTAATTGATGCATTACGTTCAGGAGTTGTTTGCAACTGTTGCTGCATTATACCTTGTCTACCTTTGTTATACTGTATCCTTGTTACCCTGGTATCCGCAGTCGAGTCAATGCTTAGCTAGCTTAGACCGGTAGAAGTCGGGTGATTTCCTGTCACCTGCAAGCTATAGGTGATTACCTAGATCTGCTTGGATAACTATGTAGTCATGGTATAACTAAGTGTTAAATAAAGTTGAGACCGGACGGAGACTTATAGAGTTTTGGACTGTAGTGCTTTCCGTCTGTGTCGATTAAGGACCGACCGTTATTGGGCCTCGAGTCATGTTGAACGCATACCTTACATTTAGCTGGCCGGATAAAGTACCTTCCGACCGTGAAGCTGGGAGATTATTTGGGCCGAGTAGATTGCCCATAGTGCACTATGCCGGAGCAGGTGTGGTAGGACACAGGGGTGAGATGATAAGACTAAAGTGCAGTCGGTCGGCCCCTGGGTACATGTGGTTCCTAGCAAACTCGAGATTCTTGGATAGTTGACTCGGTGATCAATATCTCACTTTAGCGGGTGAGTGAGGTTTGTGTAAGGAATAAGTCACCAGCTGGTTAGGAATCGATTTGAATCGCCATCGCTCCTGGATAGTGAGCACTTGACTTGAGTTACTTCATCATAGTAATGTTAATGGAACACTTGGACAGTTATAATGAATATGACAATATGGAAGTTGTTAAGGATCATTGGTTATCGTTATTGGCTTAATCACATGTTTGCTCTAGTATAGGTGCAAATCTAGTCGATAGGTTAATAATAATTAACTTGACAATAATGCTTTTGGAAAGGTTCTTGGAAATGCTAAAAATGCTTCTTTTTGCAAATGAGTCAGCTACCCTACTATAAAGACTTCATAATCCTTGGTGTCACTTATTTTCGGTTATGTCGGGTAAGTATAGCTGAGTACCTTCTCGTACTCAGGGTTTTATTCCCACTTATTGCAGATGGACAGATGTATTACGGCTACTGTATCAACTACCTTTATCCTGCGATGGGTGATGCTTAGGACCATGGGCATGGTCATTCCTTACGTCTCGTCTGATGCTTTTGTTGGAGATGATCATTAGCTAGCACTGTATTTGAACTCCGTGTGAGTGCGTGTGGTTTTGAACAAATGGCTTCCGCTACTTCTATTTGAACTCGTTTTGTAATAACTATGTTTAAACTCTGATGTATCTGAGATGCAAACTTTTATATAATATGTGATGGTGACCGCTAAACTTATTACGATCTTGGCTAGGATGTGAGTTGGTTTAAAATCCTTCATGATTTCACGGACTACCGGGTTATACGGGCTTAAGTTTGCTAAATCATCTACTCTGGCAGATGATTTTCTTACTTAATTTCGTATAATTGGTTGGTTCTGTTACAGCTGGCATCAGAGCATGGTTTAGCGTGTTACTGTTCACAAGTGTATTTAAAACAAAAAGGCATTTGAAAAACGTGATTTCCAAACTATAAAGTGTGCCAGTGGTCATATCCTTTATGCCCAGTTAAGGACTTTAGTGGCTTAATTAAGTACTGACTTGGGGTTCTTACATCATATTTCTCTTTTGTCGCTCATACGGCGTGCTATTGTATGAGTGCCACTTGTTTGAGTGGTAGTGTATGGATCAATTGCCTCTACGCCTCGGTAAGTGTGAGTTGTGAGAGCATGATCGGATACACCGCCGATCTAGGGTGAATGCTTATATGATGCTGGAGTAATTACATGTTCTACGCATGTTTTACAAAGGTATCTCATGTATGGGTCTTCTGTCTGTTGAGGCAATGCCGTCAATAGGATGATGGTTCGGGTAGTTACTAATGTTGTACATGTATCTGGGGATTCGTGTAGAGCGTGGAGATAAAATTTACTGCTTTTATGCATTCATTGGGAATTGGGCTAAAATGAATCTTCTACAGGTACATAACAATGCTATCATGTAGAACGTATTAGCTACATATTTGAGAGATCGTTTTATGCCACCAAATTCGTCGCTAGAAATTATTTATTTCATAAGTTTGTGAGAATGTACGGCACGTACATACATCATATTACTTGTGCATTTCATTCATGTCATGCATTCCTCCCCTTATAAATTGATTATCTCATTTTGATAAAAGTTGTATCACCTAAAATATGTTTCCTCAGGGTAATAAAAGAACTTTTGCTATAGATGGCCCGCATGAAGTAGACCGCCCGTAAGTCCATCGGAGGAAGAGCACCTCGACGTCCGTTGGCCCAGAGGGAGCATCGCACCATGGACACCTTCTTGAGCGAGTTTGGCATGCCGACCTTGCTTTGGAGAGTGCTCCATGATGTGGGGTACCCAGAGGGTCAAGAACCGGTGTACTCTTGGAATGAGAGCCAGTTAGCAGAGGATAGACTTGCAGTGGTAGAGATCATGGTTCCTGCTCTCAGTGATGCTCCAGATTGGGATGGTTGACACTTGGAGTTTGAGGGTCACACTCCTATAGAGGGTGCAGAGGGAGCAACCTTCCGGGTCATCAAGGATATCATGAGTAGATTTCCTAGTGAGCTTACAGCAGCTCTAGCTGGCACCTTTCCTAGGGATGATCCTTGTGATGCTATTTGGGTTTAGCCTCAGGGAAGTGCCTTGGTCAGAGGTCTAGCTAAGGGACAGGCTAGCGACAACCATGCAATGAGTGCTATGTTCGCCGCCATCAGAGCGTATGAGGGTCTTGAGAGTACCTACTGGACTTTGACTGGCTTACGTGGTCAGGATAAGCTCAAGGGGAGAAAGTAGAAGAAGAGACAGGCACTTGCTATAGCTAGTTTGCAGGAGCAGTTGGCTGATGTGAACTTACAGCAGAACTAGGCGGTTGAGAGAGGTGATAGAGCTATGCAGCGGGTGCATACGTTGACTCAAGCCAACAACAATGCAGACCACATGATTGGACAGTTGGTTTAGGAAAGGAATGAAGCCTAGGATGAGAGGGACCTTCTGCTGCAGAGGGTCAATGAGCTAGAGGAGTACAATAGCAACCTACACGAGGAGTTTCACGCACTCTACCATGGGGTTGGCCCCTATGCTCCACCAGATGCCGTGGGCATGGACATCGACGACAACAGCGAGGACGAGCCTGTAGTTTCACCTAAGGGCGATGGTGATGTCTTCGATCTCGACGATGGCCCCGAGGAGTAGGCTAGTTGCCTTGCGCTAGTATCTAGGTCCTATCGCGATGACCTTTCTTTTGTTGGCATGTAACCTAATGTATTTTGCTTCGAACTTATGAGACTTGGCATGTGGTTGGAACTTGATTAAGAATGCGATATCTAAATGCATAAAAGTCCAGTGTATGTATGCTGGCAATTTGGTTGTATGGACGTGATGTTTGTTGTTGAAGTAATTTGATTAAGTGATGTTGTTTTAATTGGGATGCGATTGTTGTGCCTCTGTTTTATTATATGAATTTATTCTCTCCAGTAAATTCAGTACGACATAATTTTTCTTTCACTCGTAGTTATTATAGCTTCACTCAATCATTACTTATTGCTGAAATATGCAGATGACAAACACTCGTCGTACCATGTATGAGGCCACTGAGACCGGTGCTAATGGTGCGGGGACCGGTGGTGGTGGTGGTGGAAACCATGGCAACAACAATGAGCCTCCCCATGAATCGCATTTGCCACCTCCTCCCCCGTTTACCCCAGAGATGTTCCTCGCACAGTTGCTCGGGAGTTAGCACAACGCGGAACAATCCTAGAAGAACATAGAGGATTTTCTGTGTACCATCGCCAACAACGTTCAGCGCGGTAACAATCAGGGTGATGGCATTGGAGTGAACCAATATAGCAGCTTCAAAGATTTTATGAACACTAGGCCGCCAATATTCAAGGAAGCAATAGAGCCACTTGATGCTGAGGAATGGATCAACACTATGGAAGATAAATTCCGTGTGTTGAGGATGACTGAGGTATTGAAAACGGAGTATGCTGCACATCAGTTGCAAGGACCAGCGGGAATGTGGTGGAAGCACCATCGCACCACCTTCCCTCCAAATGCTCAGATTTCATGGAGAGAGTTTGCTGAGGCCTTCCATAGAGTTTATATTCCACCCGGGCTGACCGAGATGAAGTTGGGAGAGTTCTTGGCGTTGAATCAGGGCACCAAGACCGTGACGCAATATTTGCATGCCTTCAACAACTTGTGTCGTTATGCTCCCGACATGGTTGACACCGATGCTAAGAGAATCACTAGTTTCAAGAGGGGACTCAATCCAAAGATGATGAAGCATGTGGGTACCAACAACCATGTCAGATTCAATGACTTCATCAGCGACTGTCTGAAGCAGGAAAAGAACAACAATGCTAGCACCGTAGCCAAGACTCGCAAGAGAGCACTAGAGGGTGGTCCATCCCAAGCAAGAGCACCTATGGGAGGTCGTCCTCCATATTGCCCATCAGCACCTAGCGCTAGGTTTAGGCCACCTCAATAGAGAAGTCAGAATTTTCGTGGACCCCAGAAGCCTTATAAGATGGCAATACAGCCCAACAAGGCAGCCGCAACTACGGTACAAGGCAGTTCTAAGGGAGCTATGGGATCTGCTGGGACAGTGAGGGGACCCTACTATAACTGTGATCAACTCGGTCACTTCTTGAGGTTTTGTCCTTATCTGCCCAAGAAGAAGCAGCAGACTTATAATGCTAGGGTGCATAGTACGACTGTGGATGAAATTCCTAAGGGAGAGCCCGTAACTGCTGGTAAGTTTCCTATCAACGAAAACTCTGCAGTTGTTCTATTTGATTCTAGATCATCGCATTCTTTTATGAGTCAAGCATTTGCACAGAAACATGAACAACTATGCACAGAATTGGGTTATGGTTACCATATAAGTTCAGTAGGGGCTGATGTTTTGACCAATCGGATGGTTCGAGGGGCAACCCTTGAATTAGGTAGCAGGAAGTTCTGAGTGAACTTGATAGTTATGCCTAGACTAGTTTTGGATGTCATTATAGGGATGAATTGGATGAAGGATTGGGGAGCAGTCATAGATACCAGAAGTCGAGTACTTACCCTTAAGGATCCCCTAGGTGAGGGTACTTTCCAAGTACCATTGCCTCAGAGAACAGACCTTATAAGTGTGATATGTGCTACGGTAGTAATTCCTATTCATCAGATTCTGGTAGTGTGTGAATTTCTAGATGTATTCCTGGATGAGCTACCTAGTCTTCCGCCGGATAGGGATATTGAGTTTGGAATTGAGTTAATCCTCGAAATAGCTCCGATTTCAAGGAGACCCTATCAGATGCCTCCAGATGAATTAGCTGAGCTGAAGAAGCAACTAGAAGATTTATTGAAAAAGGGGTTTATCCGGCCAAGCAAGTCTGAATGGGGATGTCCTGCCTTGTTTGTGAAGAAGAAGAAAGAGGGCACGTTGAGAATGTGCGTAGATTACAAGCCACTTAACGCCATAACCATCAAGAATAAGTTTCCCTTGCCTCATATTGATGTTTTGTTTGACCAGTTAACCAAGGCTAAGGTGTTCTCAAAAATAGATTTGAGATCCGGTTATCATCAGATCAAGATTATGCCATAAGATATACCGAAAACTGTATTTTCCACTAGATATGGGTTGTATGAGTATCTTGTCATGTCCTTTGGCTTGATAAATGCTCCTACATACTTTATGTTTTTGATGAATACAGTTTTCATGCCAGAATTGGATAAGTTCGTGGTCGTGTTCATTGATGACATTCTGGTGTACTCCGAGAACAAGAAGGATCATGAAGAGCATCTGAGAATTGTCTTGACTAGACTTAGAGATCATCAACTGTATGCTAAGTTTAGCAAATGCGAATTCTGGTTGAAGAAAGTTCCTTTCCTTGGTCACATTCTGGTAGAAAATGGAGTTTCAGTTGATCCAAGTAAGGTGCAAGAGGTTATGGATTGGAAGGCACCGACCACAGTTCCTGAGATTAGAAGTTTCTTAGGACTAGCCGGTTACTACCGTCACTTTATACCAGACTTCTCAAAGATTGCCAAACCGATGACAAGTCTGCTACAGAAGGATCACAAGTTTGTGTGGATAGAGGAGTGTGAAGTAGCTTTCCACACTTTGCGGAAACTGTTGACCACTGCTCCTGTTCTCACACAACCAGATATCAAGAAATTATTTGATGTGTTTTGCGACGCATCAAAAACTGGATTGGGCTATGTTCTTATGCAAGAAAGGAGAGTCATTGCTTATGCCTCACGTCAATTGAGAAAGCACGAGGTTAACTATCCAACACATGATCTTGAACTTGCTGTAGTTGTGCATGCCCTAAAAATTTAGAGACATTATCTACTTGGTAATATGTGCAACATTTTCACAGATCACAAGAGTCTCAAGTACATCTTTACCCAACCAGAGCTGAACATGAGATAGCGCAGATGGTTGGAATTGATCAAGGATTACAACTTGAATGTGCAATATCATCCTAGAAAGGCTAATGTAGTGGCAGATGCTTTGAGCAGAAAGTCACATTACTTGAATATGTAGCCATTACTTGAAGATGGGTTCGATCTGATGCATCCTGCCGTGTTACATAGTATTCAGATTAGTTGCTCTTTGGAGAGTAAGATAATAGAAGGCTAGAAAACCGACAAGGGAATATTCCATATCAAAGAGAAAATAAAAGAAAAGCCATCTCAGCACTTTAAAGTGGATGAGCATGGCGTGCTGTGGTTTGATGACCGTCTTGTAGTTCCCAAGGATTAAGAGCTTAGGAATAAACTCATGGATGAAGCTCACCTTTCTAAGCTAGCTATCCATCTAGGAAGTAGTAAGATGTATCAAGAACTAAGACCTCATTATTGGTGGACCAAAATGAAGAAAGAAGTTACAACATATGTTGCTAGATGTGACACGTGTTGTAGAGTGAAAGCTATTCATATGAAACCTGCCGGTTTGTTGCAACCTTTGTCCATACCTAATTGGAAGTGGGACGATATAAGTATGGATTTTATTTTGGGTTTGCCCACTACTCAAAAGGGACATGATTCGATTTGGGTAATTATGGACCATCTTACTAAGACCGCTCATTTCTTGCCTATCAAGACAGAATATCGACCACCTCAATATGCCAAGAAGTATATCATAGAAATTGTGAGGTTGCATGGTATACCAAAGACTATAGTATCTGATAGAGGATCACAGTTCATGACTCACTTTTGGGAACATTTGCACAAAGGCTTAGGAACTAGTTTGATTTGTAGTACCGCTTATCATCCTCAGATAGATGGTCAGACTGAATGAGTGAATGCTATTTTGGAGGATATGTTAAGAGCCTATGTATTGTCTTCTAAGGGATCATGGGAGTCATGGTTATCATTAGCTGAGTTTGCTTACAATAATAGTTATCAAGAAAGCATCAAGATGGCTCCATTCGAAGCTTTGTATGGCAGAAAATATAGAACACCACTAAATTGGGTCAAGCCTAGAGATGGAAGGTATTATGGCATTGACTTTGTAGAAGAAGCCAAGAAGAAAGTTCATATTATTCAACAAAATATGAAGGCGGCTCAATCACGTCAAAAAAGTTATGCAGACAGAAGAAGGAGACCCCTTATGTTTGAAGTTGGTGACTATGTTTATCTGAAGGTCACGCCAATGAAGAAGAAAAGGTTTGGAGTCCGAAGAAAGCTTGCCGCTAGATTCATAGGACCATACAAGATCTTGGAAAAAAGAGGTCCAGTAGCTTACAAGTTAGAGTTACCTGAGACAATGAGTACCGTCTTCCCAGTTTTCCATGTATCCCATCTCAAGAAATGTTTGCGTGTCCTGGAGGAAAGAATAGAACCTCGAGGCATTTAACTCAAATCAGACTTGGTATATCATGAGCAACCAGTCCATGTGTTAGACACTAAAGAACGTGCTACTCGGAATAGTGTGGTGAAAACATACAAGATACAGTGGAATCATCATGATGAGGGAGATGCAACCTAGGAAATAGGAGAATATCTACAAAAAGCTTATGAAGATTTTTATAACAAATGGTTTGTAACCCAAATCTCGGGACGAGATTTTTATAAGAGGGGAGGGCTGTAACACTCCGGTGTTATGCCAGCATTTAGGCACTGCAAATCATGCATATCATGCATCATCAAGCATCCTAATCATACATGCTTAATCATGTAAATAATAACTGAAACCCTGCTTCAAAACATACGAAACATGCTCATGAAACATGAATGTTGCATACACTTGTTTAGAGTTGTTTTTGCCCTAATTATGCTTGCTAGGTTAGTAAAACATGTTTGGCTATCATTATCAATCATCTAGAATTATTTAGCATAATTTTTGGAGCAAAGTTTGTATTCAAATTATTGCTAAATTTTGCTTTAAAAATAATTCTCCAAAATTAGGGTTTTGAGTTAAAATTGACTTTAATTTTATAATTCAAAATCTAGCTAGAATTGGACTTTGGTCATAAAAGCAAAGTTGTAGAGGATTAAATTCTAAGCAACTTTTATTTTTGGGCCATTTTCAAAAAAAGTCATTTTCTTGCTCAAAATGATATTTGAAAACTGGTATTTGAAATTTCCTTAAAAATCAAAAATTGAAAAAAATGCTTTTCTCCTTTCACGGGCCGTCGCCTCCCTTCTTGGCCCACGGCCGAAGCTGGCCCGACCTACAGCAGTGCCCGCCGCTCGCGTGTCTCGCATTTGGCCTAGCCCAGCGCCGCGTCAGGCCTACCCCAGCGCTGTGCCACGCCGTTCCCGCGCATTGCGTCCCGACCGTGCCAGGGCGCGACCGCCGCGTGGCGACCATGCGCCGGTGATGCCCGCCGCGCGGCAGCCACGACCTACCTCGCCTCCACGCGCGCGCCTTCTTCTACCTGACCACGCTGCCTCCTCCTCATTCCTCCTCTCGCTCTCTTAGGCATAGCACCAGCAGCAGCAGCTCGCACCCGCACTCGCCACGAGCTCTGCCACCACGCGCCACGCCTCTCCAGTGGCATACCCCTCCCACACCTCCATTCCCTAATTCCCATCGCTGGTAGCTCCGCCTAGCCTCCCTGCTTCGCTTGCGCTCGCTTGCAGCCACCGTCGTCGAGGTAAGGACCAAGCTCAGCCACCTCCTTCCTCTCCGGCGAGCGCGCTGCCGCGATCAGGTAGTTCGTCACGTCACCGGGCCACCTCCACCATCCCAGCTGGTGTGGCTCGACAAGGCATGCATGCTGGCACCACCCACGCCACTAGAAGGGCTCGCCACCGGTGAGCACCGGCCGGCGGAGCACCTCCCCTGCTCTCGGTCGCTGACCCATAGGGCCCAGCCGCAGTGGCGTGGCCTTTGCCCAGCTGAGCTAGGCCAGGCTGGCTTGGGCCGAAGCCCCGAGCCAGGCCACCGCCCTCTCCTTCGCTCGGTCTACGCGGGCCGAATGTGGCCGTGGGCCAGTTGGTTTCCACGGGCCGGCCCAGTAGTAATAGGAAGATTTCTTTTTCAGTTTTCTTTTATTATTTGGAAAGAGAAATAATTTGAAAAATGTTTGTATACTCAAATTTGCTCCAAATCTATTGAAACAAATTTTGCTAGGTTCCTTGTTACCAGATCTACATGATAAAAATATTGCATGTCATTTTTGAGATACTTTTCTGTAGAGCTTTATTTAATCCTTGATATTGCTGATAACTTGAAAAATGTGTAGAAAAAAACCTATAGGCTTCAGAAAAATAGGATTCCAAGTTTGTTAATCTTCTTATGTAATGTACTTCCTAGGAAAAATATGTGTCATGCATGTGCTGTAGAAAAATTATGAGGTGTAGTTCAAGTGCCTTTAATGGTTGATTTTTGTTATTTTTGCTAGAGAGCAAAATTTGTATAAAACATGCATGTGATAATTTTTGTGTAGTGATTAGTTGCTGTGTAGAACATAGGAAAAATATTTCCTCTATTGGTTGACACTTTTCACAGTACAAAGTATTTTCATGTTCATAATCATGCCATAGCTTGTTATTTTTGTGTAGGCTAATCCACTCATTCAAATACCATGAAAATCTGATGGTAGACTACTTAGGGTAGTGCTATGCTATGGTAATTTTCTAAGATTTTTCTAAGCAATAAAAATAGATGTTGCTATTCAAACCTATTATTAAGTAGGGTTTAATTAAGTGTGGCTTTATGTGTGATTAAGAAATTAGTGAAGCTTTGGTGTATCTTTGAAGCAATTAATAATATGTGTTGACTTAGCATATTAGTAGTAGAAGAGAATGCAGTAGATGACATGTGCTTGTAGTATATATTCTTGGATGATGTTGACTACCTTGCATTCAAGCATATCCATTGTATTCATCTCATCCGATGCACCGATTGCATAAGCACTTACGCATATTGCATCATATAGGATCACAAACCGAGAACCCAGTCGTCATACCCAAGGAGCCCGAGGAGTAGCTCGAGGTGCAGCCGCAGGAAGTGCCCGAAGCCGACGAGGAGGACATTGAGGAACTTCCGGAGTGCCCCGATCACCGCCCGAGCTCCTTCGAGAGAGGCAAGCCCCAGAGCATTTTCTCCCCGGTTTGCAAATTATTAATTAAATGCTTTACTTTAATTGATGCATTACGTTCAGGAGTTGTTTGCAACTATTGCTGCATTATACCTTGTCTACCTTTGTTATACTATATCCTTGTTACCCTGGTATCCGCAGTCGAGTCAATGCTTAGCTAGCTTAGACCGGTAGAAGTCGGGTGATTTCCTGTCACCTGCAAGCTATAGGTGATTACCTGGATCTGCTTGGATAACTATGTAGTCATGGTATAACTAAGTGTTAAATGAAGTTGAGACCGGACGGAGACTTATAGAGTTTTGGACTGTAGTGCTTTCCATCTGTGTCGATTAAGGACCGACCGTTGTTGGGCCTCGAGTCATGTTGAACGCATGCCTTACATTTAGCTGGCCGGATAAAGTACCTTCCGACCGTGAAGCTGGGAGATTATTTGGGCCGAGTAGATTGCCCGTAGTACACTGTGCCGGAGCAGGTGTGGTAGGACACAGGGGCGAGATGATAAGACCAAAGTGCAGTCGATCGGCCCCTGGGTACATGTGGTTCCTAGCAAACTTGAGATTCTTGGATAGTTGACTCGGTGATCAATATCTCACTTTAGCGGGTGAGTGAGGTTTGTGTAAGGAATAAGTCACCAGCTGGTTAGGAATCGATTTGAATCGCCATCGCTCCTGGATAGTGAGCACTTGACTTGAGTTACTTCATCATAGTAATGTTAATGGAACACTTGGATAGTTATAATGAATATGACAATATGGAAGTTGTTAAGGATCATTGGTTATCGTTATTGGCTTAATCACATGTTTGCTCTAGTATAGGTGCAAATCTAGTCGATAGGTTAATAATAATTAACTTGACAATAATGCTTTTGGAAAGGTTCTTGGAAATGCTAAAAATGCTTCTTTTTACAAATGAGTCAGCTACCCTACTATAAAGCCTTCATAATCCTTGGTGTCACTTATTTTCGGTTATGTCGGGTAAGTCTAGCTGAGTACCTTCTCGTACTCAGGGTTTTATTCCCACTTGTTGCAGATGGACAGATATATTACGGCTACTGTATCAACTACCTTTATCCTGCGATGGGTGATGCTTAGGACCATGGGCATGGTCATTCCTTACATCTCGTCTGATGCTTTTGTTGGAGATGATCATTAGCTGGCACTGTATTTGAACTCCATGTGAGTGCCTGTGGTTTTGAACAAATGGCTTCCGCTACTTCTATTTGAACTCGTTTTGTAATAACTATGTTTAAACTCTGATGTATCTGAGATGCAAACTTTTATATAATATGTGATGGTGACCGCTAAACTTATTATGATCTTGGCTAGGATGTGAGTTGGTTTAAAATCCTTCATGATTTCACGGACTACCGGGTTATACGGGCTTAAGTTTACTAAATCATCTGCTCTGGCAGATGATTTTCTTACTTAATTTCGTATAATTGGTCGGTTCTGTTATAGAGATGACTTTCTATATTGGAAAATCCGTATGGAGGTGTACTTAGAAGCTCTAGACGTTGGTATTCTTAGAGCCACCTCACAAGGCTTCCCAAAACCTCGGGATGCTACTAACCATGTTGTTAAGATTGATATAGCTACATCATGTGATGATTTGATTGATGAGAGCATTGAGCAAGGATCTAGTAGCAAAGGCAAGCAAGTGGTTGAGTGCAATGACTATGATGAATATGTCAAGCTCAAGAACACAAATGAAAAGCTCATGAAAGATCTTGAAGAAATGAAAAGCCACAACACCATTGTGCTATAAACTCTTGATCATGACAAAGAGTTGATTCTTAAGAATGAGAAGCTCAAAGAAGAAAATAAGAAGCTCAAGGAAGAGAAGAAAGATGATGCTCTAAAGGAAGAAAATAAGAAGCTCAAGTTGGAGAAAGAGCATCTTAAGATTAGGTTGAGCAAGTTTGCTAGAGGCAAGCACCTCCAAAGTGAGCTACTCATGAACACCGTCATGAAGATGGATAGAAGTGGCATTGGATATGTGGCAAGTGTAGAGAAGAAGAAGGCTCAAGTTCAACAACAACAATCAAAGCCAAAGCCAAAGCCAAAGAGATGTTTTGAGTGTGGACAAGAAGGCCACTTTACTCATGAGTGCCAAACTCCACTGCCACAACCCTTGCCCAAACATGCTAGACCCTTTGCCTTCAATGCTCACTATATGCTTAGAAAGGACTCTAGTGGGAAGATGAAAGTCATGTTCTTAGGCCCCCCTAACAAGAATAGGCCTAATAAGATTTGGGTGGCTAAGTCACTTGTTGAGAAGGTGAAGGGCCCTCAACAAGTTTGGATTCCTAAAGCTTGAATCTCTTGTGTGTAGGTGAACTACAAGACCGGCGGAAGTCATTGGGTTATTGATAGTGGTTGCACTCAACATATGACCGGTGATCCTTGTATGTTCACCTCACTAGATGAAGAGGTAGATGGACAAGAGAAAATAACATTTGGAGATAATTCAAAGGGCAAGGTTAAAGGATTGGGCAAAGTGGCAATATCAAATGATCATTCCATCTCCAATGTGCTATATGTTGCCTCATTGAGCTTCAACTTGCTATCTGTTGGACAATTGTGTGATCTTAGCTTCCAATGCTTGTTCACCAAGAAGGAGGTTGTTGTATCCAAGGTAGATGATAATCAAGTGATATTCAATGGATTTAGATACAATAACTTATATCTAGTGGACTTCCCCTCCGAAGATGCAAATTTGAAGACTTGTATATTCATCAAAACAACACTTGGGTGGCTATGGCATAGAAGACTTATTCATGTTGGGATGAGCTCACTCAAGAAACTTATGAAGAATGATTTGGTGAGAGGGTTGAAAGATGTGAAGTTTGAAAAGGACAAGCTTTGTAGTGCATGTCAAGCTGGTAAGCAAGTTGCAAATACTCATCCAACCAAAGCTTTCATGTCAACCACAAGAGTGCTAGAACTTCTACACATGGATTTATTTGAACCAACAACATATAAGAGTTTGGGAGAGAATCTCTATTATCTTATGATTGTTGATGACTATTCAAGGTATACATGGGTATTCTTCCTTTATGACAAATCCAAAGTTGCATCTTGCTTCAAGAAGTTTGCCAAGAGAGCTCAAAATAAATTTGAAGTGAAGCTCAAGAAGATAAGAAGTGACAATGGAAAAGAATTTGACAACACAAACATTGAAGCTTATTGTGATGAAGTTGGGATCAAGCATGAAGTTTCCGCAACTTATACTCCTCAATAAAATGGTGTAGTTGAGAGGAAGAACCGGACTTTGATCACTCTTGCAAGGATAATGCTAGATGAGTACAACATCCCTGAAGCTCTATGGGCAGAAGCAATCAACACCGCATGCTATGCATCAAACCACCTATTCCTTCAAAAGTTTCTTGGTAAGACACCTTATGAGTTGCTCAATGGGAAGAAGCCGGATGTCTCCTTCTTTAGGGTGTTTGGTTGCAAATGCTACATCTATGAGAAGCGGCAATACCTAGGGAAGTTCCAAAGACATTGTGATATTGGTTTTCTTGTTGGTTACTCATCAAAGTCCAAAGCATATAGAGTATTTAATCATGCCACCAGCTTGGTTGAAGAAACATGTGATGTGGAATTTGATGAATCTAATGGCTCCTAAGGAGCACATGAGAATCTTGATGATGTAGGTGATGAACCATTGAGAGAGGCTATGAAGAACATTCTGGTGGAAGACATCAAGCCAAAAGATGATGAAGATGATGTACAAGTCATTGATCAACCTTCTTCATCAAGTGTGCCACAAGATGGTGAAGAAGATGGGAGAGTAGAAAATGAAGATACTCATATCTCCCATGAGTAAATGGTGGTACAAGCATAAGATGTTGATGCTCCACAACCTCCTCCTCAAATGGTCAATAGAAGAAATACACCTCTCCTACAAGATCATCCACAAGATCTCATTATAGGGAGTCCATCAAAGGGTGTAATGACTTGATCTCAAAAACTTGCTCTATTTATTGCTCATCACTCTTTTGTCTCTTGCTATGAGCCTACCAAGGTAGAAGAAGCTCTTAAAGATCTAGATTGGATCAATGCCATGCATGAAGAGTTGAATAACTTCACTCGCAATGAAGTTTGGACTCTTGAAGAGCGACCAAAAGGTGCAAGATTCATTGGAACAAAGTGGGTGTTCCGCAACAAGCAAGATGATCAAGGTGTTGTTGTGAGGAACAAGGCAAGACTAGTTGCAAAGGGGTTCTCTCAAGTTGAAGGTTTGGATTTTGGAGAGACCTTTGCACTGGTTGCAAGATTAGAAGCCATCCATATCCTTCTTGCATATGCATCACATCATGAAATGAAACTATATCAAATGGATGTGAAAAGTGCATTTTTAAATGGCTTTATTAATGAACTAGTCTATATTGATCAACCTCCTGGGTTTGAAGACCCTAGATATCCTAATCATGTTTATAGGTTGTACAAGGCATTATATGGGCTTAAGCAAGCCCCAAGAGCTTGGTATAAGTGCCTTCGAGACTTCCTCATTGAGAAGGGCTTCACCATTGGGAAGGTCGACACCACACTATTCACCAAAAAGCTTGATGGGCATATCTTCATTTATCAAGTATATGTTGATGATATCATCTTTGGATCATCAAATGAAGACTCATGCAAAGAATTTAGTGAATTGATATCGAAGGAGTTCGAGATGTCCATGATTGGTGAGCTTACATTCTTTCTTGGTTTTCAAGTCAAGCAAATGAAAGAAGGCATTTTTGTCTCTCAAGAGAAATACACAAAAGATCTTCTCAAGAGATTCAAGATGGATGAATGTAAGCCAATCAAGACATCAATGCCTACCAATGGACATATCGACCTAGATGAGGGAGGTAACCCAGTGGATCAAACTATCTGCCATTCTATGATTGGTAGCTTGTTATATTTAACCGCATCTAGGCCCGACATCATGTTTAGTGTGTGTATGTGTGCTAGATTTCAAGCTAATTCTAAGGAAACACATTTAATTGCCGTAAAAAGAATTCTTTGGTATCTTAAGCACACACCAAGCATTGGCCTTTGGTATCCCAAAGGAGCTATATTTGAATTAGTTGGCTATTTCGATTCGGATTACGCCGGATGCAAAGTTGATAGAAAGAGCACATCCGGAGGGTGCCATTTGCTTGGTAGATCACTTGTGTCTTGGTCCTCCAAGAAACAAAATAGTGTGGCTTTGTCCACCGCTGAAGCGGAATACATTGCCGTGGGTGCTTGTTGTGCACAAATTTTATACATGAAATAAACTTTGCTAGACTATGGTGTAGTTCTAGAAAAGGTACCTCTTTTGTGCGACAATGAAAGTGCGGTAAAACTTGCAAATAATCTGGTTCAACACTCTCGCACCAAGCACATAGATATCCGCCATCACTTTCTAAGAGATCGTATTGCTAAAAATGATATATCACTAGAAGGTGTAAGAACCGAAGATCAATTAGCGGATATCTTCACTAAACCGCTAGATGAGGCTACATTTTGTAGATTGCGGAATGAGCTCAGTGTGCTTGACTTTAGCAACTTCACTAAAAATTGAGCTTGTGTTGTCCCTTGCATTCATTGTAATATACAACATGTTTAATTTTTGGCAATGCATATAGGGCTTATCTAACATGGTTAAGATAACCGCCGAAAAGCATGTAAAGAAGCTTAACCTTGGATCAAATTTGACAAGCAACTAGATTTACTTACAAAGTATTGCATATACATGGATGTTGTTTTGTCATTTTGTTCTATTTGACCTCTTATTGCCTATTTTCTTAAAAAGAATTATAACCTAAGGCAAAATATTTTAAAAAATATGAGGGTTTGAGAGAGGTCACTCACATCAGTCCCAATTGGTGTTTATTTGGATCTTATTCATGTTGGGACTTGATTGGGAACAGGCAGCACAAAGAAACATTGAAGATTTGCTAGAAAAGAGTGACCGGACGCTGCACCGGACTCTGCTGTCCAGCGTCCAGTCAGTTCACAGGAGGTGAACAGAAGCTGATGGAGTGACTGGACTCTGCGTTTGTGCGTCCGGTTAGGAAGGGTTCCAGCGTCCGGTTGATCTACATGGAGTTCAAGGCAACTGACTAGACCCTGCCTGTGTCCGGTCATGGACCATCGGACGTGTCCGGTCGTGATTCTAGAGGATTTGGACCTCTCTGGAATCGACCGGGCGCTGGGTGGTAGCGTCCGGTCGCTACCATTGGAGCGTCCAGTCAGTAGAGAACGTGTAGAATCAGATCTCTTTCCCTATTTCCTTCCCTGTTACGCATGGGGTCCTCATTTAACCGTAGCCGTCGGGAGCATTCTTGACCTAACCCCATATGCCGCCTTCACCGAGCCTCCCATACATCGTGCAATAGCCACCGTAGCTCTCCCATGCCTAAGAGCCGCACCACCATAGCCGTCGTCTCTAGCCACTCGCGCTCGCCACCATCAGCCCTGCTCTTGCCTGCGCCAAGCACCTCGCCACAACGTCTTCTGCTACCCATGCGCCCCACCATCTGCTCTCGAGCACCGAGCGCCACCAAGTCCTCCACCACCGTCCACTTCTCGCTCTGCCTTCACCTTCCCTAGAGCCACCGCTGTTACTCTCCGATAAGGCCATAGCATCCTCTTTACTTGATCTTGATCCTTTCAATTTTCAATGCATTGACCTAAATCATCCAGGGCCACTGATTTATCGAAGTGCTTCGCAAACCCTAACCCTAGCCGGTTCCAAGGTTCCCCACGTGACGTCTCTTCTTTTCTCAGATCACAGATCGTCAGGTAGCATGCTCGTCGCTTCAATTTTGTACCTACATTGCTTGCTTCCTAGGGTTTTTGCATCTATTAGATATATCATATTTACTCATATATCCATCTATTCCATTGTGCAGCGAGTCGGTGTGGTTGAGGTGTCAGTGGCAGTTGACAGTCAGCTCGGAGCCAAGCTCACGAGTATGGATCGAGGCCAAGCCTCGAGAGTGTTAGTGGATAGTTGGTCTTGTCAGCGGTAGTTTTTCTCTTGTCAAATCAGATGGCTCACACCAAGAACATTGGTGGTGGTCCAGGAGATGATGATCGAAGGCCCCCGCCTCGCTTGCCCGTAGGAACCAAAGGCAAGGCGATGAAGCAGGTTACATCTAAGAAGCGCAAGTACCCTGATGCAGAGACAGTGAAAGCAGCAGCAGTAGTGTTGTCATTGTAGATCAGCAGCTTACACTAGCATAGAGATCAGCAGTTGAGGAGGCTGAGCATTGTCATGGTGGTCCACCTAGGACTGTCATGATGGCAGGACGTCATCTAGCTATTAGGGAGCCTCAGCCTCAGGGGAGTCCCAGCAGGAGCCACGGCAACAGCCCCCACCAGTAGAGCTTTAGCCAACTTAGGAGACTCAGGAGGGCCAGCAGGCCAAGGAGCCCGAGGAGACCAAGCAGGCACCCTAGCTACGCCGCTCTAGTCGTACCCATGTTCCAATCTCACCGAGGCCACCGACACAGCGGAGGGGATCATGTCCACCGCCTAGACCACAGGGTCTGCCTCTAGTGGTACATCTTGACTTGAGGGCCGCCATGGCCAGGCAGGTTCAGCAGCTACGATTTGTAGAGTTTGAGGTGTGGTTTCCTCTGAGGAGGGATGAGAGAGCAGCAGAGGGTTTCTACATGCCACTACAGGAGGATTTCTATAATGCTTATCTCAATAGTGGGACAGTGTTCAGATCTTAGAGAGTCTGCAGTATAGAGTCTATTATGGCAGCAGCCGGAGAGCATATCCACCCCTACTTATCATATTTGCCGAGGCTGACAGATCTGATTGGCCGGACTGGACTGTTTGTACCATCTTGGGTTCGGTAGTTTTATGCTTCGCTCTACGTTGACCCACAGCATAACTTCATTCACTTTGCATTCAGAGGCAGAGACTATAGGGTGATGAGTTTCAGGGCTAGGGAGATACTGAGGCTACAGGAGCAGCTCATCAGGTTACATGAGGTATGCTATGGATAGCAGGAGCCTCCCAAGCGTCCTCATGGAGGTTTAGTGCCCCATACTGATCTTGTGCGATATTACTTCAAGGAGCCCTTTGGTGAGGGGTCGAGGAGGAACCCCAGTGACCTTACTCCTACAGCTCGTGTGCTAGAGGCTATCATCAGGATGACACTACTTCCTAGGTTAGGATACAGAGAGGGTCTGACTCGCCTATAGCTCTGGCTCCTCAATGCCCTAATGTAGCAGACCGTGTTCAACATTTGGGATCTCCTTCTATCAGAGATGGAGGATACTATAGCTGAGGGCTTCAAGAGTTAGCAGCTCAGTAGGACAAGATTATTAGAGGCATAGCCGCTACTGAGGAGGAGCAGCTTGAGGCATAGCAGGAGGTGATAGAGTCTAGTGACAGTTCGGATGATGACTATCTGTCGATTCCTCATATGCCTCCACGTAGACATGATGCAGAGGCCGACAGTTCTAGCTCAGCTCCACCTGCACCGCAGAAGGACTCCACTTTGATTGCTATTCTTGAGCGGATGCAGCAGAATCAGGCACGACAGGCTCAGGAGACCGCTGCCAACTTTGTATAGTTTTAGGCTCGTCAGGACGAGTTCCAGCGGTAGCAGCAGCTCCTTTAGCAGCAGCAGCAGATGCATTAGTAGTAGTTACTCATGTAGCAGCAGCTTATGAGATTTATGCAGCATTTAGTAACAGCACTTGGGGCCCCACAGCCACAGCTCTCGCCCCAGATTGCTCAGCCTACCACCACTTCGACGACTCCAGCAGTATAGCCCAGTGGGCTTCAGAGTTAGGGACAACTTCCAGCTCTGTTTGCTTTACCCATAGTTTAGGTGTCCCAGTGGTTGTCCTCACCAGTGGTAGCCCCATAGTTCACACCATATCATACGGGCTTCTCACCGGATTAGTCTTTCTCGCTATTTGTGCCTGACATGTTAGTCTCCAAGAGTCTTGGAGCATCCTTCAGCGAGTTGATAGGTATGCCTACACTGCCTCATATGCATACCGCTAGTCCTTCTATAGCAGACCCTATCGCCATGACTACTTAGAGGCTCTCATCGTCTATTGCCTCTTTAGATCCTACGACAGACATACCAGCAGCATCACAGGCAGCACCTGCCCTAGCTCAGACCTAGACCGCTTTAGTGATGCTTCCTGCCACAGAGGGTCAGTCAGTATAGAGCTTAGGGTCAGATGATGATGGCGCCCAGTTCCAGCTTGCCCCTCGTACCTCAGCGCCCGGCTCATCCACTACAGCTCCGCCGATCGACCCTTAGGTTTTGGTGTTTGACGCCAAAGGGGGAGAGGGTTCGAGTATGTAGATTCAAGGGGAGCGACATTTAGGGGGAGCTAGTTATCTATTATTAGCTTATTACATACATTTGGAGTTTTATTTGTGTAATACACTATTACTATTATGCATTCGTGTGTTACTTTCGTGCATACTATTATATCTATGTGATAGTGATATCTACGTTATTATGATATATGACATATGTGCTCTCTACTTTGAATTCCTTTATATGTCATATCACTTGTGCTATGCTCATTTGCCTTTGCTTCCGTGTTTTTACTCCGATGCAAATGAGCTTTGTTACTTGTACTCATGCTTATTTCATATCTTTTGAGTACATCATGTTGGCTTGGGTCATATAAGCTTGCCTAACTCTTTTGTTCTTATTGACAAAAGCTTATATGAACCAAGCCCATCAAAAACCTCACTCTTTCACATACTCGAGGTGGTATTATTATCAATCACCAAAAAGAGAGAGATTGAAAGCATCTAGGCCCCTAGTTGGATTTCGGTGATTAATGACAATACAAGATTACTATGACTAACATGTGTTTTGCAGAGGCAATTAAGTTAGGTCATAGTAATGGAGATCAATTGGGCAATCGAGGTGGTCATGCCCCTATGATGGAAATCATTTTAGTTTTCAAAGGATGGACAACAAGGTTAAGGATGACTAGTTCTAAGTGTCGATTGGAGTTGGAGTGACACTTAGAGTAGTTTTGGACTTTGTTTTTCCTTTAGCCATACTATTAATGGGGGTATGGACGAGAAGCTTGACCTAGATGAGTCTAGTGAGTTAGGTGTGGTGCACACTTGTTATAACCAGCACTAGGTAGCTCCTCAATATGCCTAAGATCCTATGGAGCAAACTTCATTCACATATGTTCGAGAGTTGGAAGTGAATGGAGGGTCAAATGCTGACCGGACGCTGGCTCCAGTGCGACCGGACGCTGGCCACAGGGTCTGGTCAGTTCATTTGATCAAGAGACTGCGTTCGGTGCGACCGGACGCTGGAGTGGTCAAGTGACCGAACACTGAGCGGTAGTGTCCGGTCGACTCCAGTAAGGTTCTAGAGAAGGGAATCTGTGACTGGACACATCTGGTCAGTACTAACCGGACCCTAGGGGTTCAGCGTTTGGTCGAGTACAATAAGCATATAGTGAGGATTTAATGCGACCGGACGTGTCTGGTCAACACTTAAACACTAGAATGCGGGTTGAACTGACCGAAGCGTCCAGCCAACATGACCGGAGCGTCCGGTCACCCCGCAGAAGCTCATAACGGTTCGTTTTTCAGGTTACCTTATAAATAGAAGCTCCACTCGTGTGTGGAATCACTTTTGCTCATTCCAACAGTTAAGAAACACATTTGTGAGTGCTAAGAAGAGCAAGGTCCTAGTGAGGTGATTGAGATTCATGAATCCAAGAGAGTAGCCTCATTAGTGAATCAAGAGTAGCAAAGTGTGCATCCATCTTCTCATTAAGCTTCACGTGGTCAAGTAAGAGTTCGTGCTTATTACTCTTGGTGATCGCCATCACCTAGACGGCTTGGTGGTGATTGGGAGCTTGGTGATCACCTGGCAGAGCTTGTGGGTGACCCAACTCAAGTTGTGAGCGGCTTTAGGTGATTCACCGCGATGAAGTGTCAAAGAATCAACCCATAGAGAGCACTTGATCCTTGTGTGGATCAAGGGGGAGCTACACCCTTGTGCGGGTGCTCCAACGAGGACTAGTGGGGAGTGGCGACTCTCCGATACCTTGGCAAAACATCGCCGCATTCCTCTCTCTCCATTTACTTTGAGCATTTACTTTGAGCAATTCAATACTTGTTCTTACATTCATAGAATTGCCATGCTAGAGTAAGTTTGGAATATAGGTTGCAAGTCTGTTGTGGGTTAGATTAATAGAAACACTTTTTCTAGGCACAAGGGGTTAATTGGGCTAACCGTAGGATTTGATTATTGCAAGAAAATTTAGAAATAACCCAATTTACCGCCCTCTTGGGCATCTTGATCCTTTCAGTAGTTTTGCTGTACATTATGATCAGAGGTGGCCTAGCACTCAATGACACATGGTTTATACTGGTTCAGGCAACGTGCCCTACGTCTAGTTTGAGTCAGTCGGTGACTTTATTCCTGAACCCAGGTGCTCGAAGTTTGCAGTGGGGTTACAAATGAGAAGGAGAAAGATGGGGGTACAAGAGGTCTGGTCGGACTCCGGTCGGAAGGGCCGAGAGTGATAGGAGCCCCGCTATGAGCTATGTTCAAGCGTGTGCTCATGATTTGAACCTGGCGGTTCTGTTGTTGTGTACTAGTGAACTTGATTGATCTAATGAATCTACCTATTGGAAGAGAGCGCACCCCCTTTTATAGATGAAGGGGATGGCCTTACAGGTAAGAGGGAGAGAGTACGTATGCTACTAAGCCTTGTTGCCCACGCCGGTAGGTACAGGATGATGGTAGGCGCCCATAATACTGTTGTATGTTAGATGCACGTGGGAGGTCGTGTTGTCTTCTTCGGGTATGACAGACGTCGATGCCTGCCACACTGTTGATACCTAGAGGTATGAAAGGGTTTTTACTATGTTCGCCTAGTACGGTAAATGCTAGCGCCCACAACACTGTCGATGCCCAGAGGCATGTGGGGGGAGCCTTACCATATGAGAGTTAATGACGCCCACAATACTATAGGGACAAATGTCAGCGCCTACAACACTGCTTGGGTTCTATCATGCCAAGAAGGTCGCAGAGTACTGTTTCTACAGGTGTACATGGTATGGTCCCTGGAATTATGGTTTGACTTATGTGCCCTACCTTACTTTCTCTGTCTGTTTTCTGGTCCTTACCGAGCGGGCGTCCCTGGTCGATTGGTCCCAATCGGCTCTGATTGCGCCAGTCGGAGAAGAGTAGTGAGCAGGGATTTGTCACATCCCCGGTCGAAGACATGGGTCAGAGTCAAAAGCGGTGTTTGGCTAGGCCTTTCGGTCAGAGAGGCCGTCCAAAGGCGGGATGGAGACCGAAGCGAGCGCTCTGGTCAAAGATGCGGGCCAGAGTCAGAAGCGGGTGTTATTTTTCCTTAGCTAGGCCTTCTGGTCAGAGATTGGATTGCCCCTCTAGCATGTCGTTTAGGTACTTGGACCAGCCCATGAGTTGCATGTTGTCTGCTTGGGTCGAACCTTTATTGGGAAGCCAGTCTGCGAGGGACCCTGGGTTTATGAACCCAACAGGAGCCCCCGAGCCCCTAGGCGATTCGGGTAGAATCATCTAGAGGGTTTTTGTCTTGACAGCGGGTGCGCACAAGCGCACCCGTGGGTGTAGCCCCCGAGCCCCTGGGCGATTCAGGCAGAATTGTCTAGGGGGTTTTTCGTGTTGCCAGCGGGGGAAGTTTCGTTTTGTCAGCGAGGGAGGTTTTGTTTTATCAGCGGGTGCACATGAGCGCACCCACGGGTGTAGCCCCCGAGCCCTCGGGTGATTTGAGCAAGATCACCTGGAGGGTTTGTCAGTGAGCGTGTGTGTGTTTTTTAATCAAGACGTAGTCATCAACCAAGGCGTCGTTGTGTGGCCGAGGCAGTTAGTTTTGGGATCGGGCGAGGTGGAGCTTGTGGATCCTAGCATCGGTGCACGCTGTGGAATCAGGCGAGGCAGTTAGTTTTTAGGGATCGAATGAGGCAAAGCTCGCGGGTCCTGGCATCGGTGCGCACCGTGGGATTAGGCGAGTCAGAGTTGTGGATCCTAGCCTCGGTGTAGCCTATGTAGCTGAGGCAGTTTAGTTAGTTAGTTTAAGGATCGGACAAGGCAGAGCTCATGGATCCTAATGGGGCGAGTTTAGGGTCACAGACCTAGGTGTTTTGGTGCATAGTCGAGATGTAGCTGAGGGATGGGGTGAGTTTGGGGTCACAGACCTAGGCATTTGGTGTGCATTCAAGGCATAGCTGAGGGATGGGGCAAGTTTAGGGTCGCTGACCTAAGTGTTTTTGGGTGTCTTGAGCCCCGAGCCCCATTGGGCTTTGGTAGGGGTCGATTTGAGTTGTGTGCATTACTCCGTCCTTGATTTCTCATAACCGAAGGGCCTAAGCTTTGTCGCTTGCCTCAATCGCTCGGGCTTGAGTGACGTGCTCGGTGAGTTCGCTAATGGGTATGATCGAGTGGAATCTGGGTTCGTCGTTCATGACGGGGTCAGCATAGCCCTCTTGTGACATTCCACTGCTCCTTTACCTATAACCCGGTAGATGCCTGGATCATTCTGAAGATCAACCTAGGTGGCCTGCTGGCCTCCCCTCGATGGAGATTTTGTGGGCTTGGCGAGAGGTTTAGGATCAAACGAGAAGGTTGAGATGACCCTATCTACTTCAGGGTAGACTGGGTGAGGGACGCATGGGGCTCATCTGTGTTTTCTCCCCTGGCTTTGTTTGATGTGGGGCGGCCTCAAGCCCTTCATGGGCCGGCCTTCGAACCTTGGTTGGTCATTGCTCATGTTGAATGAGGTAACTGCCGCTTCGTGGCTCAACACAGAGCATTGTGATGCATTTCGTCGCATGTGTGATGCTTTAGTTCCTGAGCCCCTGGGTGATTCAGGGCCCGAATCATCTAGGGGGCATGGGCGTATGAAATGAATGCGTGTATGGATGTATGAAATGATTATAAAGAAATAGCAGGGTCGGTAGTGTTACCTTGATGACTCAAGTGACAGGGTTTGAAGAGCTCCAATCAGAAATGTCCAACCGGGACCCATGCTCGTCGTTCGTGATGGAGTCAGCATGGCCTACATGGGGCGTCCCTTTGCTCCTTACCTGTCTCTTAGTGTTTTCCTAAGCCGTTCAATCAACTTAGGAAGCCCGATGGTTTCTCCTGGCAGAGATCCTGTTGTTTTGGATTTTTTCAAGTCTCGCCTGGGGAGGCCAAGAGCTGCCTGCGTGTGGTGGCGCTTTGGTTCTTACGTCCGGTGTGCGGTAGTGGTAGGCCATACCCAGGCCACGTCCCATCTGATCAGATGCTGTTCCATCGGGCAGGGTGCGTCTTATCGGTTAGGGTGCGTTCCATTATATACCATCTGCATTAAATGGGAAAGAGAGAGGGTTTTTTGCCCCATCGTTTTGCCTTTCCCTGATCGCCGCGCCTTCCCCAACTGTCATGCCCTTTTCTTTAAGTAAGAGAAGGGAGAGGGTTTTTCATCCTGTTCCTTCACATATTCCTCATCTGCCATCTCTTCTTTCTTTCTTCTCGCCAAGAGCATCTGAGTGCCGCGTCGGTTCCTAGGAGAGAAAAGAAAAGGGGAGAGTGAGGGAGAGGAGAACCTGGAGCGAAATGTCAGGCTAGAGGTCATCCACGGTGAGGGAGTCCATGCTGGAGGCCTTCGTCATGAAGGGGTTTCTACCGCCGAAGGAGGTGGCGCACTAGAGGGCTCCTAGGAGGGAGGAGTTCTCGCAACCTCGGCCTAGTGAGGTGGTTTCCTTACTCGCCTTCCACAAGCGTGGGTTAGGATTCCCCACACACTGGTTCCTTAATGAGTGGGGTCTAGAGCTACAGCACCTCAATCTAATAGGGGTGCTGCATATCGCTGGCTTCATCACCGTCTGTGAGACCTTCCACAGTATGGAGCCACACACGAACTTCTTCCAGTGGCTATTCTCTGGGTGATCTTTGCCAGTGGGGAATCTGCCCAAGGCCGCGCCGGTGGGGGCTTTGCCCTATAGAGAAAACTGAGCACAGGGGGCTCATATCCTGTGTACATCCCCTATGACTCCAACCAGGGGTGGCACAGGGAGTGGTTTTATATCAGGAACCCAGTGGAGGCACCGTTCCCGATGTTCACCAGTGGGAGGCTAGAGAGGTTGGATAGTCGGTCATGGGGCCCTTCCTGTCAGGAGAAGAAGAAGGTGGAGATCATTGAGGAGGAGCTCTAGAAGCTCGTGCGACGCGGCCTTGATGGGGTGCGGGTGTTCCACACCCTCTACCATCACCGGGTCACTCCATTGGCAGAGAGGGCATGACCGATGTGGAGGTAAGGCGGCCCATCAAACCCTGATCGTGCATCACCGGAGGAGCTGCCGAATGACGAGGTCTGGAGTCGCCTTGACTGGGTGCTACAGCTGAAGCCCAAAGAGAAGGTCGATGGAATGCCCGGACCTCTCAATGGCTCGGTGGTGTCCAAACTGGTATGCTTCCCTCTCTTTACTCCATGTTCTTTCCCCTTTGCTTTCCTGTTTTTTGATTTTGAGTCGCCTATTTTCTAGGGACTTGATGCTTACAAGTCCTGGCCGCACCTTTCGAAGGGGCCAAAGGGCACGGCTTGGCACACCGCCTAGAAGGAGGTAGCAGATGCTAGGAAGAAGAAAGTCGAGGTGGCTCGACAGAAGTATGAGAAGGAGAAGGAGATCGCCCGGCGCGTGTAGGCCTTGGAAAATAAGAGCGATGTCGAGTCAGAGCTCGAGTCGGAGGTCCCCATAGAGGTGGACAACATGATTTTCTTCGAGGAGGAGGAAAGCCAGGAGGTTGTTGTGACCTCGACGGAATGTCGTGACCCTATGGCAATGTTTGCTGGCAATGAGCAAGAGGTGGAGAGGCGTGCCGTGGTTCTCGTACTAAGGAAGCATGTGGTGAGCGTAGACATTGTCGGCGAATGGGAGGCGAAGTGAATGCAGTCACCGCGCCCCTTGGTGGCGTCGCTAGTCTTGTCCCCGCCTGCTGCGGGCGCGGTCGAGCAAGCCAGGTGGTCAGAGGAGCGGGCTTGCATCCATGCGTCGCCAGGACCGATGCTAGCATGTGACTCGCGATGGGAGGATGCCTCGCCTGCTGTTTCGGTTGGTGTGTCCCAAGCCGAAGGTCGTGGGACCCGCTGGCTGGGTAGGAGCCGATTAGGATGACTCTACCCCTGGCTGAAGTGAGGGGGCGTGGGTCACAGCCTAGGAGCGGTCCTCGCCCTATGAGCCCATCGATGTCGGGTCTTGGTTTCAGAGTCATGCTGCTTACCTCCCAGTATGTTTTTCTTTGTTTCATTTTTATCTTGCTGTTGAGTCCTTTTTTGGAGTATGACTAACCTGTACTTTTTGACAGCGGTCGAACGCTGATGGGGTTGAGCGTCACCCCAACTCCCATGCAGGAGGTTTGGAGGCCCACCTTGCAGCGCACCGTAGTGAGCGGCAGGGAGGGCAGGGTGGTGGTGGCGAACCTTGCCTTTCTAGGGGTGGTGCTCCCCGAGTCGGTTGTTAGTACGGCAGCAGCGGCGGTGACGGTGCTGGCGGTGATCCTAGTGGTGATGGTGGAGGCTTCGCCTAAGGTGTCCCTTGCAGTCCCTCCTCCACTAGCTACGGCGGAAGAGGAGAGGGAGACTGAGCTCCCTGCCTCATTGGGCGGAGGGCTACACGGCTCACCCTCGTGGTCAAAGCTGAAGGCATCAGAGGGAGATGTGGCCGGGACATAGTCAGAACACCTGTCGGTGGCTCGTGAAACCGAGGTGGTGGAGATCCCTTCCGACGATGAAGCGGATGATGTGGTGGAGCTACCGGTGCCGTCGTGGGAGCTGGCGGTGGTTTGGTCAAAGGTTGGGCGCTCTGGTAGGCTAGAGGAGGGTGACCTAGAGTGCCCCTACCCTGAGGACCTGTCAAAGGTTCGGTTCGTCCTTTGGGATTCCCAGGAGTGTCAGCTCTAGGACATCCTCGGGGGGAGATTGAAAGCTCTAGTTTGGTTTTGGTTAATCGATGAAACCCTAAGTGCTAACCTAGTTTATCAAAGTAATTATAAGATAGGTAGCACTACTCCAAGTGATGAAGCAATGGCGAAGATCATGACGATAGTGATGATCAAATGCTTGAACTTGGAAAAGAAGAAAGAGAAAAACAAAAGGCTTAAGGCAAAGGTATAAATAGTAGGAGCCATTTTATTTCCGTGATCAAGATACTTAGCGAGTGTGATCACATTTATGTTAGATAGCCGTTCTATTAAGAGGGGTGAAACTCGCACTGAAATGCAGTTATCAAAGTGCCACTAGATGCTCTAACTCATTGCATATGCATTTAGGATCTAGTGGAGTGCTAACACCCTTGAAAATGCTTGTGAAAATATGCTAACACATGTGCACAAGGTGATACACTTGGTGGTTGGCACATTTGAGCAAGGGTTAGAAACTTCATCGGTGGAGTGTCCGCCCGTAGAGTGCGGATAGTCCGATGGTGCCATCGGTGCCCTATACAGAAAAGACAAGGGTTCACAGAGTGACCGGACGCTGGTGGTGCAGTGACCGGACACTGGGTTCAGAGTCCAGTCAGTGACAGTAGTAAGCACGCGGTCTCGGTCTTGTGACCGAACGCTGGCATGTAAACTGACCGGATGCTCATGGTCTGAGTCTGGTCAGTGCTGATGTACACTGACATGAGGCGCATAGAGGAAACATTGAGTGATCGGACGCTGGGTGAGTCCGGTCGAGCATGACCGGACGTGCTTGGTCATGAAATTTCGCGTTTGGAACCTTATTGAAAACGATCGGACGCTGGGGTTCTACGTCCGGTCACTTTCTAACTGACACGTCCGGTCATCATTTGACCGTTGAGATCGGGCGATCGGTATTTGAAGCCAATGACACGTGGCAAGCATCGGGCGACCGGACGCTGGGGTCCTGCATCCGGTCGAACTGACCGGAGCGTCCGATCACCCCGTGTTGTGCCTAGTGAAGGGGTACAACGGCTCTATTTCGTGAGAGCTTCTATTTAAGCCCCATGGTCGGCTCAAGCTCACCCTCTTGGCCATTTGCATTGACATAGCAACCTTGTAAGCTTAGCCAAAGCCCTCCCACTCATCTCCATCATTGATTCATCATCTTTGTGAGATTAGGAGAGAATCCAAGTGCATTACATGAGTGATTGCATCTAGTGACACTTGGTATTAGTGTTTTACTGCGGGATTCACTTGTTACTCTTGGTGGTTGCCGTCACCTAGACGGCTTAGAGCAGCGAGGATCATTGAGCGGAGGTTGGTGATTGTCTTTGGCTCCGATCGTGGTGATTGTGAGGGGTCTTGTGCCTTCCCCGATGGAGAGCCAAAATGTAACTCTAGTGGATTGCTCTAGTTGATTTGTAGATTTTTAAATAGGCTATTTACCACCCTCTATCCATATTAGGACCTTTCAAGTGGTATCAGAGCCGTGGTCATCGTTTGATTGAAGGCTTAACAACCTCGGTGTCGAATTATGTCTTAAGTTGTGTTCAACCATGTGGGGGGGGCAAACCACCATTCTTTGATGGCACATGCTATAATTATTGGAAGAGAAAGATAAGAATGTATCTTGGTTCAATCAATGATAAAGTATGGGAGGTGACCAAGAATGACTATGCTATCATTTATCCCGACAATCCCACCAACCAAGACAAGACCAACAAGCAATGTAATACAATGGCTTTCAACACCATATACAATGCCATTGATTCCAAGGTGTTTGAGCAAATCAAGGATTGTGAAAGAGCTAATAAGGTGTGGAAGAGATTGGAGGAAACATATGAGGGCACACTGGTATATATTCAAAGTATATATTCAAATGTATATATTCAAAGTAACATTAATATGAAAACAAATGTATATATTCAAAGTAACACAATATAAAAACAAATGTATATATTCAAAGTAACATTAATAGACATATTAAACAACTTCACTAGAAAAATAAGCAACTTCTATGTATTAAAACGGACACAAACGTTATTGAAGCTAGGAGATCAATCAAACCATTTCAAATCGCCGTATCACGCACTACTAAGTACCGCTTGAAAACTAGTATCTACATTGATAACCTTTACTACTATAAACTAGCTAAATAATAAATACCTAATCAATCCCTAAACTCAAAATCCTAACTAACAGTAACCTAAACCCTAACTACCTAACCAAACCTTAACTATACTACAACACACAACCTAAACTCTAAAAACTACCTACCTAAATAAACAAATTCACTAACCTAACTATACTAAACCACTAACCCTAACTATCCTAAATCACTTACCCTAACTAAAATAATATTCATAATAATAAGAAATCGAGAGAGGGAGCTACCTTGATATGAGCCGAAGGAGAGGAGGCGGCGCTGGCAGGCGAGGCGGCGGCGGCGCCTGGTGTAGCCGACGCGGCGGCGCTGGGCGGGTGGGGGCACAGGCGGCGACGACGTTCGAGGGAGAGGGAGAGGGCGAGCGCAATGGGGGCGTCGCGGGCTTTAATTAGGCCTTGCCGCGCCACCAGCGATGGCGCGTCACAGCCGTGCCAAGATGGGTGGCGCGGCAGACCCTGCCACGATGACGCCACGTCATCCTTCCGCCGCACCGCCATTTATGACGCGGCATAGGCGTTTTGCCGCGCCATGACAATATATGCGGCAAAAAATGTTAGTTTTAGAAAAAAAACAATGTTTGATTTAAAATTGATTTAAAAAAAGTATTAAAAATAAAAAAAATCTACACGATCATGGCTTGCTCATCGGTGATGGTGCCGGCGATTTCTATGGTATGTGGATTCCGTCCAGAAGCCTCGGTTCGTCAGCCTGTTCGTTTGGCTGTGGCTTGTCGTAAATGATCGTAAATTTCCAGCTAGAACAGTATTTTTCTCTCACACAAACCAGCCAGCAGTACTTCTTTACGAACCAACAACAGTTGTCAGGTTCAGAAGACGTTTGTACTCCCATGTCCAAAAAAGAGTATAATAAGGCATGTTCGTTCTTCCGCTTCTGTTTTCTTGCCTATACCTCAAGTTGAGTGTTTGCTAGTTTCTTTTTGCAACAACAGCTAGTAGCACGGCAACAGGCAGCCTTCGGAACGGACTGTAAATTTATTATCAACCATGACTAGCTTTATAAAAAATAGTATCAATATTTATATATCTAAATACATATGTTTGCAAAATATATTTTTTATAATTAATGTAACACTATCTGCGATCTAAATTAGAAGACATTCTAATTTCCTATATTACAATGTCCAGAAACATAAGTAAAAACCAAAACATCTGAGACCGGCCTCAATAGAGATATCATAGAGATTTTATGGATATTAAGGGCCTGTTTCGAACACAGGAATTTAACAGGAATCACACAGAAATTTTACAGGAATCAGTTTAATTTCACAGAAAAAACGTAGGAATGGAGAAAAAATCCCACATTCCAAACAAACCCTAAATAGGATAACACAGGAGTAAAAATAGAGTTTTTAGCCCATATTAACGAAGAGAAAGAAACATGAGCCTGCTTGTTTAGCCGTGGCTTATCATAAGCGATCGTAAATTTTCAATTAAAATAATATTTTCTCTCACATAAATCAGTTAACAATATTTCTTCACGAACAACGACCGAGCAGGCCGGCCGTTTCCAAGTCGTCAGAAACCGTACGACACACGCACTGAGGCGCATGGCTTCGTTTCATCGATCTGGTGCTCCGGTTGTGAAGAGGCGCGCCTCCATCCCCTTCTTCCCGGACGCCGCCTTCCCCTCCCCATCCTGCCCGGAAGCCGCCGCATCCGGCAGGAACGGCGCGTGGGCGGCCTCAGATGCAGGTACGCCGCCTGGAAGGACGAAGCCGTCGAAAGCGCCGCAGCGACGGCGGCCTCCTGCCCGGACGCCACCGTGTGACCGTGATCGAGTACGGCAGCTACGCGCGCACTTCGTATGTGCCAGTGGCCGGCGGCGTCTTCCTCGTCTGTGCCAGTGCCACCGCGTGCGGTGTTGCCGGCGGCGTCTTCCTCGTCTGTGCCACCGTTGCCTTCTTCCTGGTCCGTGCCGCCGCCATCTTCCTCGTTTTGGAGATACTTGTGTGATTCATGTTTGCATAGATTGATTGCAGATGTATTAATCTGACCGAATAATCGTGGCATACCTCCCTGAACTGAGAAGCTCCATGGTGTATGCTAGCTCTGTAGGGGGTCTTCGTCCATTTTCTTCGGTGTCTATTTTATCTTCAGAGTCTATTTTATCTTCAGTAATTGTTGCATACCTTTGCCTGAAATTTATCTATCTTAGTTATCCTATTTGCATTTAATCTGAGATGTGAAAACAGTCATATTAGTTGCTAAAATTTCTGTAGTGTTTAACCTATTTGTTATCTGAATTTTTTGGTATGAAACTGAATATGAACTGCTATATCTAGCGCATGTGTGAATGCTGATTTTTTTAGTGTCAAACTGCTATGCATTGCTTCAGTGAATGTCGTCACTTATCAAAATCCAGCAAGCCGTACAGATGCAAGAACTGTACAGCTACATATTTCACATGGTACATTTGATCATAGCACGATGCAAGAATTAAATGTTAAAGCGAGCATATGAAACAGTGAAATAAAACCGTGCACTAAGAGATACTATTTTATTCTCAGTGTCACTTCTAATAAACTGGGACATGAAACTTCTCATTGAAAGTGGCCTTATGGTTTTAAACGGAAGGAGTAATACTTATTGGTCAATGTTAAATTAATTGGGCCATTAAACATTGGATCTGCATTCATTATGAGTAGATTATTGTAACACCCTCGGTGTTACACCCTAAATCATTTACCAAAACATGTCATGAGCATCATGTTTATGTGTTAATACATGTGATAGAATATGTAGATAATTTTTTTGTAACTTAAAATGATAAAAAAATGTTAAATGAGAGTTGATTCAATAGTTCATGCATATTAAGTAGGGTTTAAAACTAATTTTTATTAAACAAAAATATTATAGAATATGTGTGTGATACTTAAATAAAGTTTGAAGTACAAACTTTATAGATAACAGTGAAATACTTGCTGTCGAAAAATGATATTACTGGCTAATATTTCTAGTAGCCTAGAAATTACAAATTGAAATCAAGTTCAGCTCAAAACTTAGAAAATTTTCAAGTTTGTCAACAGCTAGACATTGTTATGTTTAGCAAATTATTTTGAGAGATTGGGTTAAGGGGTGGTGTAGTGTTATAGCTCGATTTGGTAGTCTCATATGACATCTTGAGCATGGTGAAGATGGTTTAGGTCCAGAAACAACCGTTTAGTTTTTATGGGCGCTTTAAAATTCGTGCATGACACAATTTCGGGCTGGTTAGCCGCATGGGCACGATCACCATGTTCGGGCGTTCGGCGTCGCCACGCTGACTGCCCACGTGCACGCGCGCTGCCGCCTATGGCGGCCACGGCTGCTCTGGCCTAGCTGTCGTCGGCTCCTGGCATGTGGAGCTGCTGTTGCTGCTTGCATAGCCGAGCGGTGCTGTCGCCGGCCCCACCGCGTTGTCGCACTACCATCCCGCGCCGCGCCACAGCCGCTGCCGGTGCCATTGTCTCGCCGTAATGTCCGTGCCTCCCTCTACATCTCTGCGCCGCTATCGGGCCAGTGCGATGCCGCCTCTGTCGTGCGCACGTGGTCGGGCTCACCGTCGCCTTGTCCTTAATGGCACTACGGCGCGCGGGCCACAACCGATCGCGAACACACATGCCTGTCTGCTAGCGCCTGCGCGTGGGTCTCCACGATCACATCGATCGCGTCCCGCCAAGACGAGGATGAGCTGAGCCCACCTGCCGCGCCCCGTCTCTCTTTCTCTCTTTTTCTCCCTCTGCTGCCGTCGTCGAGCCGCGCCATCAAATTACCCTGCGAACGATCACCTCCATTCAATTCATCGTATCCATGACTTCACCATCATGTCCTCTCGCTGCCCGACCCTACCTAGCCTTAAGCGCGCACGACCGAGCTTTAATTTTGGAGTTTCCCCGCCACAATGCCGATAAGTCCGTGTCCAGCCGTGGATGAGGGCAACCCTCCTACTATCCCTCCCGAACCAATTCACTTGCACCACTAGCTTCACCTTGCCTCCCTCTCCACCTTGCGCACGTCAGTGGAACCGCTACCGCCTTCCCTTCATCGCTAACGCGACCGTGCCACCGTATGGCTCGGCCGCACGTGGCCAGCCCTCCTCTGCCATCCTCCACCCCAACCGTCACCTCGGCTAGGTCCACAGTAGTCTACTGATGTTCCCTCGCTAGCTAGTAAGGTTCTTTGGTGCTCTAGATTGCCGGGGTGGCTGCGTCGCCGTCGCGGACGGTCGTGCATCGCTGCAGCTCGCTCTAACGTGTCCCGCCACCCCTTGCCACCGCTTAGCGTAGCCACCAAGATCGAAGATGGTGTTCGACCCGTTAGGTGGGCCCGCGCAGGTCCCAGGTGGCCATCATAGGCGCTCAGTGCCGTCGCTCGTCGTGTCGTCGTGCACTGAGTCGCTGGGGGTGCGTGCGGGTGAATTAGGGAAAGGCTAGGGGGTTAAGTGAGAAGTTCTGAGAGAGGAGAAAATAGTGTTAGTACATAATTGTAAATTGGGAGGAGTTCGAGGTCTCTTTTGCAAAGTCGTTGACGCGCGGGATTCCCCGACGCGGGCCGCCTCGTGTGGGCCACAACATGGGCCGCCGCGCGCTTGCATGCACACGCTGCTTCACATGGGACGCGTGTGTGGGCCGCACGGGAGGATTCATTTTTCTTTTTCATAAGGAATTAGAAATAGTTTTCTAATTTAATTTTTGAACTGATCTTTGGTAAATCATATAAAATCGTATAGGTGTCCAAAAATTATGAAATAAATTTTGTTAGGATCCTAAAATTATGCTCTATCTGTTAGTGTATTTAGTTCATATATGTACATGTTGATACCAGGAGCTATTAAATCATTTGAGATTGCTCAATATTATTAAGTTAGTTATTGTAGGAATTTTTGTGTTAAATTGGTGATAGCTTTAGTCCTAAAAATTTTATAGTAGCTTCATGGTATTATTATGTGTTCACTGTAATTTTTGTAGCTCTAGAATAGACTAAACATTTGGGTAGTTAAATGCTCTTTGTTTTAAATATACATTAAATCATTAGTAGAAATAAAGATATATCCTTCATTTGTAAAGCTATGTGTTTGTTAGTTGAATCCAACACCTTGCTTGATGAAGATGATAGTTAGCTTAGTACCTTAGTCATTAGAGCTAGCTTAGTAGCTTAGTTTGCGTATTCTTAATTTAAGAGCTACTGTTGCATAAATGCTAAATGTTGCATCATCATCGTATGCATATAGAAAGTTAATTCAATAGTCATGTTATATCACTTATGGTTTAAAACTAATTTTTATTAAGCAAAAATGCTATAGAACATATATGTGATACTTAAATAGAGTTCGAAGTGCAAACTTTATAGATGACAATGAAATACTTGCGGTTGAAAAATGACATTGCTAGCTAATATTTCCACTAGCTTACAAATCACAATTGGAAATCAAATTCAGCTCTAACACTTAGAAATTTTCATGTCTACCAACAGTTAGACACTGCTATGTTTGGCAATTTATTGGGTGAAATTGGGTTAATAGTAGGGTAGTATTATGGCTTGTTTTGTAGTCTAATATACCCTATTTGGTATAGCAAAAGTGGTTTGGGTATTAGATCAACGGTTTAGTCGTGGTCGATGCTTTAAAATTCATGCACGACACTTGCTTCGGTTGCCTGGCCGAGTGTGCGTGGTCACCATCACGTGGTGCCTCAGGTCACTGGGCTAGAACGCGTGCTCGTGCACTACCGCACGTGGTCGATCGTGACTGCCCCATCCTAGCCCGCCACCGTTGGCCGTCTGGCCTTATCGTGCGGTGCCACCGTGCCCGTCGCTTACCTGCCCTGTCGTTGTCCCATGCGGTCATCCATGCCGCGCTGTTGCCGCTACAGTCACGCCACCTGGGCTTGGCCGAGGCTAGCCATGGCCGCCTCTGGCTTGGTCAGGTCTCGGCTGCCGCTGGCCCAGCCACGTGGAACCGGTGCAGCTACTGCCAACTGCCCCGCACGTGCCGCGTCGGAGTCGCTGTCGGCGCCATTCACTCATCGTCATGTCTGCACTGCCGCCCGCCTTGCATCGCGACGCTGCCACTACTGATGCCACTACGATGTTGTACTGCTGCCGCCTGCCTTGTCCTAGTTCGCACATGGGCTGTCCCACGCCGTCGTCCTGCCTTAATGGCACTGCGGCCGCGCATGCCACGTCCCCACCTGTCTCCGCACGCGCACGTGGTCTGGCCGCAGTGTTGTGTAGCGAATGCGCAGACACCACCTTAAGTCTGGTCGGCCGCGTCCTGCCAAGGCATGGATGAGCCGAGCCCACTATCGTGCCTGTTTCTCCCTCCCTCTGCTTTTCGCCGTCGTCGTGTCGCGTCGCGTCGCGGTGAAGCTAGAGAGCGAGCACCTCTCATCAATTCCCTATGCTCGCGTCTCCTCCTTCATGCCCCTCCTCCATCCGACCCACCCCACCTTGACTCATGTCACGCCAAGCTCCAATTTTGGAATCTTGCCGCCGCCATGCCGTTAAGGCCCGTCGCTGCCCGCGTCGTGGCTAGTCGCCACCACTTTACCCTGCACCAATTCCTTTACACCATTAGCTCACCTTGGCTTCCTCTTCATCATGCGCACATGAGTCACAGCTTTTGTGCTGCCTCCTTGCCACTGACGTGGTCGTGCCTTTACAGTCCGCCATTCACCTCGTCGTGCGCACGTGGCCAGCCTCTCTCAAGTCATCTTCGGCCGAGCTGACTTCTTGGTAAGGTCATCGGTGAGTTGTCGTTGCTCATCCGCTGCCCTACTACCTTGATTGTTGCGATGGCTCATCTGAATGTCGTCGCCATTGCCGTAGGGTGTCTGCCGTTGTGGAGAGGTCTTTCTACGGCGTCCCGACTCGTGCAACCGCCGTCCATCATCTCATGTTGAACCCTAGGTGAGCGTCGACCTCGTAGCTAGGTCAATGAGGGTCCCGTGTGGCTAGCGTAGGCGCCTGTGCCACTGCTCGCCGTGCCGGAGCGCGCGGGGATGGCCGAGGGCCTCACCGTTGTAAAGAGTAGAAAGGTCTGAGGGTTCTTTTGCATAAGTGTTATCTCTAGGAATAGTAACATGGACTGCGGGTTGTTTTGCACATAGTCTAGGGGCATTTTTGCATATGTGCCAGCGCGTGCAGGCCTCCTCGCCACGGGCCGTCTTCGCGCGTGGGCCACGCCTCGTCTATGGGCCGCCGCATGCTCACGCACGCATTGTGCTGTGTGGGCCGCGTGGGCCGAAATTGGTTTAGATTTTTCGTAGAAAATAGAAATAGGTTTTCATTTGTAATTCTGAGCTAAAGTTTGGTAAATCATATAAAATCATGTAGATGTCCAAAAATTGTGAAACCAATTTTGTTAGGTTCCTAAAATTATGCTCTATCTGTTAGTGTATTTAGTTCATATATATATATATATTTGTTCGTACCGGCGACTATTAAATAAATTGCGAGTGTTTAGTATTATTTAGATTAGTATTTGTAGGAATTTTTATGGCAAATTAGTAATAGCTTTGACCATGAAATTTTTATAGTAGATTCATTGTATTATTATGTGCTCACTATAATTTTTGTAGCCTTAGAATAGGTTGAGAAATATGGTACCGAAGTACTTCTTGTTGTAATGTATAGGAAATCATTAATAAGAGTTAGAATATATTTTAGTTGCTAAATAGCACTTGTAGGTGAAACCCTACTGGTTTGATGGGAATGATGATTAGCTCGATATCTTAGTCATTAGAGCAAGCTTAGTGGCTTAGTAGATGTATTCTTATTTTAAGAACTACTGTTGCCTTAATAGTGGGTATTGCATCGTCATTGCTTGCATGTAGAGAATGAGTTTGTGGAGTTCATGATCGAGGGTGAGCAGGAGTACGAGGAGGTAATTGAAGAGTACGAGGAGGAGATCCCCATGCAGGAGGAGGTCCTGGAGCCGCCATAGACTGACTAAGCTGACATCGCACCTGCCCAAGGCAAGCCTCGGTGCATAACCCCTATTTTGAATAAGCACTGAATCTATATATATTTATGATGTGCATTTACGTTATAGGCATTTTATGGAAACCACTTGCATAAATATATCGGTCCTATGAGTCTTACTAGTACAGGTGCAAGTAGCTGCTATGCTTAGGATTTTCGGTAGCATCAGTAACCTGTCGTTACTCATAATAGGTTATTATTATTACCACTCTTAAGACAAAATTGTAAAAGAAAAATAGAGACCGGGTAGGTATATGATATGGGTATTGGTGGGTGTAAGAGGTTGTGTCCTACGTGTAGGGGACCATGACGCCTAAGAGGGGGGGGGTGAATTAGGCAACTTAAAAATCTAACTCTAAACAATGGCCTCTTTTTCTAACCCTAGCAAAACTTATACAATAGATAAACTATCTAAATGTGCAACTACGGTTTTGCTAGTGTGTTGCTATCTCTACCGTAAAAGGAGTAATACAATCAATGTAAATACGGAAGCTAAAGAGCAAGGTAGAGATATGCAAACTTTCGTCGACGACTCTGGTATTTTTACCGAGGTATCGAGAAGCACGTAAGCTTCCCACTAGTCCTCGCTGGAGCTCCTCACAAGGAATCCCTCGCAAGGGCTAAGCTCCCAGTTGGGTAACTCCGTGGATAGCCTCGGACCTTCCCCACACGCAAGTGGGTCTCTGACGTGCCTTTTGGCAAGCCTCTCCTAGATGCTCCCCGCCATCTTCACTATCAAGCTTTCGACCGAAACACCATGGGCCTTGTTCCCTTTGGTACAAGGTGGTGGCCACACCACAACCGCGGTTGGTGTGATCTCACAAGATTATAAGCCCCTCTAATGTACAACAATGGTGCGCGCAAGCACTGAGTGGTAAGAGGTATGCAAACCTCACTAAACACTAGGCCTAAACCTAGAGCAAGCACATAAGCAGGAGTCTAATCAACCTAAGCACTTCGCAAAGCACCTATGCTAATCACCTAATGAATCACTAAGCACTATTCAAGTGGAGATCACTAAAATGGTATATCAACACCCTTGATATGTTTCCTTAGCTCCACACACTTCAAATGGTCGGTTGGGGGTCTATTTATAAGCCCCACTGAGAAAGTAGTCATTGGGGACAAAATCCCACTTTTCTGCTACTAACCGGACGCTGATCACGTCCTAACCGGATGCGTCCGGTTGTCCTCACCGTTAGAGCCGCGATCAACTTATCGGACGCTGCCAGCATCTGGTCTCATGCCACCGAACGTGTCCGATCGCAAGTTCGTCGCTCTAGAACCTTTCTATACTTCATCGAACGCTGCAGTCCTACATCCGGTCGATTTGTCGCCAGTGTCCAATCATGCCTGTTGTTGCCGATCCTCTTGATCAGAGCGTCTGGTCGCTTTCCGCCAACATTCGGTCCAGCGTCCGATCACCTCTATGAGCTCATATCTTTGTGATCTTGCGTCTGGCTTGGTTCCTATCTTCATGCTTGGACTTTGCTTGATATCTTGAGTCTTCTCTTGTGCTTCTAAGGTCTTGCTTATGGTGTTGATCATCGGATCATCACGTCGCCTTCGTCCAAGTCATGTCTTGCACCCTATTAAACTACAAAACAATCATTTGCAAATTCATTAGTCCAATTTGGTTGTGTTGGTCATCAAACACTAAAATCTAAAGTAAATGGGCCTAGGGTCCATTTTCCTTAGAATCTCCCCCTTTTTGGTGATCGATGACAACACAACCAAAGCAAGCAAATAATAGAATTTTGAAATTTAGAAACTACCTACTTGCTAGGATGCAATGCAAGGGGCAAGGTTATATGATACTAAAAGATACTACTTGTAAGATTAAAAGATACTACATAAAAACTTATCTTGCCCTTCCCAATGTCCCCATGTGGTATTATGGATTTAAGCATTGCTTCCTACAAATTCTCCCTATTACTTAGACTAATCCATAATCCACTATCCTCCTTTTCTTGGACCATTGCCACTTGTAGATTATCACTATTCTCACTTTCTCAGACCATTACCACTTGTAGATTATTATGATCTAGCTTTTGGTCCTATAATTTAATGCTTGCTTTTGGTCCTCTAAATTCTCCCCCTTTGGAATCAAACACCAAAAAGGAAGATATTAGTAGCACAAGGGAGGGTCAAACTTTGTGATCCTTTATGTGTAGAGTGAAATAGGTCACAAAATATGACTCACATTATATAGATTAAGCTCCTCCTAAATATATGCATACATATGGTAGAAGGCAAAGCATATGCATAATTGGCAAATTATTGCTCAAAGGAATTTAATCTATATAATGCATGGAGAAAGCATATAAATATCAAAATGAAATCAACATGATGATATCGGTTTAGAAATACCACATGTGGAACCCAATTTGATTTCTACCACTTGTAATAGGTGGTGGATATTTGAAGTATGATGCTTAACTCTAGGGACTCCATTTTCCTTGCAATGAGACTACTACACACATGATAAGCTTGAAAAGGTGTTAGTCTCAAAGCATCCAACTTGTAGAGTAACCTCCCCTAAATTTGTGCACATAAATATGGAATACTTGTAGAAAACTTGCACATTGATTTTAGAATAAAAAATACCACTTGAAAGATGACATCACATGAATGTGAGAGTAATTTTTGAAGGCGATATTCAGGAGAAATTATCTACAATTTGGACTTTGGCACATATTAGATGAACAATCGAAAGACAAGCTATGTGCTGTGCTCCTAAACAATTTTAAACCATGTAGGTTTGCTCCAAGGGTTAAGAATGAACCCAAGCAAGCCTACCATAAGATATACCTAGTGCATGCATGACAAAAGATATAAGCATGCAAATGCAAACATAGGTATAAAAAGTAACTAGATGCTTAAAGGTGCCACTTGTAGGAAATTAAATCTAGTACAATTTGAAGCAAATTGAATCTAGTTACCTAACATGTGAGGTGGAATTTGGGTCCATAGTATTCACTAACCCACTTGGCAATGATCTTGTCCATCTTGATGCATCCCATGAAATGCACCCATACTTTGCCAAGTCTCCAAATTCCTCGAAGTCCGTTGGACTTCTCACTTCCCTTTTGGGATCCAAACCTTCTTGATGCTCTTCATGTTGGAAATGATTTCCTTTAGCACCCAAAAGTGTTTGACCCCATTGTTGGCTTGCTTGTTTATCTTAATGGCCACCACCTTGTCATTTTTCTTCTTCTTTAACAAGTATGGTGTGGAGGCCT